>NC_048596.1:22166905-22482530 GCF_003668045.3 Cricetulus griseus | reverse complement strand
AGATTACCCACTGTGATCTTATTAGATTAATCCCAGAGCTTTAGGGATGGTTCAACATATAGAAATTAATAAATATATACAATTTCATTATTTCTTCTTGCATGAAACTTATCATTTTAACTTCCATTCTACTGAAATATATATGACAACACATATCTGCAATATGCACAAGGAGAAAGCAAGGACTTTATTTCTTAAATATATGGTGTCTTCCATTAAACTTTTTTTGTTTTTTTTTTGAGACAGGGTTTCTCTGTGCAGCTTTGGAGCCTATTGTGGCACTCGCTCTGGAGACCAGTCTGGCCTCGAACTCACAGAGATCTGCCTGTCTCTGCCTCCTGAGTGCTGGAATTAAAGGTGTGCACCACCAATGTCCTGCAAATATGAGCTATTTTTGTAAACCATTTCACTCTGTCTTTAACCCTGTTTATCATTTCTTCTCATTTCGTGTGTGTGTGTGTGTGTGTGTGTGTGTTCAGAAAATAAATCACTTTTCTTTTGCTACCCCTATAAGTGCTACTTACCCAAGAAGTTTCTGTTCTGAAAAGAAAATCTGGTTAGATATTTGATTTCTAAGGACTTTAAGTCCTTTCTTCAAAAAAAAGTGAAAGAAAAGACTAAAAATCAAATTTAATCTTTGAATAGCACGTACACACATAAGAAAATTCCCAATATTTTACCCTTTACTGTTTTGGGCTTAAATAAAACATTTCCTGATAGCATAGAACATAGTCATTTTTTTAAACCCTGGCATAGTGAAAACAATGTTTTCATTGACTCATATTTAATAATTTATTTAATAATGTATTTATTCATTTATTTTGGTTTTCCAAAACAGGGTTTCTCTGTGTAGCTTTGGAGTCTATCGTGGAACTCACTCTGGAGACCAGGGTGGCCTTGAACTCACAGAGATCTGCCTGCCTCTGCCTCCCAAATGCTGGGATTAAAGGCATGTGCCACCAATGCCCAGCATATTTAATAATTTATTAATAACACTTTTAATTCATGTAATCCTTACATGATATCTACAGATTTAAATTTTGGTTCACCTTGAATGTAACATATATTTATCATTTGATCAAAGCAAACTCATTATAGAAACGATATCAGAAGAAAATGCCCTGAGAGCTGGGGAGATGGCTTATCACTTGAGAGAGAATGCTCCTTCTGAGTAGCAGCAGTGGCATCCTAGTGCCCATGCCATGCAGCCCCATGAGATCTGACATGCTCTTCTAGCCTCCATAGATATACACCACACACACACAAACACACAATACACAGACACACACACACACACACACACACACACACACCCTACACACCACATACACACATTCTCACACACGAGAGCACATGCACACAAATAAAAATAAGTCTAAAAAGAAATTTCTTTTTAATTTACTTTTATTTAAATTAGAAACAAGCCTGCTTCATATGTCAATCACAGCTCCTTCTCCCTCCCCTCTTCCCCTGCACCCCACCAACTCCCTACCCCATCCCCCATGAGGCCTTCCATGGGGATCACCAATGTCTGTCATATCATCCAGGACAGGGCCTAGGCATTTCCCATGTGTCCAGGGTGAGACAGCATCCCTCCACGTGTAATGGGCTCCAAAAGTCCATTCATACCCCAGGGATAAATACTGGTCCTCTACCAGAGGTCCCATAGATTGCCGAGGCCTCCCTATTGACACCCACATTCAGGGAGTCTGAATCAGTCCCATGCTAGCCTTTTAGCCATTAGTCTGGGGTCCATGAGTTCCCCCTTGTTCAGGTCAGCCATTTCTGTGTGTTTCACCAGCTCAGTCTTGACCCCTTTGCTCTTCACTCCTCCCTATTTGTGACTTGATTCCAGGAATTCAGTTCAATGTCTAGCTGTCTGCCTCTGCTTATATTAGCCACTGGATGAAGGCTCAAGGGTGGCATACAAGGTAGTCATCAATCTCAATTTCAGGGAAGGGCATTCAAGGAAGCCTCTCCACTATTGCCCAGATTGCCAGTTGGTGTAATCCTTGTAGATCTCTGGAATTCTTGCTAATGCCATATCTTTCCTCAAATCTATAATGGCTTCCACCATTATGATATCTCTCATCTTGCTCTCCTCTATTCTTCCCCGAAGTCAACCTTCCTGTCCTCTCATTTTCTCCTCTTCCCTCCTCTTCTCACCTCCTCTTTCTCCCAGTTCCTTCTCTACTCCCCCCCCCATGTTCCCAATCCACTCAATTGATCATGTCACCTTCCTCTTCTCCAGGGTACCTTGCATGTCTCTTTTAGGGTACTCCCTGTTTCCCAGGCTCTCTGGCGGGCAATCCCATGATCCATATCTAAAATCCATATATGAGTGAGTACATACCATGTTTGCCCTTTTGTGACTGCATTGCATCACTCAGGACAGTTTCTTCTAGTGCCTTCCATTTCCAGGGAATTTCAAGATACCATTGTTTGCTTGTTTTTTTTTCTACTGACTAGTACTCAATTGTGTAAATATACCAGATTTTCTCTATCCATTCCTCAGTTGAGGGGCATCTAGGTTGCTTACAGGTTCTGGCTATTACAAATAATGCTACTATGAATATAGTTGAACAGATGTCCTTGTTGTATCAATTTGCATCTTTTGGGAATATGCCTAAGAGTGGAATTGCTGGATCTTGTGGCAGACTGATTCCCATTTTCATGAGGAACTGCCATACTGATTTCCAAAGTGGCTGTACGAGTTGGCACTCCCACCAGCAGTGGAGGAGTGTTCCCCTGCCTCCACATCCTCTCTAGCATAAACTGTCAGTGTTGTTTTTGATTTTAGCCATTCTGACAGGAGTCATATGGTATCTCAGAGTTGTTTTGATTTGCGTTTCCCTGATGGCTAAGGATGTTGAACACTTTCTTAAGTGTCTATCAGACATTTTAGACTCCTCTATTGAGAATTCTCTATTGTGTTCTTTACACCACTTTTAAATTGGATTATTTGGCATTTGACCTGTAATACAACACATATGTACCACAAATTTTAAGCATTATATCAGCATGGTAATTTAATAATCGTGATGTGAGGAAATGTTTATAAATCTACCAGCCACACTCTTTCCCAAATAGGCTGCAGATTTTGTTGAACATAATCATCATTTACTTATTATAAAAATAAACATTAATGTCACTAATACTATTTGTAGTGTGTACCTTATGAAGACATTGCATAGTAGTGTAACAGGTGCTTTGAAAATTCCCCCCTACTGTCTTCATTCTGGCCCACCTCATCCCCTGTTTTCCTATTGCATCCTCCCTAGGCTTATTTCTTATAATTAAAAATATTGTTTAGGTTTCTTTTATGTGTATAAATGTTTGCCTGCACATTCATGCATGCACGAGTTGTGTACATGGTTCCACAGAAGTCAGAAAATTGTGTCCTATTCCCATGAAGCTGAGGTTACAGAAACTTATGATCCACCAAGAGGGTGCTCAGAACTGAATGTTGGTTCTCTCAAACATCAGGGAGTACTTTGAATACAGAGCTATCTTTCTAGCACTGACCTTATTATTCTTTGTGTCTACTTTTCAAATATTGTATTTACTTCCTATGAAACAAAATGTATTGTTGTAAATGATGAAATGAGAAAAGGGAAATCTCTGTCACTTCCTTAATATTGTTTCTCCCTCTTGGAATTAACTATAAAAGAAAAGTTTTCATTTCATTTAGTAATGCAAAAAAATCTACATGGAAGTGGCTTTCTTGAGTTTAGACATTACTCTCAAGTAATTAGGAGGAATTATACCCATGTTTTTCCTTCTAATATGAGTATTTTCTCCTTCCTTGGATCAAAACTTGCTTTGGTTACTCACTGTGGCTGCAGAACTTCCGGATGTACACTTTTCTATTCAAATTCCAGTGTTATATGGTATTTAGGCATTCTAGTAAGAAATAATTCTGTTCCAAATACTAGAAATTTTGGGTTTATAAAATCTTTTCTTCCTTTCACATACCAGATAATGAAAAGTGTAAAAGATATATTTCTGTTCTTATTTAACTGGTGAGGGTGAGGCCATCACAAGTTTAAGGTTAAAGTGATACATTGATTCTGCATAAATGAATGCTTAGCTGTTAGGAAAACTGTAGATAAGATATGGTTTAAAACTTTTAAATAATCTTTCCCTGTTAACAAAAGCAAAAATGTCTTCTTTGTATATTTTAATGGTATTTCTCCAATTGTTTCTAATTCTTCAGGTTCACCCTGTGATCCCACGTTCATCTTGGGCTGTGCTCCCTGCAATGTGATCTGCTCCATTATTTTCCAGAATCGTTTTGATTATAAAGATCATCATTTTCTTACCCTAATGGAAAAAGTTAATGAGAATTCCAGGATTCTGAGCTCACCCTGGTTCCAGGTGAAGTAAAGATCTTTTCCTTCAGGGAACACTGTTATAGTCTTTCATTCTCACAGGTCAAATTCAATATGGACCAAAAAGTGAGGTGATCAGACACCATGGTTCTGAAGAACATATTGTGGAAAGAATATCTGGAAGGCAGGTCTAAGTCCTTTGCTATACAAATAGCAAAACTGAAGGGAAAATTCCAGGTTGGCTCAATCCTGCTAGTTCTCTATCCATTTCCAGTTGATGTTCACAGAACAGTTTTCATAAGAGATTCCATAGAAATCTAGAAGTGTTGCCAATTGTTCATAGGACGTTATTCGCTGAATAATTCTTATCCTGTTCTATTATTAAACATATATATCCTTATCGTATTACTAGGCAGGAATATCTTAGTTTAGAAAGAATATTCTCTTAAAGAATAAAGAATATTAATGGCAATGAAATCTGCCAGGAAACAGAGTAGTTTTAGTGGTTTGATGGGTCAGCTGGAATCCTAGTTGACATACAGACAGGTAGAAAGGAGAAGATGAGTGATTTAATGCTGTGTGGCCCACATCCATTTCTCAGAGTTGTCCTAGGCAGAAGAGGCATTTCCTGAACTCTCCATAAAGAATGGCTGGGATTTGGGCACTCAGAGCAACAAGGCACTAGGCAATCAGACACTACTATGTTAAGTAAATATAAGGTGTGGTGTGGGAAAGACAGAGAGTTAGAATGGTTCATGTCCTATGGAGAGAGCCACAGCTGAAGAGGTGTGGAGAAGCTGAAGGGGTATTGAGAGAGCTGAGGTGGGTGGCTTGATTGCTACCCAGGGCCATGGTGACATTTGGGCATCACCTGCTGCCAAGGACCATGTCTGTGTTCATGGTCCTGTTGAAGCCTTTGTCTGTATTGATGCCCATAGCTCCTGATACCACTGAAGGCCAAGAGGAAAGGGCTGCACGGGGTTTGTCCTGGCACTCACTGGCTAAAACACTAGAGAGAACAGTCCCTGTATTTCCTCTGGGAAGCAGAGTGGAAATGAACCTGTTGACCAGGTTTTGGAATTAGCCTAAAGAATGTATGCTTGGGGGATCTGACTCTACCCCTTATCTGACATACGGTGGCTTGGGTCAGGGAGAACTGATCTCCTCCTCCACTGTTTGTGGAAGGTGGGACTAGCCCTGAGGTCATAATAACTGGAGAGCTGCCTTTGCAGCCACCACTGCAGAATGCAGGAAAGCAAACGCTGCAACTTGCCTGGGCAAAGAGCAGAGCTGACAGTGTCCCCAGGGGTGCAGGTGAGTCAACCCTGAAGTAGTGAGTATGGGAGAGCTAGCCCCAATACTTGTCTGTCATGTGATGGTGTGGTTGGGAGAGATGTCCCCTTTACTCTCTCACTCTCACCACTGAGGCAGATGAGGGAGCTGACCCTTCCATTTACCAGCTGCAGCACTCAAGAAAGCAGGCCCTGCTCCTAGCCTAGGCAGCAGAGTAGAGCTGACCCATTTAGCAGAGGCACAGGTTAGCTGACTCCCTGGGTGTGAGAATGGGAATGCTGACCACACCTCTTCACCTGTCATGTGGTGGTAAGGGTGAGGGAAAGATGCCCTCCTCACCTTGCTGCTGCCACCTGTGGTGGGTGAGGTAGCTGACCTTCCTCCTTACCAGCTTCAGCACCTGGGAAAGTGGGCCCCACACTTCCCCTGGGCAGCAGAACAGAGCTGACCCTATTGACCCCATTGATTTGGGTCAGGGGCTGAGTGTGAACCAGCCTAGAGGATGTGAACATGGGTTATCTGGTCCTTCCCCTCACCTGTCTTCTGATGGTATGTGTGGGCTAGCAATTCCCTCCCCTCCCTTGAAGCCTGTGGCGGGTAGGAGGGCTGGCCCTGACTCATCAGAGTGCGATATTTGTCATTGCCCTTCACCAGCTGCAGGATTTGGAAGAGTGGCCCCTGCACATTGCCTGGGTAGCACAGTAGATCTCCCACTAATATTGCACATGTGCAAGAGCCAAATCTGGGGGCGTGAAAGAAGCTCGTTGCTATAAGTGGTGAATTAGCCAGGGCAGTGCCAGAGAGCTCACCCTCGTCAGGAGTTAAGTAGACAGTTGGAGAGGTGGCCATCACAGCATCTACCCAGACTCAGAACTAGGGTTATGAGTAGACGCACAGCAACATCAACCCCACCTGTGATCTGCTGGAGCACATGGAGGGGCTGGTCCTGCATGCACAGGGCTACAAGATCTTCACAGTGCAGGGTAATAAAAGGATATCCAAGAGAACTCCCAGTAAAGACCAGGTATTGACATTGTAATAGAAATCAGAGGCCTCGAGCCAGATCAATGACTCCATGCAGTGAACACTTGCAAGTAAAGATATACGGATAAATATGGGTTTATTGTTGATACTCTACGTCGCACTGCAACTTTCATGATGATATTTTTTCTCTTAAATTTATTTTATTTTATTGGGGGGGTCTTGTAAGGGCTGAGGGTAGTTGTGAGGGTATGCAGAAGTAGATGGGATCAAGGTGCACAGTGTGGGGGACACACAGAATAAATACAAAGCAAGTTTAAAAAGAATGGCTGTGATCATAGAGAAACCCCTAAGGGCTGTGCTGTATTTTGCTTTCAAAGCCACTCTGAGCATCACTCACTTCATTCCATGTCATATACCAGTTTACAGGCATTCAAACTGCATGTGCTACTGGTTTTGCTATAAATCAAGATGCTTGTCTCTCTTCACTGCAGCTGTCATCTAAGACCTATAAATGACAATTATTCACATCATATCCTGTTTCATAATTGAGGGAATAAAAGGAATAAGCCATCAGTCAAGTTTCATAAATATGCTTCATACTGAAAATGATTTGTGAATGTGGAAACTTGATTATGATCTTTGATGATTTGGGCAGGAATCCCCCCTATTTCTCTCTATTTTCACAGAGAATTGCTGCATACATGAAATAAAACACCTCTTTCTCATGTGGGACACTAGTTTTTATTCATGTTAGAATCTATAAACCCAAGTAGGTCTTGATAAGTATCATGGATATGTGTATTTCCTCAAATCTGTTCCTTTAACAGTTTTTTGGCAAGTGCTGGTGATATGGATCAGTGGTTAAGAGTGTGTGCTTATCTTCGTAATCTTCCAAAGGACCTGAGTCCAACTTTTATCATGCATGTTAGGTGGCTCAAAACCACTAGCATCTGGGGATCTGATATCTTTGGCCTCCAAGGCACCCACACATACATGGCACACACATGTATGCATGCATACCCATTCCACACACACCACTAAAAGTAAAAATGTACATATTCTCAAAATTTTCTTTGATTTTGTAGGTCTGCAATAATTTCTCTTCACTAATTGACTACTGTCCAGGAAGTCATCACACAATAAGAAAAAATTTCAATTATATCAGAAGTTACCTTTTGGAGAAAATAAAAGAACATCAGGAATCATTGGATGATGCAAACCCTCGGGACTTTATTGATTGTTACCTGATTAAAATGAAGCAGGTAAAATATTAATATAAATTTATTTTATTGTTTGTGTATTTTGTGGCTTGTTGGACACCAAAATGTTTATCAGAGATGGTTTAAGTTAGTTGTAAAATGAAAAGTAAAGACTCAGAGACTGTTACTAAGTTTCATACTTCAAGTTCATATCAGAAAGTCAAAGAAGCTGGCCACTAGCTTCTTACCTCTACATCAGGTTAAATGGGCTGATCCTAGCTCCATTAGCTGGAGCAGCTGTATTCATCAACCAATAAGAGAAACAGATATTCAGAGCATAGAGAAGGACATCCCCACATCTCCACTTTTCTGTCTAAATAAAAAGGAAGGTTTCAATTTTAACATAGTAAAATTATATATGACAAAACTGTTATCAAGCAAGAATTATAGGTACTACATTTAGCCCTCTAATATTTGGAAAAATTTAATGAAATTAGTTTATCATCTATCATGTATCTTTGTGAGTCTAAACTTTTATATACAATATCTTTTATCATTAGTAAGAAAAATCATAACCATATCTATCTGTCTTCACCTTCATCAAAGACCTCAGAATATATATATATATATATATATATATATAAAATCTAGAATGAAGCAGTTTGGAGAGAACTATGCCAACATTCTCACATAGTGTTATAAATGTTTCTCTTTATTTAAATGGGGTTGGTAATAAATGGTTAATGATCACAGTCAGTCTCTATCTAAAGAAAATGGAATTTGTTGTAGAAATGAATACTTTCCATTGCTATAGATTTTGCTTTACTGATAAAATTTATGTTTTTGCTATATTATATTTCTACTCTTGTTTAAATATTGTTTTTATACAGCTCATTTAAAATGCACCATATACTTAAATACAGATTTAGTCACTCAAATAGTTCTGTTAGTTAGATTTTCTAGGTATACTAAGACATATTTCAAATTGACAAGTATTCATCAAAACTTTTAAAAGACCTACAGAATATGACATTTAAAATGGTTTATTAGAGTTTTTCACAACAACAAGACACAACTACTCCTGGCAACATCACTTTGCTGCAAAGAAAGGAGGTGGCACTGCACTCCTGAACTGGCATAAAATCTTGGACATTCATCTAAATTCACTGTGTTTCAGTACTTCCTCCTCTCTTTGCTGCAAAATTCATTTTCACATTTTAATAGCACAATGCACTCATTCCTCATAAATGGTCATTTGTGTTATTTCTACCCTAAATATGAGGGTTGTGAGTCAACTGATAATGCCTTTCATTTCTTGACCAACTGCAAAATATTTGCATTAATATACTATTTTGTATCTTTGAGATCCAAATAGCTGCCAAAATTTGTAATTTGAAACTTTATTATTAACATCAACTGAGTGAGTGTGAAGTGGTACCTTGGGACAGATTTGATGGGTATTTTTTTAAATAAACAGTGAAAATGGAAATCTTTTTAGATGTGGTTTTGCCTTTCTGTGTCTACAGAGAATTTTTTATGTTAAAAGTAGATGGTTCAATAATAAATTATGATACAATGTGCATATATAAGCATGCACATTTAAGCTAACTTTAACTGTTCAATTCATAGGGACTAGATTTATCTTCTTACTTAAAATTAAAAATAAGCACAAACGAAACATATGAAATGATAGATTTCAAGATACTAGACATCAAGAAACAATATTATGTGATAACCATTGAGACACAGATAGTATGTTTATCACAACAAATTCTTTGATGAGTTTTTAGGGCATAATGCAAAGTTTGCTGTTACAATTCAGTAATCTGTACTGGCCAGTCCTTGGGGTTCTGACAGGATAAGCCCTCAGCTGCAGCCACCAAGAGCACCACCTGTGCATATTCACTGTGTTCCCTTTTAAAGGGTCCTGCCCAACTCCCATCCTGCTCTTCATTCCTCCCTCCCTCCCTCCCTCCCTCCCTCCCTCCCTCCCTCCCTCCCTCCCTCCCTCCCTCCCTCCCTCCCTCTTTCTTTCTTTCTTTCTTTCTTTCTTTCTTTCTTCCCCTCTCTGTACTCCACTCTCTCCACCTCTCTTTCCTCTCTCTTCCCCTCTTTCCCCACTCCTCTCTCCTGGTGCTCCTGCCTCTGTCTACAGATAATTTTTATTCAGATATTTTTTCCATTGGCTTGCTTGCTGTGTGGAGCTATAGAATTGTGTGCGTATCTAGACACTAACCTTTCTATATAAATGACATGGAAACATATTTACATCCTGTATGTTGTCCTTTTCACATTCTTAATTATATCCTGAATATGTTATCTTTTGTTGTGGATGAAGTCTGGTTTATGTGTGTTTTGGGTAATTTGTTCTGAAATCTATGAGTCCAAATCATAAGGAATGATGCTTATCCCTATGTTACTCTTCCAGCATGCTTCTCTTCATGTAGCTATATTGTCGATCTGTCATCACTTGTTGAAGACCCTTCCTTTAGATGGAGTAATCTTAGAACTCAGTTGTAAAAATCCTAGCCATAGATGTTTGGGTTAACTCCTGGCTATCAAAGCTCTCTTGATTTGATATTGATTTGTTTGTCAACACTTCACTGCTTTCATTTATTGTAGCTCTTCAATAAGATTTTCTAAAAAATTGATTTATGTTTGATACATCAGTTTTATTTTATTTTGTAATATTTTCTTTATTCTCTGAGAATCTTATATGAAATTTGAACATAACACTCAACTTTCTTTATCCTCCTCCCCATCCTCTCATCTCTTCCTATCAAATATTGTCATTTCTTTTTTTCCCTTCTCTCCACCAATGAGTCCAGTTTCCATTGCTCACCTAACCTCAGGCCTGACACATGATTAACCTACCAGGGGTCACAACATTGAAGGAAATTGACTTTTGCCTTCCCAGAAGCTAATCTGTTAGAGGTCTGATTTCCTATTTCCTCTCCACACTTTGTCCTGGGTTTTTATTGAGTGAAGCCTACACAGTTTTTGTACAGGCAGCCACAGTCACTACAAGTTCTTATGTTCATCTGTCCTTTTGTGGGTAGAAAACACTGCTTCCTTGATTTTTTAAATCATTGATGGCTCTTAACATTTCTGACCCCTTTTCTCCAAAGGTACTTCAATCTTCAGGGGAGGAGAGTGTCAGGATTTAGGAGTGATCAGGTCACAATTCTTTGTTCTCTGCACATTGAGCAGTTATGCGCCTCTGTATTAATTGCCATCTTCTGTAAGGAAAGTTTCTCTGATTAAAAAGTAAGAGAGTTCTCATCTATGGATATAGTAGTATGTCATTAGGAATCATTTTAACACTATGTCCATTAGTCCATTAGACTAATGGATTTGCCAACCAATTCTAAACCCCTTTAACAGTGGCAGATATGGATCCTAACTAAAAAAGGGACCTTGGATTCAATGAGAAAGTGGTTGTTTGCTCCAGTGAAATTGGTGTAACTATTGTACTAGTGGACATACTTTTCAGGACAGTCATTGTTGTAAGTTGCAAGTTCTCAGCTGGGTGAGACTGAGAATAACTTTTCTCCTACAGTAGCACACAAAGAACATTCCAGCACCACAAATACTAGCCAATAGTGTTGAAGCTTCTTGATGAGTAGCAGATTTATTTCTTTGTGTTCTGTGACTGAAATATATGGTTTCAGCAAAATAGCGTTTTACTGTCAAGTTCTGGAGAGTAACCAAGAATATTGGCAATGACCTGTGATACTTAAGGATACATGTGGCTCTATTGGCCAACGGCTCAAAAGAATGTAATCTTTTACTGGTCCCAAGATTAGACCTACCACACACTCTTCTTCATATGGTTGTGATGAGA
The DNA here is from genome assembly GCF_003668045.3 of Cricetulus griseus. Classification (NCBI taxonomy): domain Eukaryota; kingdom Metazoa; phylum Chordata; class Mammalia; order Rodentia; family Cricetidae; genus Cricetulus; species Cricetulus griseus. The sequence continues at coordinate 22,470,879 of NC_048596.1, read as the reverse complement.
AAAGATAGAAAATTAATAAATATATCCTTTATGTTTTTTAACCATACAGGTGTCATGCAGATAATCACAACAATGCAAGAGTTAGGCTAGGAATTAGGGTAAAATTGAAAGTTATAAAAATCTGTGTCATAGACCTTGAAATCATATGCTAATTTCTTTTCTACTCTACATCCTACGTTCTTTGTTGGCAACAATGTAATAGTACACAAATTGAATTGGGAGACCACTCCATATAGAGGGATTCTCGCTCAGCCTAGACACAGGTAGGAGGGTCAAGTCCCTGTTCCAAACAGTATGACAGACATTGATTATCCCCATGGAAGGCCTCACCCTCCCATGGATGCAGAAAGGGGATGGAATAAGGGGGTCAGTGGGGGGCAGGGGAGGACAGGATGTTGAGGGGACTGGGATTGACATGTAAAACAAGCTCATTTCAAATTTAAAGAAAAAAGAAAAAATGTAGAAGTCTTATTATAAAAACTTTGTACAGAAATAAAACTTCATGTCAAATTAACTAGACCCAAAGTTTATACAACTCAGTAAACTTCTATACAGGTAGAATAACTATTTGAAATGGAAGCTATGGAGTTTTACTTTAAAGTTTATACTTTCAGTAATATATATATATATACATATATATATATATATATATATAATCCAAAATATATATATCCAATATATATATATATATATATATATATATATGTGTGTGTGTGTGTGTGTGTGTGTGTGTGTGTGTATGTATGTGTGTGTGTGTGTGTGTGCACTTGTCTAAAACTGTAGAGCCAATGTAATCAGATGTGCTAATAAATAATTTGCCAAATTATCACATCAAATTATTCTTAGGCAAACCACAATCAACAATCTGAATTTTCACTTGAAAATCTGGCAATCACTTTGAGTGATCTGTTTGCTGCTGGGACAGAGACAACAAGCACAACCCTGAGATATGCTCTCTTGCTCCTGCTGAAGCACCCACATGTCACAGGTAAGGGCACATGTAGAACCACAGTATTCCTATCTGATGTTCAAAAGACTCTTCTAGTTTCATGTGTGTTGTTATTCTTAGAGAAGTCTCAGAGCTTCACCTTCTTGCCATTCACTGGCTGTAATGAAGAGTGTGACTAAGAGAAACAGACTCTGGTTGTCACAAAAGCAGTCAACTTCTGCTTAGTGTCTGAGTTCTCTGGAAGGCTACAGGCATGGCGAGGGTACATTATCCTTTGGATATATGTTCTTCTACTCTTAAAAGCCATGTCTTTAGATCAGCTAAAGTCTTTCAGTTTCCTTTACTTATTCGGATGAATCTAGCTTTGGGATGGAGAAAAGAAAACTCACCTCACTGAACCATAAGCAGAAGCTGTAGAACTTTCTGAGACTGGCTGAGATAATGTGCATTTTGAGAAGTATCCAAAATATTTGGGTTCTCTAAAAACATTTTCCATTGATGCAGAAAAATGTAATTAAGGAATTTTATCACTTTAGATGTCCATTTCCTTAAACTTCTGTTAAACAATGATTTATTTCAATTGTACCAATAGAGTTTTCTTTTACATTGTACTTTAAAACAGCTCCAGTATTCCAGCATATACAAAACATGCCCTCACTCCTGTGCCCAATATATACTGCAAGACAAAAGCACAAATATGAATGAAAATTTATATTTTTTGGATAGGAAGAGATAACAATAATCAGCTAAGAAGGCTTCACCAAATTACTGAAACAACAGTATGAGGAATAAAAAAATAGATCAGGAAATATGATGTTGAAATATAAATGTTAGATGTTGCTTGTTTTTATTTTTAGGAAAGAAGTATTTGGTTTTACCATAGGTTCCTGGGCTATCTCATATCCCATTACTGGCCACCCAAGCAGTTTCAGGAATGGTTTAAATATCATGGGGTGGGCCTCAGTTCAAATCAGTTCTTGGTTGGTTACTCCCACAAGTTTGTGTCGCCATTGCCCTATCAAATCTTGCAGACAAGGCACCATTGTTGTTCATAGGCTGGGCTGGTGTTTATGATCTTTCTTTGACAGTATGCAGAGTACATTCTTATACTAAATATTGTAACATAGGGGTGAAGGTTCCTATAGGCATCAGATTGATTTCTCCATGTTTACAGCATTGTGTAGGTGTTACTTCAGCAATGGGATCTTGCTGTTAGTTTGTGGAGAGCAACCCATTGTCTTGGCCACAGTCTTGGTTGTTTGGGGATTTCACAGAATTCTTTTGATACCCTAGTACTAGAAGTTTCATTTGATGACAAGGAATGTTCAGTTGGGGCTCTGTCTCCTAAATATTTGGCTATTTCATTTAGATCACCTTCATATATGTTTCAAATATATATTTAGGAAGTTTCTACTGTGTTAAGATTCCATACTATCCCTCAAATGGCCCTGAATTTTAAATTTCTCTCCCTGTATTCTCTCCTACATTCCCATGTCTCCTTCCCAATTAATTTCCCTTCATATTTCCATAATTATCTATTCTACCTCCCTTTCTTAACAAGGTCTATCTATCCTACATAGTCCCTAATTTATATCAAACCTCTGTGGTTCTACAGAATGAAGCTTGTTTATCAATGATTTAACTGCTAAAATCCACATGTTAGTGGTTACATATCGTATTTTTCTGTTTGGGTCTTGATTACATGACTAAGGGTGGTTTTTTTTCTTGATTCAGCCATTTAGCTGAGGGATAATGATTTTATTCTTTTTTAATGCCTGAGTAATACTTAATTTGTTGAATGCATCACATTTAAAAAATCAATCTATCCTTCTGTTTAGTGACATATTCACTGTTTTCTATTCCTGGATATTATGAATAAAGCAACAATGAACATGGCTGAGCAAGTGTTTCTGTGACAGGATGAAGCAACTGTATGTCCAAGAGTGGTTTAGCTGTATCTTGATGCAGATTTATTTGCAACTTCCTAAAGTCCTATCACACAGATATCCAAAGCGGCTGTACAGGTTTGCATTCCCACCAACAATGCATTAATATTCCTTTAGATCCCCATACTCAAGAGAATGAGCTGATACTTTTTTAAAACTGATATTCTCCATTCTGTTGGGTGTAAGATGAAATATCACATACTCTTATTTGCATTTCTGTGATGACTAGGGATTTTGTTCATTTTCTAAGTTTCTTTAAGTTTTTCTCAGCCATTTCAGTTTCATCTTTTGAGAATTCTCAGCTTGTACCTCTACCACATTTTATTATTTGGGTTATTTGTTTTCTTGATATCTTTTTTGAATTCTTTTTATATTTTAGATATTAGCCCCCTATTTGATGTGTAGTAAGCAAAAATCTTTTCCCATTCTATAGCCTGCTGCTTTTGTTCTAATAATAGTGTCTTTTGCCATACAGAAGCCTTTCAGGTTCCTGAGGTCCTAAAATGCCATGGGTAATGAGGAAAGAGGAAGGCTGTATGTGTTTTGATGTGTTTGTTCATATAGATAATGTAGATATAACTGAAAATTTCATTTCCCATATCTGAAATTCATAAATGTTGTAAATCTGTGGGCATATAAGAAACAGTCATTTTGCAAATTGTGAGCATGGGGGGAGGGGAGAGGGAACTAGGAGAATGAGAAGGGAAGAAGAAGAGGGGTGAGGAAGACATGATGGGGCAGGGAGGTCGAGTTGGGGGAAGAACAGAAGAGAGAAAGATAAGAGATACCATAATAGAGGGAGACATTAAGGTTTAAAGAGAAATCAGGCACTAGGGAAATGTCTGGAGAGCTACAAAGAGGATGCCAACTAACAATCTAAGCAACAGGGGAGAGGCTACCTTAAATGTCCTTTCCTAATAATGAGATTGATGACTAATTCATATGCCATAGTATAGCCTTCATCCAGCAGCTGGTGTAAGTTGAAGCAGACACCCACAGTTTAACCTTGAATTGAACTGAAATCCAGTTGCAGAGAAGGAGGACTGATGACCAAACGTGTCCATACCAGGCTGGTGAAACCCACAGAAACAGCTGACCTGAACAAAGGAGAGCTCTTGGTCCCCAGACTGATAGCTGGGAAACCAGCATGGAACTGATCCAGACCACCTGAATGTGGGTGTCAGTGAGGAGACCTTGGAAATCTATGGGGCCTCTTGTAGTAGATCAGTACTTATCCCTAGCATAGGAATGGACTTTGGGAGCCCATCCCACATGGAAGGATACACCCTGAACCTAGACACAAGGGGAATTGGCTTAGGCCCTATCTCAAAGAATATGACAGAATTGGAGGCCCCATATGGAAAGCTTCAGCTTCCCTGGGGAGCAGAAAGGGTATGGGATAGGTAGGATGTTACTTGGGGAGTCAAGGGGGGAGGGGAGGGAGAGGGACCTAGGATAGACATGTAAAATAATTTTCTTTCTAATAAAAATTACAAACAAAAAGAAAAAAGAAACAGTCATTTTACAAATATGAGTATATTTCATAAGTAGTGGAAAATGTTGAACTTGTTCAATATGGGGTGTGAGAAATAAAGAATTCTTTTGAATTGTACATATGCACCACATAAACAGGCTCATAAATATACATACATTAGAATGTGACTGTAAGAGAATATTATATTTAGATAGAGATTTAGTATCTGACTTCTCATGTCCTTTAACAGAGACATAAGCATGGTGATTATATTGTTTTACTTGATACTTTTATATACTTATACTTTATTTGCCATTATGGCTACTAAATAATAAGTATATGCTAACCTACCATAATATCTACATAGAAAGATAGTGATATAAACCCACAACATAGCATTATAAATATATGTATAAAAGCTTTTACACATGAAAGAAATAATGAAGATTTATAATTCTGTTGGAATGCCTACATTATGGTCTGTATGGCCTGACATTGTACCAACCATGTCACTTTTCTATTCCCCCATTTCTCACTGTGACAAAACAGCTAAAGTACAGGAAGAGATTGATCAAGTGGTTGGCAGAGACCGAAGCCCTTCCATGCAGGACAGGAGCCGCATGCCCTACACAGATGCCACGGTTCATGAGGTCCAGAGATTCATAGACCTGATCCCCACCAACCTGCCCCATGCGGTGACCTGTGACATTAAATTCAGGGATTTCTTCATCCCCAAGGTAAGCTTGTCTCTTCTCTGCTGCACCTCTGTCCTCTTGTTGCTTCCAGTTTCACAGTGTGGTTCCAGTCCTCTGAGCCACCCAGGGCTGCTTGTGGTTTGTACTGCTCCATGATCTGGAGGCAGCACTGCTGCAGGTACAGATATATCTGGTAATGATACTTCCACATTTGCTCTCTCTTCCAAACACTTTTGGGCAAAGCTTAGGTATTTCTGTTTGAATGTTAAAACATTTTGTCAAATTCCAAAAAGTCTTTTCTAGATTTTCATCATTATGAGAAAAATAATCTTCAAAATGGAAAGAATCCATATCCTGAAATCTTCAATTCCTTAATAATGCTACTTCATTCAATCATTTATTTGCCCTACTTTTTCCCATAATTCTCCTAATTTGGTTGTTCCACCTATAATTTCTGCCTGTCTACAGGGCAGTCAACATTTTATTCTATCAGTCAGAGTGGGAAATCTTCACAGTGTGCAAAGGATTATTCCACAGCACATCACTTGTCACATTTCTCATGAGAATGACAATTGTAAGTTTAATATCTCCCTATCAAGTTTAACGATATAGGAATACATGGATAGTTGTGTAGTTCAGGTGAAAATTTTTGCTCTAATTTTCTTAAGGATATAAGAAATACTTTAATGTGGATCCAATTATTTATGAGCATGGACCAGGAAAATAGAGTTTTATTTTGAGATAATTTTTATTCTCAAAAGTCTGTCCATTTTTTTTGAAACAGTTCTCTGAACCCATTTATGGTTCTATGTATTGTTTCCTCTTTGATCACTGACTGTATATGTTGCAAACATATATGTATATTGGATTTTCTCTACCACATATTACTCCTATGGTAAGAAAATTCTGTCCATATTTTTCTTCCTCATACTTGTTAGAATTTTTGTATTAAAACCAAATTGTTGGCTTAAAACTAAGTTATAAACATTTTCTGATGTGGTTCTGTTTGTACTCATTTCATTTCTGTAGCCACTTAGTGGTACTTTGAAGACACTATATAACTTCTTATTGAGTGCCAGATACTACAGATGAAAAATTCAGATTTTTTACCTCAATATCTTCATTCATAAAGGATGAAGTTGCTCTTTCCTGGAGGGTCTTGTATTTCTTCAGGGTGAGGTGGGGCAAAAGGCATTGATAAGGCTCCAGTTACTAACACTGTGTAGAGATGAAGGAACTAATTTTTCCAGGCAGCAATGAGTTTTACTTTGTGATAACAGATTCAGTACAAGGGTTAGGTGGCCAGTGTTCTCTGTTTGTCTAAAGGACACTCCTGAGGCAAGACTGTTGAGGTCTATGGCTAATATAAAAACTCATTTATGTCTATGTCATTAGCCTAAGTAAATGATAAGTCGAACAAAGGACAAGTTTAGAACAGTGTATCTCCACATACCTACCTTGGGTTTAAGCCCCAGTTCAAGTAGAGTATTGCCTCAGCTAAACATATATCCCATCATCCCTCTGTTGCCGGATGATATTATGACTGGTCTTTATGGGGTCTAGTCAAAGAGAATATAACATTCTCTTCCTTTATGAAACAACCTGGCTATTTCACAGCTGATTCTCCTTTCTGACAAATAGGATAAGTGTTGTTGTTTTTTTTTAAATCAGAATGGAGCCACTGATCTCAACAGAACTAGTAGAATAAGAAGGAACCAATAAGCATTTCCATAATTGTTCTGGCAGATTTCAGGCTTTCTGTGCTGTGAGAACTGTGCTGCCCCTTTATAGACATTGTCATTATAACAGAGAAGCAGTCACAGGCAGAGTGTAAACAAATGCTTATGGATATAATTCATTCAAGTCCTATTGACACTAGAACTTAATTTTCACATAGTTGACACATGTCAATAATAGTCTTTTTAGTTTAAAATTATAAGCACATTTAGTTTAGTCACATTCTACTTCATTTGGCAACCCTGTAAAAGTTTTAGACCATGTTCCTGGAAACTTTGACATAATATAAGTATAGTTTGTGTGCTTGTTGAAGAAACCTTGCCAGCATCATCTCCCAACAATTTCTGTGTATCTTCAGTTGTATTGATTTAGCTGTTGTCAGATCATGACTTCATAACTTACCCTTAATTTTATTTGGAATTTATTTTATTTTCCTCCTTTCCTCCCCATTCCATTACTTCCTTTCCTTCTCCAAATTGTCTTCATCCTGTTTTTCTGACACATATGTGCATTTCTGTGTTTGTGTCTGTGCATTCACATAGATAGTTTCCATATATGACTGCACATCTCTAATCTGGTGCATAGCCCAACATTTGCTTTCTCATCCTATAAATAGATAGACATATAGATAGATTCTGTAAACAAAAAGTGGTATTTTTCTTCCCAAAGTTTCCCTATTGTCTTATTGAATGGTCTCCTCTTCTGTTCAAAACACTCAATAAACTATTCCATCTGGAACCTGATTCACATGTGATGTGTGTAGACAGATGTGATGAGCTATAGCAGACAGGGTTCAGAGAAGCATGAGTCCAATCTGAAGGAAAGAAAGAATAAACTTAGGAGTTTTATTTCAAGTACTCATGTGAAATGTCCTTGAAGGCACTTTAGCCACACCACTGTGTCTGGTCTCAAACTCCTCCCTGCTCCTAATCTGCTCTGTGTGTTGAAACTTCACTACTGTTATTTGAACCTCATCCCAACAATGGAGCTGAAGGTGAACTAGGTTATTTCCCTAATGTGCTTTAGCTCTATGATTTTTTTTGTAACTTGATTTCTCCTTGTGTGTTATTATAGGGAACAACAATAATAACATCACTCTCATCAGTGCTTCACGACAGCAAGGAATTCCCCAACCCAGAGGTATTTGACCCTGGCCACTTTCTAGATAAGAATGGAAACTTTAAGAAAAGTGACTACTTCATGCCTTTTTCAACAGGTAAGAGAAATTCATTTCCATGGATCTAGTGACATGAGAATCTGGGGAGGTTTACATAGTGGCTCCCTAATGTCAAGTAGACTTGCAAGGATCAGGGGTATGCCTTTCATTGTTGATGCATTGCCATAAAAAGAGATTCCTTCTCTGTCAGGATATAAAAGTGAGGCTTTGATTGTTTAGTCATTGTTCAGAATTGAGAGAGCTAGAGTGTAGACTATTGGTTTTCGTCTTTTAGCTACTTTACAGAAATACCAAAGAAAGCAAACTTCATTTACCCTTTCTCATTCACCATGAAAATGGAGACATCATAACAAACATTCATCTCTATTTTTCTGTGTCAATCACCTCCTTGCTCAACTATATAATTAACATGTCTCCAAAAATACAGACAATTCCTGAAAGCCTCAAGTGCCCTTGGTAAACACCTGAATGAACAATACTTATCAAATACCAATTTGACTAGGGCAATGAGAAAGTCTTCCAGATCTCCTGGTTTTGATGGATAAATCAGAACATTTATCTCTCAAATATTATGTATTAGTGGCAAAAATAGTGCAACATTCTAATACATGAATTATTTGCTGCCACAAAGGCATGGGTAATGGAGAATTATAAAAATAACTCACATATCATTAAAAAAGGCCATGAACCATTAGCTTAGATCATATTTTTCACAGTTCAGAATGCCAGAAGCTTCCAGAATATCATATGATGATGGGCATTATTGATGAGGCAGAACACTCTGCACATATGATGAGAACCCTGTTCCTTCTCATTCAGGGTAAGACTAAGTGATATGGGGTCAACATCTTCAGTGTGCATGCTGTCTTTGGATACATAGCTTCTATCCTTGGTTTTGTTATTTTTGATAATGAACCCAGGATTCCTCTTCCACTGTCTCCAAGTCAGTCTGAATACAGATGTGAACAACCACACCTAGCTAAATAGTATTTTTGAACTGTGTATTTCTTTATAGTGTAAGTTAATTGAGCAACAAATTTGCTCCACATTTTTCTATTTGCCTAGTTATCTGCCCTTTAATATGTCCATCCCTCTACCAACCAACTCAATAACTTACCCTGAATTCATAGCCTCTTGTGCAGATACAAGTATAGTGATTCTTACATTTACATATGAAAATAATAATCTTTTTGATATTTTTCCTAGGAAAACGGATATGTGCAGGAGAGGGCCTGGCACGCATGGAGCTGTTTCTATTCCTGACCACAATTTTACAGAACTTTAAGCTGAAATCTCTGGTTCACCCAAAGGACATCGATACAAACCCAGTGGTAAATGGATTTGCTTCTCTGCCACCCCCCTTCCAGCTCTGCTTCATTCCTGTCTAAAGGAAAGTAAACTTTCTGGCTCACACTCTGTTGTTTTCTGCAATCTGCTCTAGACCTTCATTGCATCAGGGACAAAGTGTTTTTCCTCCCATCTCACATATTCCCATTCTGTCAAGTCCCAGGAAATACCTGTCAATCATTTTACAATTTCTGGAGTCACTGCACAAATATAGTTCTATTTTCTATTCTTTGCAACAGTGTTATTATCCTTTGTGCTAATATGTATCTGGCCTTGAGCTATAATAGAACTTTACTGTTATATAACTAATATAATTCATTGTCGTTTTTCTTCTTCATGCTTTCAATAATAAATACATTTGATTTGTGTACTTGTTCTGAGACTAGCTTATAATTTACATAAGAAATGAGAGAAAATACAGTTCCCAACATATCTTGCTTGCCCACACACTGTGAAGGATAGTGAATGCAAGATGAGGGCTAGAGAGATATTTCATCCACTAAGTGCTTGCCACACAAACTTGAAGGCCTAAATCTAATCTCTCTTATGTATATAATGGCCAGGCATGCTGGTGTGTCCTTGTTATACCAACACTGGGGAGACAGAACAAGAGAGATTCTATAATCTTGCTGAACACCAAAGCAAGCATAATTAGTGAGCCCCATCTCCCTATTTCAAATTCAAGTTTGTTATCTTGCAAGTAGCATCACTCAAGGTTCTCTGACTTCCACATATGTGTATGTACATGTACATACATTCTCTTACATATGTGTATCTGATAATGCACACACACACACACACACACACACACACACACACACACACACACACACACGCACATACATACATGCAAAACAGCATATGAAGAGGAAGGTACCAAAGCTCTTTGGTTGAGCATCATTTAGAATCACTGGAGTATGTTTTTTTTAATTAAATTTATTAAATTTAGAAACAATATTATTTTAATATCAATCCCAGTTTCCTGTCTCTCCCATGCTCCCATGCCCCACTAACCCACCCATACCATCCCACACCCACTTACTAAGACGATGAGGCCTTCCATCAGGGAATCATCAAAGTCTGTCACTCCATTTGGGGCAGAGCCTAGGCCCTTCTCTGTGTATCTGGGCTGAGACAGTATCCATTCTTGGGGAATGGGCTCCCAAAGTCCATTTGTGCACTAGGGATAAAAAAACTGGTTCCATTGTCAGAGGCCTCATAGATTGCCCAGGCCTCCTAACTGGCACCCACATTCAAAGGGCTTGATTTGGTCCAAAGCTTGTTCCCCTGCTTTGTGAATGGGGTCACTGTGCTCTCACTTAGTCATGTCTTCTGTCTCTTTGGGTTTCTCCAGAATGGTCTTGACCCCCTTTCTCATCCCTCCTCCTTCTCTAAAAGGATTCCAGGAGGTTGGCTCAGTGTTTAGCTGGGGGTGTCTGCTTCTGCTTCCATTAGCTACAGCATGAAGGCTCTAGGTTGGCATTGAGGGTAGTCATAAATCTCATTATAGGAGAAGACAATTAAAGATAGCTTCTCCACTATTGCTTAGATTCTTAGTTGGAGTCATCTTTATGGGTCTCTGGTCATTTCCCTTGTGCAACATTTCTCTTTAAACTTATAATGGATTCCTCTATTAATGTATCTTTTCTTGCTCTCTTCTATTTTTTCCCCAACTCAGTCTTCCTGATCCCTCATGTTCTCCTCACCCCCTCCTCTTCTCCCCTTCTTTTTCTCTTAATTCCCCCTCTCCTCCCCCCATAATCCCAATTTGCTTAGGAGATCTTGTCCATTTTCCCTTCTCTGGGGTACCATGTATGTCTCTCTTAGGGTCCTCCTTGTTTCCTAGTTTCTCTGGAGGTGAGGATTGTAGGCTGATAGTCCTTTGCTCTATGTCTAATATCCATATATGAGTGAGTACATACCATGCTAGTCTATCTTTGACTGGGTTACCTCTCTCAGGATGGTTTCTTCTAGCTCCATCCATTTGCCTACAAATTTCAAGATTTTGTTGGTTTTTTCCCACTGTGTACTATTTCATTGTATAAATTTACCACATATTCCTTCTCCACTCTTCAGTTGAGGGGCATGTATGTTGCTTCCAGGTCCTGGATATTACAAAGAATTATGCTATGAACATAGTTGTACAGATGTCCTTGTTGTATGAATGTGCATCCTTTCTGATATGCCTAAGAGTGGAATTTCTGGATCTTGAAGTAGACTGATTCCCATTTTCCTGAGAAGCTGCCACACTGATTTCCAAATTGGCTGGACAAGTTTGCACTCCCACCAACAGTGGTGGAGTGTTCCCCTTTCTCCACATCCTCTCCAGCATAGACTGTCAATGATAATTTTGATTTTACCCATTATGGCTGGTGTAAGATGATATCTCAGAATTGTTTTGATTTACATTTCCCTGATAGCTAAGGATGATGAGCAATTTCTTAGTTGTCTTTTAGGTATTTTATGTTCCTCTTTTCTGAATTGACTATTTAGTTCTGTACTCCATTTTTTAATTGGATCATTTTGTGTTTGGGTGACTAGCTTCATGAGTTCTTTGTATACTTTGGAAATCAGTCCTCTGTCACATGAGAGGTTGTTGGAGATCTTTTCCCATTTTGTGAGATGCTATTTTGTCTTATTGACTGTGTCCTTTGCATTATAAAATCTTCTCGGTTTTAGGAGTTCCCATTTACTAATTGTCTATCTCAGTGTCTGTGTTAGTTTAGTTATGTTCATGAAGTGATCTCTTGTACCAATTCATTCAATGGTACCTTTCACTAAGAGGATCATTGTGGCTGAATTTATGTTGAGGTCTTTGATCCACTTGAACTTAGGTTTTGTGCATGGCAATAGATAAGGATCTATCTGTCTTACCTACATATCAGTATCCAGTTATGCCAACAACATTAGTTGAAAATGCTTTCTTTTGTCCATTGTATAATTTTAGATTCTCTGACATAAATCAGGTGTTCATAGGTGTATGGATTAATATCAGGGTTTTCATTTCCATTCATTTGTCTACCTGTCTGTTCTTGTGTGAATACAAAATGGTTTTCTTAACTATAATTCTGTAGTAGAACTTGAAGTCAAGGATGGTGACACCTCCTGAAGTACCTTTATTGCACAGGGCTGTTTTGGCTATCTGTTTTTTGTTTTTCCATATAAAGTTGAGTACTGTTCTTTCAAGGTCTGTGAATTTTGCTAGGATTTTTGAATCTGTAGATTGCTTTTTGTAAGATTGCCATTTTTACCTATCCAAGACCATGGGAGATCTTTCCATTTCCTGGTATTTTCTTTGATTTCTTTCTTTATGGACTCTAAGTTCTTGTTATACCCAATTGGGTTTAACAAACAGCTATAGAACACTACATCCAAACACAAAAGAATATACGTTCTTCTCAGTGCCACATGGAACATTCTCTAAAATCAACCACATACTTGGTAACAAAGCAAACCTCTACAGATACCAAAAAATTGCAATAATCCTCTGTATTGTGTTGGATCACCATGGCTTAAAGCTATAATTCAACAACAACACAAATTGTTGAAAACCTAAAAGCTGAAGGAATATGAACAATGCTCAATTGCATCACTCCTGGGTCAGATGATATCGTAATTTCCATAAGTGACCTGAAAAATTCTACCAGGGAACTTATCCTACAGCTGATAATCACCTTCAGCAAACTAGCAGGATACAATATTGACTCAAAAAAATCAGTCACCCTGCTATATAGAGATAATAAATTTGCTGAGAAAAAAGTCAGAGAAACATCTCTCTTTACAATAGCTACAAACAACCTAAAATATCCTGGAAGTGTTTATATTTGAAACAAATAAACAGTGTCCAGGAGTAGCTCCATCCTATAGAGGAAAAGTAACAGAGATGAATATACATGTAGGGTCAGGTCATGCTCTGCTTTGCTGTTATTGTCAATAAAAGATAAAAATTTAAACATGCTTTTGACTTGATGTTTTCAGGTTAGAATTGATCATGCATTTGCTTTCCTATTGCTAACCACATGCTCCATATTCCTCACTTCTCTTTCCAAAGGAATAATGGTACCAGGAAGTGTCACATTTGTATGATTTCTAGATTCTACATTCCCTTCCCACTGCACTACAAGTAATCAAATGAGAAACTTTGGCATTACTGATTATCACTTCCTCTCTTAGTTTCAAGGGAACCACATTGTCGGGTATTGCTGAGTTCCTACCTTGGGGCCTTCTGCACATGCTATTCAATCTATATATAGGTTGTTGTGGTACAAAATGTGGTTCTTTGTGAAAATGAGCTAAAATACTAATATTTTATATGAAGTTATATATTTTCTAGTAAGGATATGCTACACAATTGACTCCATTGTTTACAGGCTTTAAACTTGCATTCAGATATGCCACCTGTTTTCCTAAGTATCCCCATTGCAGTCAGATTACAGAGATAATAATTAGTTCTAAAACTACATGAACCAATTGATTTGATAAATTAACTCTCATTTATCATCTGTATGCCTATATATCATCTATCTATCTATCTATCTATCATCTATCTATCATCTCTCTATCTAATATATCTATCTATGTACTTTGACTCTCCTATGTCTGTCTGTCTAGCAGTGCAGGCTTCTGCCTATCTACCATATTGGTTGTGTCTCTAAGAAATCTGTGCAATTTAAGAAGTAATTTTCTTCTTTTTTAACTTTAAAAATATATTTAATTTTCAAAATTAAGAACAATCCTATTTTCTATACCACTCCCAGTTCCCTCTCCTTCCTATCCTCTCATGACCCTCACCAACCTCCATCCCACCCCACATCTACTCCCCAGGGAGGGTGAGGTCTTCTATGGGGTATCAATAAAGTCTATCACATCCTTTGGGGAAGGGCTTAGGCCCTTTCCTTATGTATCTAGACTTAGAGAGTATTATAGAAAATGGACCCCCAAAGTCCATGTGCTAACGATAAATGCTGGTACCAATGCCAGAGGTACTATAGATTGCCCTGGCCTCCCAACTGACACTTACATTCAGTGGGCCTGGGTAGTACACTGGGGTCCCTGTGCTCTAACTTGCTTAGGTCAGTGTTTCTGTGGGTTTCTCAAGCATAGTCTTAACTCCTTTGGTCATTGCACTTCCTTCTCTACAACTGGATTCCAGGAGTTCAGTTCAGTGCTTAGCAGTGTGTCTCTGCTTCTGCTTCCATCAGCTGCTGACTGAAGGCTCTATGATAGCACTTAAGGCAGTCATCAATCTCATTATAGAGGAACGTCATTAAAGGTAGCCTCTCGAACTATTGCTTAGATTCTTAGTTGGTGTCATCCTTGTGTATCCATGGATATTCCCCTAGTGCCAGATTTCTCTATAAACCTATAATGTCTCCCTCTATTAAGGTATCTCTTTTCTTGCTCTCTTTCTCTGTACTTCCATCACCTCATTCTTCCTGATCACCCATGTTCTCCTCTGCCCCTCCCCTTTGTCTTACCTCCCTCCCTCTTCCCCCATGCTCCCAATTTGCTCAGGAGATCTTGTCCCATTCCCCTTCTCCAGGTGTTCATGTATGTCTCTCTTAGTGTCCTCCTTGCTTCCTAGCATCTCTGGTGTTGTGGATTATAGACTGGTTATCCTTTACTCTATGTCTAATATCCATATATGAGTGAAACATACCATGTTTTTCTATCTGACTCTGGGTTACCTCATTCAGGATGGTTTCTTCAAGTTCTATCCATTTGCCTGCAAATTTCAAGATTTCATTTTTTTCCTCTGAGAATTACTCCATTGTATAAATATACCATATTTTCTTTATCCATTCTTCGGTAGAGGGACATCTAGGTACCATGTTTCCTTTATCCTTTCTTCAGTTGAGGGGCATCTGATGCAGTGCCAGTATTTATCCCTAGTGCAATAATGGAATTTGGGAGCCATTCCCTATGGAGGGATACTCTCTTAGCCTAGATACAAGGGGGAGGACCTAGACCCTGCCCCTAATGATTTGTCACACTTTGATGATCCATCATAGGAGCCCTCACCCTTCCTAGGGAGTGTATGGAGGTGGGATGGCTGTTGGTGGAGGCATGGGAAGATGGCAGGGATAGGGAACTGGGATTTATATACAAAATAAGATTGTTTAAATTTAAATTAAAAATTATTTGAGAAAAGATTCATTGCAAAAGAAAAAAGATATATGTACAGAAGGGTTTAATGTATGACTCATTGTGTCACACTAAAGTTTTCATGATGGGATTTTACCTTTTTTCCTCTTACATTTTATTTTATTTGGGGGGGTGGCTAGGGGAAAGGGCAGAAATAAAGGGGTATGGAAATGAATGGAATTGAGATGCTTGATATGAAAGACACAGAATAAATTAAAAAATAAAATAATACTTGAGAATTTTGAAGGAATTATATAATAAAAAGAAGCTACTTTATATAAATTCTTCTCAAATTTTTAACACTTATTTATCATGAAAACATTCAAAATTCTTTCCTTGCTTTTGGGATTAGAGAGTACATTTTAATTATTACTATTTATGCTAAAATTGTACAACAGAATTTGGACTATTACCATCAATTGATCAACTATTGCTCATTTAATTTCCTCAAGCTCTGATAAATAACACTCTTTTCCCAATTTCTATTAGAAAACCCTTTAAAGTATATATGCCTCATAGGTGAGAAATTGTCAATAGCTGCTGTTCTGTTCCTCACATATTTCACTTAACATAATGATTTCCACATCCATTCCCATCACAAATAAAGAGTGCAATTTCTTGCATCGAACAGTTAGCTGTGTTGTCTAAACACTCCTTCCTATATGGTAAGATTTAAGAAAGTAATGAAACATGCCAAATTGAGTAATAAAATAAGAAATACACAACTTTGACAGCCCCTGAAAGCTATGGATTCACAAAGTCCTATACATTATTAAATAAATTGCAGCAATTGTTGAGATGAGATTTTGCAATGGGTCAATCTGCCTCTGGCAGTAGTTCAGAAAATTCTAGGAATGTAGCTTTGGAGAACAGTCACTTACACTGTGGTTGGCTGTTTGGTGATACAGCTACTTTGAGTGACCAATGCTACTCTTAACAATCTCTCATTCATACTCATGTAAGTCACCCAAATGAACTCCATGGTTCACTAAACTATATTTGGGAAACATTGCTTCTTTAGTCTGCTGTTTGTGCATTATTTGGCTTGGTTAGACTTTTATTTACATCCCCTCAAGAAAAGTCACACAGAACAATTAGTGGTTGCTTGTGTTATGTTTGGGGAGTTGTTCCATTACCCTTAAAGATGGTTGTATTTTGCACTTGAGGTTAAATCTTGTGAGGGTGGATTATTCCATGGAGGGGGCAAACCCAATATGGCTACTTTTCTTCAGTGCCTCTTAGCTATAGCAGTGATTGCATATTTCCTGTGGTGGGTATGAGACATGACACCAAGTGCATACCAGATGAGTAATATCTTTGGGGAGAACCCCAGGGTAAATGTCTTCTTAATATGCAGAGGCATGGCTTAACATATGGGATATACCTGGCTGATTCGTAAGTGACAAATACTGAAATTGGTAGTATATGTGAGCAGATTGCATTATCACTTATGAGGCTTTTGCAGTGGGTGAGAAGCCACCCACTTAATGAGCTCTCCTGCTTTGAAAGTTACCTACAGCAGGGAGGGTTATGGTAGGAAAAGGATGCAGGTCTTATCTGCTATGTGAACCTGCAGTAAGTCAGGAAATGATGAAGTTGGTAGAATGAGGTAGACTGTTGCAGGATATTTGTCAAGGCACAAAGGTTCTGGGGGCCAACAGGCTTTTCCTGGACTAAACCACACTAAACTGGCTACCTGAGCATGCAGTATGTAACTTACCCAAAGTGAGACAACCTAAATCTGCCAAGGGATCCCCCAGCAACAGCTGACATGTCATGAGACAGGACAAGCTGAACCATTCTTCAACTGCCATGAAAGACCTGATGCCAGTGCTCTCCTTCCCCTCCCCCAGGCAGGTGAAGAATATATAAGGTTTCTCCTTCCTGAAATAAACTGAGCTTGCTACACACAGCTTGTCTCCTGGGAGTCTTTGCTATTGATCCTGTGCCTACTCATCCCCTCTCCCCTGCTCCAAGGGAAAGTTCAGGGGGACAAAGCAGCAGATGAAAGTAACAGTAGGTGTGATTTTTTTATTTCTTATAACTGGTAGGTCTTAAGGTCTACCTCGTGCACTCAGAGATGAACTGTAGTCCGTGATGGTAAGACTTCTTTATTCAGGTAACACCAGAGCAAAACGCAAGCCAGAGCAAGCTCGCAGGAAGCAAGCTAGTGCGGCCAGAGAAAAGGGGCCACGGTCTCCATGTGCAGCCCTTAAGAACCTTCCCTTACGTCACCCCGACTTCCCTTCAACCACCCTCATGGGCGAGTCCCAGGTCCACCTCGCACCTGTCCGGGTTGCCTGGGGCAGGGCTAGGGTGTCTCCCTATAATTCCCCTTTTATTCTAAAAGAGGATTAAAACTTAATAGTGTAAAACGTCTAAAATTAGCAATCATAAAGGTGAAAGATAGGAAGATACAATTATCTGCTATTGCACATCCTAACTATGTTTATTTTGGCTAAGCCTTAAAATAATGTGGAAAGGGTGTCTAACTTGAACACCTCCTTCCAATCCCAACTCTAAACAATAAGAAGGTCATTCTTAACTAGGCTTACACTATCTTAATAAACAATAATGGGGAACAGGGGCATAGCATCTTCTAAGTTACTTCCTGCTGAAATGGGACAATGGTAGCCATGTGGGGTCCTGTGGAAAAAATGCTAGTACAGGGAAAGTCTCTAATGAGTTATGTCAAGTCCATGTTAGACGAGATTTGCTTGATTGAAGATCTACATTGAAATCCTCAACTAGATTGAAGTCATTACTTGAGGTTCTGGTTGGAGTGTCAGTCGAAATGGAGTGAGTTGAATCCAGTGAAGTTGGGGAGGTGTAGTCCAATTCTTTTTCCGGAGCATGCAAGAATTGTTGTCAGGCTGGTTCTCATTGGCTGTATGGGACTCAAGCATAAGTGTCATCAGAGCAATGTTCGCTTGTACATGTATGTGTACTGGGAAAGGCAATCCTTGAAAAACAACAATTATGAGAGGGTGTAGGCCTTGAAAGAAAGAGCCAAGAAAGACAAAGATAGTCCTCTTATTCTTCATTTATTCTGTATTACAGCAATTGGCTTCTTGATATAACACAGAAACTTTTAAATGTTGTTAAATAACTTGCTTGGATTTTAGGGTAGGAAAGCCAAATCCAACTCTAAATCCAGCATCGATTTAATTGAATAGGGACTAGTAAATGAAGAGAAATAGAGTTATTTGAGAGATAGCTGTAAATTTTACCATATGGCACGTTCCTTTTGTTCGATGGTTATAGCTACATTCTTTCCTTAAGTATCTACACATGTAGTGTCCTTTGACTTGTGGAGGTGGGTTTTCCTGTGAGGATAAAAACAAAGCACTTCCCATCCTTTGGGAGGCTTTTATTTAGTTCATGAGATATACCTCAGTAAATACCTGTCAGTGGCCCTTGTTGAGAGGGTTGTTTTCTTCAACTCGAATCTTGGTCAATTTTGATGGTATCCAAAGATTTTTCTTTTCCTGTGGAAACAAATGCAAAACCCCTACCCCAACGTAACACATGTCGGTTTCCATACCGAGGTCAGTACATCTTTGAAATACACTGGTTGCTTCAGTTCAGCAGTTTTTTCCATGTCCAGTCTCTTTCCACAGCTGTTTGTCCCCTGTCATTGGCATTAAGAAAGTTTATCGTTAATAAAGCATTATGTAATCTATGTTTGGGGGGTTTCAACTTACCAGCTTGCCTATGGAGCATCTCCTTAAGTGTCCTGTTAGACCTTTCAACAACTTCTTGTCCTGTAGGGTTGTGTGGTATACCTGTGACATGCTTAATGTTATAATATTTGAATAACTGGTCCATTTTGGGGGGAGACATATGCTGGAACATTGTCAGTTTTTATCTGTGCCGGTATACCCGTAACTGCCATCACCTCCAGTAGGTGTGTAATAATGGAATCAGCTTATTCAGAGTTGAGAGCAGTAGCCCATTGGAAACCTGAGAATGTGTCAATGGTATGATGCACATATTTCAAATTTCCAAATTCTGTAAAGTGAAAGACATCCATTTGCCAGATCTCATTCCTCCAAAGGCCTTTAGGATTACATCCTGCTGGCAGTGGAGTTTAGTTATAAAAGGAACAAGTAGGACAGTTTCTCACTATCTCCTTGGCTTTGTTGCCAAGTGATGGAGAAGTCTTTCTTTAAACCCTTGCTATTTACATGATGCTTTTTATGAAATTCTGAGGCTTCTATCATGGTGCCAATCAATAAACGATTGATCTCATCATTGCCTTGTGCCGGTGGGCCTGGCAGACCCGTATGGGATCTGATATGCGTAATGTACAGTGGGTTATTTCTGTTTCTGATTGTTTCCTGTAACTGCAAGAACACCAAGGTTAGTTCAGTATTATCAGGGACGAATTCTGCAGTCTCTATGTGCAAGACGACTCTCTCTGCATATAGGGAATTAGTAACTATATTAAGAGGATCTGTAAAATCCATAAGCACCATGAGAATTGCATATAATTCTGCTTTCTGTACAGATGTATATGGAATTTGAACTACTTTACTTACCTCACCTGCTTTATAACTAGCCTTACCTGTTGGGGAAGCTGTAGGCATGCCTACTTAGGGACTGGCTACAGGTGTGCCTGACCAAGCTTGCAAGGTCGTGGTCAGGGTGACATAGAGTGATACTGTGCTCTTTCAGTTTCACTTTGGTACTTGCCTACAGACTGCTGCCAGGCCGGCTGTCTAGTTTGCTCTGTAAGTAAGGCTTTTCCCTATTAAATACCCTTGTATTTCTACCTGACTCCGTATTGGTAATTTCCCACTATATCTGGGTGTCAGAAGTGGGATATTGGAAACCTGCACCCCATTTGGGACAAGCTGTGGGTTCCATCGGGCCTGCGGCCTAGGCCGGGAAAGCATCCTCTCTCCACATGTGCTCCCGGCTAGCAGCCTACCCGCTGCTGCTGAGTTGCTCGGAACCATCCACCCAGTTTGGAGACAGTTTCTAGATGCCTAGAGTGGAGGTAGGCCTCGGCTTTCAGCAGAGGCTTCCCCTGGCCGCTGCTGCAGTAAAGCCATAAAGCCACATCTGTTTCAATGGTTGTGATCACAAGACCGTACACTCTCTAAGATAAGTGCAGCCGCTTTTATGAACTCTCTCCACTGCTGACTGACTGCTGCCAAATGCCGTGGACTAACTGAATGTCCGTGCTAACTGCTGGTCAAATATAGTTATTGCATCTGGAGTAGAAATCAGGTAAATTATGGAGGAATATTTATCATTTGCTAAAATGGTAATATTTTTGCTTATTACATGAATTCACTGTTTGAGGAGGATGCTAATCTGCCAATTACCCGCCTATATACCATAATGGCAGTTAGCCTGCTGGTACAATAATATTACTAGCCAGAGAACTCAGGAATAGGGATAAGGATAACCTCACCACCTACTTACAGGAAATAACAGCTTTACACAATGAGGTTTTGGAGAACAGATTAGGTCAGACCACAATTGTGCAGCAAGTGGAACAGAAATTGGATGATAAGCTTGGCTCTGTGTCCAATAGAATAAAGACAGAGCTGTCTGATGAGATGCAGCGTATTTATGATAAGATAAACACAGAGAGAACCTCCATGTCTGAGGCCTTAGAGGCTAGGCTGTCAGAAGACCATGACCAGCTAAAGAATACCTGTAGCCAGCTAGAAACTCAGATAGGCAATGTTACACAGCAACTAGATGCAATGGTGCAAAATACCCAGGATAGTCAATTGGACAATGCCATTCAATCAGCTATTGAAGCATCCAAGGTAGGAGATCACAAATTTGAGTCTAGATTTTAGTGTTTGGAAGATAATTTACAGGGCTGACAGATTACATAGGTCCATATGGTTGATTGCTGAGGACTCAAAATCAGCAAATCATGACCTCAAATCTAGACTCCAATACCTAGAAGGCAGTTTCCATGCCATCCAGATGCTGCCTAAGGATGATCGTATTAAAGACCTAGAAAAACATGTAAATGAGCAGTTAGAGTAATTTACAGATTCACCAACGTGCTTGCAATCTTTTATGATTAAGGAGATTGAAACTTTTCAAAAGGATATCATTACTAGGTTTAAAGATCATTGGGATGCCTCAGAAGCAGAATCTCTCCAATCCCAGGCACCTACTCTACCCAGGTATCGTGACTATTCTTATAAGGTTGTTACTTGTACACCATTAGTGTACCCACCTACCATGGTAGAAAAGCCAGCATCTAAGAAACACCCTCATGGATGGATGGCTTATGAATGGCAACCTATAGAGCTGAAGGATCTTAAGAATATTAAAGAATCACTTGTCTCATATTGTCTCAATTGCCCATACATAAAACAGCTATTACATTCATGGGCAACTTTTAACAGGGTGACACCCACAGATTGGGAATGATTAGTAGCAGCTGTACTTGAGAATTCATGACAAATCCAGTGGAAGGCATTAATAAGGGAAGAGGCAAAGCTCCTTGAGCATCAGGGCACAAAGGAAGGTTTTGATGTCCCTCTAGATAATCTTCTTGGTCAGGGTATTTAAGCTGACCCACAGGTTCAGGCTGAATATGATGACTATATACTGTCTCTATGCAGGAAAGCAGCATTAAATGCCTGGGATAAGGTTCGTCAGCCAGGAGAATGCCTAGAAACTTATACCAGAATAGAACAGGGACCTACAGAACAGTTCCAGGACTTCTTACAAAGGTTAACTAGGGCAGTAGAATTACAGATAACAGATCCAGAAACAAGACAATCAATTATACATACAATAGCTTATGAAAATGCAAACCCAATATGCAAAAGAATACTTTTGCCTTTAAAGATCAGATCAGCTCCGTTAGAAGAATGGGTTTTGTATGCAGACAACATTGATTATAATGTACAAGATACTTGGGTAGGAGAAGCCATTTCAAAAGGTTTAAAAAGGCAACAGGAAATTAAAAGTTCTAGAGGTGAGGATGTAAGGGCTTGGCAAGGAGAAGCACCTTACAGAGGTCAACATAGGTACCAAGAGGCTAGATGTTACTAGTACTATGAACCAGAACTTTGGGTAGGAAGAGCCTTCCCCTGGAGACCACGAAGGCACCAGGAACCTAGATGTTTCAACTGTGGTAAAATGGGACATACTAAGAGAAATTGTAGACAAACAAATTTTAACAATGCCTCATATGGAAGGCCACTGCCTTCTGGATTGTGTAGAAGATGTGGTAAGGGCAGACACTGGACCAATGAATGTAGATCGACCAGGGACATACAAGGAAACCCATCAAGGTCGGGAAACCCCGAGGGGGGGACCTTAAGAAGTCCCCCATATCCAAAAAGTTCGGGTCATTCCCAGTAGCAGTAGGAGACAATCGCTCACAGGACCAATAGATAGTTCTTTGCCTATTTTGAAAAATGATACTTCTTTCGATGGTAGTTTGAGTAGTGATGAAGAATCTAGTGTGAATGGACAAAATGAGAAATGCATACTTTGGCAAGCTTCTATTAATGATAAAAGGCCTCAGTTGAAAGTGAAAATTAATAGTAAAGTTATTTCTGGCTTAGTAGACACTGGGGCGGATGTAACTATTATTACTCAAAAGTCTTGGCCTCAGAAATAACCTCTTAGAGAGGCAAATGTACAATTTTTAGGAAATTGGAACTTTATCTAGAGTTTGACAGAGTGTTAATTCGGTGGTCTGCATTGGACCAGAAGTATGAAACCATACGTGGCATATGTAGCTATAAATCTCTGGGGTCATGATCTCTTACAGCAATGGAATACTCAGATTAATATTCCCCAGTGTCAGATACAAATTATGTACAATCTTTAGATAGTAGAAAAGATCTGGTAAGACGCTATGGAAAACAGTTACCTACCATCCATGCTGTACAGAAACTAGGTACAAATTGATGGAACTTCAGAGGAGCCATAGGTCCTGCCATTGAAGTGACTTACAGATGAACCAGTTTGGGTAGGACAATGGCCTATGACATCTGAGAAGCTAGAGGCTTTAGAAAAGTTACTACAGGAACAGTTAGATGCTGGACATATAGAGGAATCTACCAGTCCTTGGAATTCTGCTGTATTTGTTATCAAAAGGAAGTCAGAAAAGTGGAGAGTGCTGACAGACCTGAGAGCCAAATAAGGTAATTCAACCAATGGGCTCCCTGCAACCTGGAATGCCATTACCTTCTTTAATACCTAAAGGATGGCCTATCATAGTCATTGATCTAAAAGACTGTTTCTTTACAATATCGATACAGAAAAATGATAGAGAGAAATTTGTATTTACTGTACCAGCTCTTAATAAATCACAACCAGTTAGGAGATATCAGTGGAGAGCTTTGTCACAAGGAATGCTAAATAGTCCTATTTTGTGTCAGCACTTTGTACAGCAACGTTTGGAAATAATTTGTAAGAAATCTTCACAATCTCTTGTTTATCATTACATAGATGACATTCTTTTATCAGATTAATAAGGAAATTTGGAATGTATGTTTGAAATGGTGAAGGAAGTTCTGCCTCATTCGGGGTTACAGATTGTCCCACAAAAGATACAAAGAGGAGATTCTATTAACTATGTAGGTTACAAGGTAGACTTACAAAGAATCAGACCTCAAAAGGTACAAATTAGGAGAGATCGGTGTTTAGATTAAATTCTCTTTATTCAAGAAGACACCAAGGCAAAACACAGGGGCTAGGGTGTCTCCCTACAATTCCCCTTTTAGTCTAAATGAGGATTAAAACTTAATAGTGTAAAATATCCAAAACTAACAATCATAAGGGTGAAATACAAGAAGATACAATAATCTGCTTTGGTACTTCCTATGTCTATTCTAGCTAAGTCTTAAAGTCATGTGGAAAAAGTGTCTAACTTGAACACCTTCTTCCAATCCCAACTCTAAACAATAAGAAGGTCATTCTTAACTAGGCTTACACTACCCTAATACACAATAATGGGGAATGGGGGCGTAGCATCTTTTAGGTTACTTCCTACTGAAATGGGACGATGATAGTCATGTGGGGGCCCTGTGGATAAAAAATGCCAGTACAGGGAAAGTCTCTAATCAGTTATGTCTAGTCCATGTTAGATGAGATTTGTTTGATTGAAGATCTACATTGAAATCCTCAACATGATTGAAGTCATTACTCGAGGTTCTAGTTGGAATGTCAGTCGAAACGGAGTGAGTTGAATCCAGTGCAGTCGGGGAGGTGTAGTCCAATTCCTTTTTCGCAGCATGCAGGGATTTCTGTCAGGCTGGGTCTTGTTGGCTGTATGGGACTCAAACATAAGTGTCATCAGAGAAATGTTCGCTTGTTCATGTTTGTGTACCGGGAAAGGTACCTTGACGAACCTTGACGAACAACGATTATGAGAGGGTGTGAAAGAAAAAGCCAAGAAAAGACAAAGATAGTCCTCTTATTCTTCATTTATTCTGTATTACAGCAATTGGCTTCTTGATATAACACAGAAACTTTTAAATGTTGTTAAATAACATGCTTGGATTTTAGAGTAGGAAAGCCAAATCCAACTCTAAATCCAGCCTCAATTTAGTTGAATAGTGACTAGGAAATGAATAGTCATAGAGTTATTTGAGAGACAGCTGTAAATTTTACCGTATGGCACGTTCCTTTTGTTCGATGGTTATAGCTATGTTCTTTCCTTAAGTATCCATACATGTAGTGTCCTTTGACTTCTAGAGGGGCTTTCCTCAGAAAATACCTGGCAGTCATCCTTGTCGAGGGGGTTGTCTTCCTCAAATCAAATCTTGATCAATTTTGATGTTATCCAAAGATTTTCTTCTCCTGTGGAGACAAATGCAAAACCCCTACCCCAACGTAACACATATCCAGGCTTCCATACCGAGGTCAGCACATCTTTGAAATACACTGGTTGGTTCAGTTCAGCAGTTTTTTCCGTAGTCCAGTGTCTTTCCGCAGCTGTCTGTCCACTGTCATTGGCATTAAGAAAGTTTAACGTTAATAAAGCATTATGTAATCTATGTTTGGGGGGTTTCAACCTACCAGCTTGCCTATGGAGCATCTCCTTAAGTGTCCTGTTAGACCTTTAAATGACTGCTTGTCCTGTAGGGTTGTGTGGTATACCTGTGACATGCTTAATGTTATAATATTTGAAGAACTGTTCCATTTTTGTGGAGACATTTGCTGGAGCATTGTCAGTTTTTATCTGCGCTGGTATGCCCATAACTGCCATCACCTCCAGTAGGTGTGTAATAACGGAATCAGCTTTTTCAGAGTTGAGAGCAGTAGCCCATTGGAAACCTGAGAATGTGTCAATGGTATGATGCACATATTTCAAATTTCGAAATTCTGTAAAGTGAAAGACATCCATTTGTCAGATTTCATTCCTCCGAAGGCCTTTAGGATTACATCCTGCTGGCAGTGGAGTTTGGTTACAAAAGGAACAAGTAGGACAGTTTCTCACTATCTCCTTGGCTTGTTGCCAAGTGATGGAGAAGCCCTTCTTTAAACCCTTGCTATTTACATGATGCTTTTTATGAAATTCTGAGGCTTCTAGCACAGTGCCAATCAATAAACGTTCGATCTCATCATTTCCTTGTGCCAGTGGGCCTGGCAGACCCGTATGGGATCTGATATGTGTAATGTACAGTGGGATATTTCTGTTTCTGATTGTTTCCTGTAACTGCAAGAACAACGAGGTTAGTTCAGTATTATCAGGGAAGAATTCTGCAGTCTCTATGTGCAAGACGACTCTCTCTGCATATTGGGAATCAGTGACTAAATTAAGAGGTTCCGTATAATCCATAAGCACCATAAGAATTGCATATAATTCTGCTTTCTGTACAGATGTATATGGACTTTGAACTAATTTACTTACCTCACCTACTTTATAACAAGCCTTACCTGTTTTGTTAGCATCAGTGTAGAAGGTAAGAACTCCAGAAATGGGAGTTTGATTTACTATGCGTGGAAGAATCCAAACTGTCTTTTTTAAGAATTTAATTCTGTCGGTTTTTGGATAGTTGTTACTAATTGTTCCCCAAAAGTCGGTGAGAGCCATTTGCCAATATTCATTATCCTTCCATAAGGAGGAAATTTCATCATTAGTTAAGAGAACTATAATCTCTGCTGGGTCTTTCCCAGTCAACTGACGAAGTCTTAATTTGCCCTTTAAAATCAAATCAGAAATCTTTTCTATATATGTCTTTAACTTTTTGTTCTGCTTATGTGGCAGGAATATCCATTCCAATATAGTGTCTTCCCTCTGCATCAGAATCCCAGAAGGGTATTCTCTGGATGGCAAGATGACCAGAATGCAGTCTAGATCAAGGTTTATCCGATCTACATGCGTATCCAATATTCTGTTTTCTACTCATTGTAGCTCTTTTTCTGCCTCAGCAGATAATATTCGTGGACTGGTTAAGTCCTTATCACCTTTTAGTGACATTTTTAAATGCTTTAAGTCATGTCCTTCCACACCAATAATCATCTGTAATTGAGAGATTTCTTCCAGTAGCTTCTGAAGACTGTTAAGAGTTTGATAATGGTCCCTTCTAATTTGTACCTTTTGAGGTCTGATTCTTTGTAAGTCTATCTTATATCCTAAATAGTTAATAGAATCTCCTCTTTGTATCTTTTCTGGAGCAATTTGTAAACCCCATCTAGGCAGAACCTCCTTCACCATAGTAAACATACGTTCTAAAGTTTCCTCACTAGAATATGCTAAAAGAATACCATCCATATAATGATAAACAAGAGATTGTGGAAATTGTTTACGAATTATTTCCAAAGGTTGTTGTACAAATTGTTGACACAAGGTAGGGCTATTTAGTATCCACTGAGGTAAAACCTTCCATTGGTATCTCTGAACTGGCTGTGAGTTATTAGGAGTTGGCACTGTAAATGCAAACTTTTCTCTCTATTGCTTTCTTGTAATGGTATAGTGAAAAAGCAGTCTTTCAGGTCAATTACTATGATCGGCCATCCTTTAGGTATTAAGGAAGGCAATCTCATTCCAGGCTGTAAAGAGCCCATAGGCTGAATTACCTTATTTATGGCTCTCAGGTCTGTCAGCATTCTCCAGTTACCTGACTTCTTCTTGATGACAAATACAGGAGAATTCCAAGGGCTGGTAGATTGCTCTATGTGACCAGCCTCTAGCTGTTCCTGTACTAACTTTTCTAGAGCCTCAAGCTTTTCAGAGGTCAAAGGCCATTGCCCTATCCAGACCGGTTCATCTGTAAGCCATTTTAATGGCAGGGCCTTTGGTTCCTCTGAAGGCCTGTCATTTGTATTTAGTGTCTGTACAGCCTGGATAGTTGGTAACCATTTTCCATGGCATCTTACCCGATCTTTTCTACTATCCAGCGATTGTCTAGAATTCGTATCTGACACTGAAGGGATGTTAATATGAGTGTTCCATTGCTGTAATAAATCACAACCCCATAAATTTATAGCAATATCTGCTACGTAAGGTTTCAGTATTCCTTTTTGTCCTTCCGGTCCAATACAAACCATCGAGTTAAACTCCGTCGAACTCTAGATAGAGTTCCAATTCCTAAAAATTGTACATTGGCCTCTTTAAGTGGCCATTTTTTAGGCCAACATTTCTGAGTGGTAATAGTCACATCAGCTCCAGTGTCCACTAAGCCAGAAATAACTTTATTGTTAATTTTAATTTTTAACTGAGGCCTTTTATCATTAATAGAAGCTTGCCAAAATATGCGTTTCTCATTTTCACCAGTCACATGTGATTCTTCATCACTATTTAAACTACCTTCTAGAGCAGTATCATTTTCCACAGTAGGCAAGGAACTATCTATTCATCCTGTGAGAGATTGTCTTCCACTGTCACTGGCAATGATCCTACTGTTCTCGGGGTGGGTGCCTGCTGGAGTCCCCCTTCCAAGTTTCCGGATGTCAATTGGTTCCCTTGCAAATCCCTAGTTGATCTGCATTCGTTTAGTCCAGTGTTTCCCCTTACCACATCTCCTATATAACCCAGAGGGCAATGACCTGTCATGTGGGGAATCATTAGCATTTTTTTGTCTACAATTTCTCCTCATATGTCCCATTTTACCACAGCTGAAACATCTATTCTCCTGAATCTTCTGTGGACTCCTGGAGAGTGCTCTTCGTATGCGAGGCTCTGGGTCATGGTGGTGATGAGCACTGGCCTCTCGGTACCTGTGTGAGCCCCTGTAAGGTGCTCTTCCTTCCCAAGTCCTTCTGTTGCTATCTTTTCTAATCTCCTGTTGTTTGTTGAAAACTCTTGGGACAGCTTCTTCTGCCCAGATTCCAGCATCTTGTATGTTACACTCAATATGGGCAGTATGCAGAATCCATTCTTCTAGTGGAGCTGATTTGATCTTTAGAGGCAAAAGTATTCTTTTGCACATTGGGTTTGCATTGTCATAAGCTAAGCTATATACAATTGGATCTCATATCTTTGGATATGCTACCTGTATGTCTACTGCTCTGGTCAATTGTTCTAAGAAGTCCTTAAATGGTTCTGTTTGTCCCTGTTTTATTTTTGCATAAGCTTCTAGTTGTTCTCCTGATTCACGAACCTTATCTCATGCATTTAGTGCTGCTGTCCTGCATAGGGACAGCATATGGTCATCATATTCAGCCTGAATCTGTGGAATATAAGGATAGAATCAGGTGATAAACGATAAGTGAATTGGATAAATATAATAGAATAAAGTCCTCAGGCATGATCTTTAATGTGGAGGAAAGGAAAATCTGTGACTTAGCATATAGGGGACTTAATAATAGCCCAGTACTACAAACTGATGTTTAGAAAATACATAAGCACTGCTTGAGCTAGGAAAGACCTTCAAAGAAATGAAATAACCTGTTGCAGTCTGCCCCTTTCCTTCTCAAATTGCAATGGTATTGTGTTTACTATAGCAACAGAAATAAAATTCCCAGCAGACAATAAAGAAAAGACAGACACTGCAGTAAATTTGGGTTTGAGTAAACCATGTTTGATGCCTAGGTTACTGAGCCTGATAATACTGTATTCACAAGAGTATTAAGACATGCTTTTCACCCAGTAGGAACCCTTGAACTAGTACTTTAGTAGCTTGCTGTGTCCATTGTAGGTGAGATCTTTTTGTGGTAGGAGAGGCCCTAACAGATGTGAAGGACTTAAACTATCAGGTAAAGTCATTTATAAATGAAAAAGCAAACAGAGGGTTAATGGGAAAAGAACAGACCAGACAAAAGGGTTATGACAGGATTACTTGAAGGCAATGTATCATGGTATGTGTTGGGCTGGTGTTTCTAAGGGGATAGTTGACAGAAATCTGAATGCTATGTTAGTGAGTCTTTGGAAGAATTTAAAGACTTACTGCCAGTTCATGGAAAACAAATATGAGAAAACTGGACAGATATAGAAAGGATAAGAACCCCTCAGGTGTGGGATGTTATCCACCTAGAGCATGTAGTGTATATTTCTCCCCAGTAACTAAGTATTCTTCATTGAAGACTGTTCACCAAGTCAAAACCCTTAAGAAGAAATCTATGTTCCATGAAATAGCCAGATGGATCTTTGTAAAATGAGTTCTTAATTGGTATGGATAACAAAAGGCCAAAGTCAGATATAGAGGCAAATGCTGAGAAATCAGAGAGAAGTAACAAGCCACAGCATACCTTACCTCCTACACATGTCTGCAGAGAAGAGAGTGATTTCCTGTGTGTTGCTGCTTATATCCTGATCATGTTCAGCTACATCACTTCCTGTCTGGCCAATCAGCCAATCAATGTTTTATTCAGTAACCAATAAGAGAAACATGTATACAGAAGAACATTCCCCATCATCTCCTCTTTTCTGTCTAAATAAAAAGGGTTTTAACATTAACATAGTAGAATACATAACAAAACAGTTATCAAATAGGAACTATGGTTAACAATATTTAGTCCATTAACATTTACCAAAATTTAAAGAAAAGATTCTATTGTCTATCTTATCTTTGTGAGTCTAAAGTCTAAAAGATGTAACTCATCTTTTACCATAACTAAGGAAAACCATAATCATAACTATCTGTCTTCAACTCCATCAAAGACCACATAAGGCTTATATATAAACTATAGAATTGACTGAGACATCTTGCTGCCCGGACAGTCACCCAAAGTTTGTCTGTAACATTGGAGCATCCGTCTTTAGCCCATATGACCTAAATGTGTCTGGCACATTTCTCAGCAAAGCAGCAAATTTGAGACTGTCCACCTTTATTGGCAGTCTACCAGTCATTTTTCTCTGTGTCCCACAGAATGTCTGGCTGACTCTTTGATGAAGCAGGAACCCTTTAGGACTTTCCCATCAAGTTCAGCAGTCACATGCATGGATTCTGCATGTCCAGTTTATCAATCAGTCCAGACAAGAGCAGTTTCTTGCCCAAATGTCTAATTTTCCATGTTAAAGGTCAACTCCATATTTAGTTTCTTTAATGCCCATCCTCCTTTTTGACGTAATTGGCATTGCCAGGAACAGTTTTGTCTCACTGTCATGAAAAATCCTAAACCATTTTAATTGCCATATTCAGTGGGTCTTGAAAGGCTTGAAGACTATCTCCATCTCAAATAAATCTCTGCATATCTAGAAAACATAAATAAAATAATTATAAATTTTTACTAGGATATATGACTATATATAATCTGTATTTAATTATACATCACACATTTAAAAGAGCATTATAAACACAATACTTAAACAAGTGGAGAAACATACATATAATAAAATTGGCCTTAAATTGATATCAATAAATGAAATCCATACCAATGCAAAGTATTCATTTCTAGATCATTTCCCCCTTTTCTCTTTAGAAGGAGAGTGACTGTGATCATTAGCTACTCATGATCAACCCCATTAAAATGAAACCAAACATTTTTAAACAATATTTGTGAATGTGGGCATTATTCTCTCCAAACTGCTTCCTGCTATTTGGGATGCTATAAAACATGGGGATCATGAGGAAACACAGGTACCTGGCCAAATCCTGGCTGTAGTAGTCTGCAAGGATGCATCGCCTCAGCAGTTTGAATGTTCCGTCAACTGGGTCATGGGTTCAGGGGATCAAACCGTTTTCTTATACTTAAATTTTGAAACAAAGCATTTTAAAAATGTATAGATTGGATTAATGCAGCAGCATTACAATCAAATGTCTGTTAGCAGCTGTAGCTATTTCCTCAGTAGTCAAACAATTCAAAGACCACACAATAACATACAGTATCCAGATTCCCTGTGTACTTCCATCTTTATGTGGCTTTTTGTTACTGTATTTCATTTCCTTTTATTTTTCTCATTTTCTGAGACAGGGTTTGTCTGTGTACTTTTTCCCATCCTGGAATTAACTCTGTACATTAGACTGTCGTTGAAATTGCAGAAATCTGCCTCTGCAAGTGCTGGGACTAAAGGCATATGACACCTCTAACCAGCTCCTTTCTTTCTCCTTTCTTTCTTTCTTTCTTTCTTTCTTTCTTTCTTTCTTTCTTTCTTTCTTTCTTTCTTTCTCCTTTCTCTCTCTCTCTCTCTCTCTCTCTCTCTCTCTCTCTCTCTGTCTCTGTCTCTTCCTTCCTTCCTTTCTAACTACTTTAACCTGTTTCTTTTCTTTTTAAAACACATTGTAATCCCTCTAGAGGTTTTATTCATCTGAATCTGTCCTTACTTTAAAACTTTACCCTTTTCTAGCCAGGAGTCTTTCATTGTTAAACAACATTGATAAAATTAAAGCTCGGCTGCTTTAGATGCATGGGTATGTTTACCACCAGAACTGGGAACTGTGGTCACCACCTTAGTCTATACTACCATCAAGCAGCATGCTGTCAGCTTGGATATGTGCTCACTGCCACTGCTAGATTCTCATACACACTATCCAGTTGTTAGCAGGGCCTCTGAAAAGAGATCTGCAGCTTTTTGCCACTTCTGACAAATCAGGAAACATTCCTCAAAGGAGCTGCCTGAGTCTCTGCTTGTCTATAGTAAAACAGAGCCAACCTGAGAAAATGCTGCTACCAAGAATCTCAGCTTGCCTCTTTTTTTTTCTTTTTGGATTTTTTTTTATTAGTGCAAATTAAGAACAAGTTTGTTTCACATGTCAATCCCTTCTCCCTCTCCCTCCCCTTACCCACCCCTCTCCTCCTACTCCAGACCTACCCCACAATCCATACACCCTCCACTCCCCAGGCAGGTAGGGCCCTCGATGGGGGCTCCCCAAAGTCTACCACATCATCCTGGCCCAGGCCTAGGCCCTCTCCCATGTTTCCAGGCCAAGAGTACATCCCTTCACATGGGATGGGCTCTCAAAGTCCCTTCTTAGACCAGGGAAAATACTAATCCACTACCAGGGGCCGCCTAGAATGCGGAGGCCTCCTAATTGACATCCATGTTCAGGGATCTGGATAGGTACTGGCCTCTGAGACAGCATTCTGGGGTCCATGTGCTCCCCCTTTTACATGCCAGCTGTTTCTGTGGTTTTCACTAGCCCGGTACTGACCCATTTGATCTTCATTCCTCCCTATCTACAGCTAAGTTCCAGAGTTCAGTTCAGTGGATATCTGTGGGTGTCTGCCTGAGTTTCCATCAGCCACTGAATGAAGGCTCTAGGTGGCATAAAAACTAGTCATCAGTCTCATTATAGGTGAAGGACATATAAGTTCTCCTCTCCACCATTGCCTAGATTGTCAGTTCATGTCATTCTTGTAGGTCTCTGAAAATCTCCATAGTGCCAGATCTCTCCTTGGACCTATAATGGCTCCCTCTAATATGGTATCTCTAACCCTGCTATCCTCTATTCTTTCCCCAACTGAATATTTCTTTTTTTCTAACTTTTTTTTTATTTGAGTTAGAAACAGGATTGTTTTACATGACAATCTCAGTTCCCTTCTCCCACCCATCCTTCCCTACCCCTGCCAACTAAATCCTTATCTGTCACATATCTTTTCTGCTCCCCCTGGATGGTGAGGCCTTCCATAGGATGTCATCAGAGTCTTTGGTATCCTTTGGGATAGGGCTCAGGCTCACCCCCATGTTTCTTGGCACAGGAAGTATTCCTTTATATGGAATGGGCTCCCAAAGTCCACACCTGTGCATGGGATAAATACTGGGCTTCTACAGGAGGTCCCATAGATTTCTGAGAATGTTCCTGCGGTCTGGATTAGTCCCATGTTGGTATTCCAGCTATCAGTCTGGGGACCAAGAGCTCCCTGTTGTTCAGGTTAGCTGTTTCTGTGGCTTTCACCAGCCTGGTATGGACCCCTTTGCTCATCACTCATCCTTCTCTGCAACTGGATTCCAGTTCAGTTCAGTGATTAGTTATGAGTGTCTGCTTCTACTTCTGCCAGCTGCTGGATGAAGGCATATTAGTCAGTCATCAATTTCATAATTAGGGGAGGGTGGTACCTTTGCACAATGGAGTACTACTCAGCAGAAAAAACAATGGAATCTTGAAATTTGCAGTAAAATGGATGGATCTAGAAGAAACCATTCTGAGCAAGGTAACTCAATTGCAAAAAGACCAACATAGTATGTACTCACTTATCTGTGGATTTTAGACATAGAGTAAGGATTACCAGCCTGCAATCCACACTGCCAAAGAAGCTAATAAACAAGGAGGTCCCTAAGAGAGACATACATGGTCCCCTGGAGAAGGGGAGAGGTTCAAGATCTAATGAGCAATGGGGAGCACGGGAAGAGGGGGAGGGAGCTAGGAGAATGAGAAGGGGAGAAGAAGAGGGATGCAAAGGATATGAGGGAGCAGAAAATATGAGTCAGGGGAAGAATACATGATAACAAGAATGGAGATATCATAATAGAGGGAGACATTTTTGGTTTACAGAGAAATCAGGCACTAGGGAAATGTCTGGAGATCTACAAAGATGACACCAGCTAACTATCTCAGAAACGAAGGAGAGGCTACCCTTTGTAAGTTTTTGTCAGGTTTTAAGTGGAAATTCATGCCCCAACTCTGGGCACCATTTTTGTTTATGTGAACTTTTTAGCCAGGCAGCATCTGCTGCCCTGATCTGGGAGAAACATTGTATATCACGGAGAACACAATACGATGAAGGCCCCATCCATGCTTCTCTACAAATCATTGCTTTTTTGACAGAGAAATGTATATGTTATGGGATATTTTCATTGTATTGATGCTAATGTTTCATTTAAAGTCCACCCCTTAGCTGACTAAGACCAATTGGTGTTTTCTTAGTGTGTATAATAGTGGGTCTTCAGAAGTATGTTAAAGGGTGTTGGTAGCCAAAGATCTCAGGGCTTGGCATGAGATCCTAGGCCATTCTTGGCCGGGCACATAGTTGTGTATTAACCTTTACATAGAAGATTCCTTTGAACCTCAGATCAAGAAAAGAAACAACCCAGTCCTGCACCCGCAGGCTCAGTCACCTAGGCAACCCTTCCTGGACCTCTTACTCATGAACTCTTTACCCTGCCAAACATCCTCTTTGTGGTTTCCTAATATCCTGCCCACATTAACACTGGGTGCACAAACAACCCATTCTACCCATCCCCATATCCTGCTCTGCTGACTATGTAAGCTAGCCTGAGAAAAATAAAGTTTTCCACTTAATCAGAATCCTGTCTTGCAGTTGTTCATTCTGTGTCTCTGGTCCCCATTCCCTATCCCTGACTCTTGCCCCAGATTGAGGTCCTGCAAGTCAGGACAAATGGGATTTTAACATAGGGTTGTCAGAGGTAAACTAAACTCAAAGACTTCACTTCTAAAAAATCACATTGGGGAAAATTGTTTGAATCTGGAAAAGACTTGAGTTCCCATCCAACTCTTATTATTCATACTAGAGAGAAACTATATAAATGAAAATGTTGTGGAAAAGCTTTAAGAACAAATCCAGTCCCCTAGCCTCTAGTTCTTGTGTTGTGAACAAAAACCCCAAGACAACCTTCCTCTTAGTCTTAGCTAGTTACCTGGAAACTGTGTTTAACAACAAACCACCTCCAAGAGACAGAGAAAACCATAGAAACAACAGAATGCTCCTTCCCAGCACC
This sequence comes from Cricetulus griseus, assembly GCF_003668045.3. Taxonomy (NCBI): domain Eukaryota; kingdom Metazoa; phylum Chordata; class Mammalia; order Rodentia; family Cricetidae; genus Cricetulus; species Cricetulus griseus. The sequence goes on along the minus strand of NC_048596.1, from coordinate 22,435,408 downwards.
AACCAATGATAGCAGACTACCTGCAAGCGACAATAAAGCCATAGAAATCACCAAAATTTTCCAACCAATCAAAAATGCTAACAAATTGCCCTGACTCTGGAAATTTACTCTAATTTTTCCACAAATGTCAAGCATACCGGATCCAACCCATGCCCCTCCATTAGCTACTGAAGGAATCCTATGGTTTGTTTCCTTTAAATTCTGGCAATAGACGAGGGACTTGGCTCCCGCTGGGGGCTGCTGCATCAGCTTGCTAGATGGAGACCCCACTGATAGGATGAAACAATAAAGTCTTGCATTTTTCAGTTCAGTGAGTTAGCTCGTTGGTGGTCTCTGGGGGTCTTCGAAATTGGGGCACAAGAGGGTAAGCTTTGAATAACTTGTAGATTTGTAAGTAATTTAGAATAGAAAAAGACAGTAGTTTTAAGAGTTTATATGAGGAACTTCAGACATGAATTGAAGCAGAACCCTTATGAGCCATACGGCTATAAGGTAACTTCCGAGTGTCACAGGTACGTTATGTTGTGTTACCTCCCCAAGATTTTTTGGCTAAAGAAATCTTTGAAATCCCCCAATCATAAGGTTATTGCCACTATTGTTGGCTGCATGCTAGATAGTAAGACACTATATGTAAAAGCACATCACATTTTTGGTACAGTGTGTGGAGAAATCTGACTGGAGGTGAGCTGGAAATTTACTCTTTTCTGGACAGATTTTATACCACTTGAAGTTACCACACAGGCTCTTACTGGAAACCTGTCCTCAATAGTTCTATTCAATTTTGGACCCCATTTGTGTCTCCCCACCTTACCAGGAAGATGTTCCAATTGATATAATAATGAAGTAACTATTATGAATGCAACTAATTACTCCCTGATAGAGTGTGAGGACTACTATACAGGAAATGATTTACCTTTGGCTGTATAAGCCAGGGTATATTCACCTATGGAAAGGAAGGTAGGTGATAGTTCATGTCCAAAGGACAGCATTTCACAACCTATGGCTCAACATGTTGACTTATATTTTTTCTGTGGTTTTGTTTTTGTGCTGAGACTTGGCTATCTGGTGTTAGCAGGGTGGATACAAATGTGAGCATAGAGGTGAAAGCTTGGGTACCCTTTACCTGTCAGTGCTGACCTTAGGGGAGGGCAGCTGTATGGGCCTGGGTCTGAGGTTCTCAGAACCCCTCACCAGTCAGTACTGGGGGTCTGAGGACTGCGGAATGGTGGGCCTGGGGTTCAGGGTATGGTGGTACTTGGGACTAGAAGAATGGTGGAAATTCATTATCTCTTTAATAGTAAGCAATATTACTATGAAGCGTTAATGTAACACATTGTGGTTTTGATGAAAACTTGTCTTGTTTGTTTAACATTATTATCCTGTAGTACACGGTACCTTGTATTTAGGTTTGCCCCAAGACAGAACTTAGCAATGGAGTGTCTCCATCTCACCACTAGAGGGTGATCTAAAGATGCTTTATCTAATTACACAAGTTGTTTATTTTTGAGCAAGAACTGGGATACTTGTTAGATGGCAGGTTCCAAATTCCGAACACTCAGAGGCATCCCATCCTCTATCCTCCGGTCCTGGAAGGCCAGGAACTGTTTCCGGTTCCAGTTTGTCGTCGCTGCTCAGAGTCACCTGACGCAAGTGACCTGCATGCCAGACCAGTTTGGTGGCGAGTTCCAAACTCTGATCACCCAGAGGCAGCCCACCTCCATCCGCTAGCCCAGGACCCTGCACGCCCAAACACTGCCGACACCCAGGGAACAGTGACACCTCCATTCACGAGAAGAGGACCTACATCAGAGTATTGGATCTGTTTGCATCTACCAGAAGAGAACCTTGGTCCCACACCCACCAGGAGAACAAGAAATTCTTGCTACACCCACCAGAAGAAAGGGTGAGAAGAGGACAAGGTAAAAATGGATGGAACTCGAAGTAACCATTTTGAGCGAGGTAACCAAATCACAAAAAGACAAACATGATATGTACTCAATCATATGTGGACCTGCTTTATGATACATAGTAGTGAGCATGCTTTATCAGAGCTCTTTTTAATGATGTTGCTCAGAATGGTTTCCTCCCAGATTATGATTGAGAAGCTAATTTAAAAAAAATGGTGCCAAGTACCACAAGAGTAACAGAAGTGTGCTGTTTTCTGGATTTTGTTTTTTTACTTTTTTGTTGTTGTTTGCTTGTTTTTTTGTTTTTGTTTCTGTTTTTTGTTTTAAATGGAGTGTGCTGGATGTCTCTACAATTTTGTTCAAATGACTGCAGAACCTGGAAAATCTGTTGCTGCTATTGATGCATAACATATTTCCATTATTGATATATATATATGATATATATATATATATATCATATATATATGCTAATTGAAACTCAAATATGTGATGAATCCAAGGTGTTTCAGTGAGTGCTCACCTGTGCAAGTAAATTTGATTTCCTCTTTAGTAAGTAGTAAAGTTATATGCTTGCCAAAAAATAAATAAATGACATAGTAGAAGACAAATGTCACACAATTTCAATTTTATGTGTAACCTAGAAATGATGAACTTATGGGAGCAGAGAGCAGACTTGTGGCTATTAGGCTTCAATGTGGGTCTTTTAACAATGGGGAAATGATTGGTTTAAGTATATAAAACTGCAGTTGTACAAGACGCATGGACTTTGTGATGTCTTGAGGTCTACTGAGAGTATGATAAATATGGTTGATAACAATATGCTATACTTAACTATTTGTTTTCAAAACAAAAATGATGAATATGTGTGATATAACATGTTAATTGGTTTAATTTAGCCATGCCATTGTGAACATACTGTATTATGTATCATAATTGTGCATGACTTTATTTATGAGATAAATACATGAATGGAAAAAAACATTGCAATAAATCTGATGCTGACAAAAAAAGAACTGGGATACTTAAAGAGGTAGAGAAATATGAACCAGAGAAAAGATTATTGCCACTGTGGGATATGGTAGAGCAGGGTGGGAATACTGGGAAGTATGACTAGCACTGAAGTTATGAAGACATCATAATCTTGAACAGTGGAACATGGAAAAATCAACTTAGTATTGATAGAAACTTCTCTGTTGCTGAGCATGCTATGCACGTGACAAGAGGAGAAAAGTAATCATCAATCTTCCTCAACTGTGTGCTGTGAGCTATAATGAAGACTGCTTGGCAAGATTGCCTACTGGTTCAACAGTGGCACTGAAGTCTTGTGAATATGTACTTTGTGAATAGATTGAAGGCCCCCTTCACGAGACAGAATCAATACCTGGCACAGTTGTTTGTGCAAAGAACCTGTGACATGTTCATATGCCTTATGGGACAACCCAGTACTATTTCTCGGCTAATCAGACAGTATGAAGGCAATCCCTATCAAATGGCCATTATATTATAGTTAAGTGAATCAAGCCTCGTCTTGTTCAGTAGATTTCAGTTAAAACAGAGAATCGTTAACTGGAAAAATACAGATAATAAGTGACTGTGGTGTGCTCATTCCTAAATGGGACACATCTAAATCACACAGATACACCTTCCAAGGGTCAGAGATCATTGGGCAAGAGTGGGCAGAAATAGTGTATGGGCCAGGAGTAGTAGACAGCAACAAACCATGTTTTCATATCACAGGAAGGCAGTCATGCATATGAAATCATAGCAACAATAGTAGCATTCCTAAGACCCCACCAAGTTCTAGCAGACAGAATCTCAACAAGCATTTGTGCAATATAGTATGAAATTACCAATACGGAGTCAGGTAGAAATATAAGGGTATTTAATAGGGAAAAGCCTTACTTACAGAGCGAACCAGCCATCCGGTGGTAGTCTGTACAGCAAGAAGCAAAGAGAGAAACCAAAACCGAAAACGCAGTCCCCCTACTCATTCTGACCACGCCCTCACAAGCCCTCAGGTACTCCTGTAGCCAGCCCCTAAGAAGGCGTGGCTACAGCTTCCCCTACAATTCCCCTTTTAGTCTAAAAGAGGATTAAAACTTAACAGTATAAAGGTAAAATATAAGAAGATAACTATCTATTTTAACTAAACCCTAAAGTCATCTGAAAGAGGTGTCCAAGCCTGAACACCTCCTTCCAAACCGAACCATAAACAATAGGAAGCTATTCCTAACAAGGTATATACACTATCCTAAGTGACAACAATGGGGAAAGGGGGCATAGCATTTTCCAAGTTACTTCCTGCTGAAATGGGACGATGATAGTCATGTGGGGTCCTGTAGAAAGAAAATGTTAGTATCCAGTCCATGTTAGATGGGATTCACTTGATTGAAGATCTCGCTTGAAATCCTCAACTTGATTGAAGTCAGTACCCGAACCTCTGGCCGGAGTGTCAGCTGAAATGGAGCAAGTTGGATCCAGTGCAGTAGAGGAGCTGTGGCCCATTTTCTTTTCAGGGTGTCCAGGGATTGCTGTCAGGCAGGTCTTCATTGGCTGTGTGGGACTCAAACATGAACAGTTAGCAGAGAAATGTTTGTTTGTGTATGTACACATGTTAGGGAATGTACCCATGAGAGCATAACAATTATGAAAGGGTGTACACCTTGAGAGAAAGATCCAAGAAAAGACAAAGACAGTCCCCAAATTTTTCTTTTATTTTGTATTACATCAATTGGCTTTTTGATACAACACAGAAACACTAAAGCTTAGTTAAATAATGTGCTTGAATTTTAGAGGAGGAAAGCCAAATCCATCTCTAAATCTAGCATTGGTTTAATTGAATAGGGACTAGGAAATAAAGAGAAATAGAGTTTTTTGAGAGACAGCTATAAAGTTTACAGTATGGCACATTTTTTCTATTTGATGGTTATAGCTACCTTTTCTTCCCAAGTATTTACCCATGTAGTGTCCTTTGTCTTCTGAAGATGAGTTTTCCTGTGAAGATAAAAGCAAAACACTTCCCTTTCTTTGGGAGGCTTCTATTTAGTTTATAAGATATACCTTAGTAGAATACCTGTCATTTGTCCTCGTCGAGAGGTTTTTCTTTTTTTAGTCGAATCTTGATCAGCTTTGATGGTATCCAAAGTTTTTCTTCTCCTGTAGAAACCAATGCAAAACCCCTACCCCAACGTAATACATGTCCTGGTTTCCATGTAGAGGTTAGTACATCTTTGAAGTATACTGGCTGATTGAGTTTAGCAGTTTTTTCCATGGTCCAGTGTCTTTCTGTAGCTGTTTGTCCTTTTTTATTGGCATTAAGAAAGTTTAGTGTTAATAAAGCATTATGTAACCTATGTTTGGGGGGTTTAGTCTTCCAAGCTTGTTTGTTGAGCATCTCCTTAAGTGTTCTATTAGATCGCTGAACCATTGCTTGTCCTGTAGGATTGTGTGGTATACCAGTAATATGCTTTATGTTATAATATTTGAAAAATTGTTCCAATTTCGTAGAGACATATGTTGGAGCATTGTCAGTTTTTATTTGTGCAGGTATACCCATAACTGCCATCACCTCTAGCAGGTGTATAATAACAGAATCAGCTTTTTCAGAGTTAAGAGCAGTAGCCCATTGGAACCCTGAGAATGTGTCTATGGTATGATGCACATATTTCAAATTTCCAAACTCTGCAAAGTGAAAGACATCCATCTGCCAAACCTCATTTCTCCGAATGCCCTTAGGATTACAACCTGCTGGCAATGGAGTTTGATTATAAAAGGAACAAGTAGGACAGTTTTTCACTATCTCCTTGGCTTGTTGCCAAGTGATAGAGAAGTCCTTTTTCAAACCTTTGCTATTTACATGATGTTTCTTATGAAATTCTGAGGCTTCTAGCACACTTCCAATTAATAAACGATCAATCTCATCATTGCCTTGTGCTAGTGGGCCAGGCAGACCCGTATGGGATCTGATATGTGTAATATACATAGGATTACTTCTGTTTCTGATAGTTTCCTGTAATTGTAAAAACAGAGAAGTTAATTCTGTATTATCAGGAACAAATTCTGCAGTCTCAATATGTAACACGACTCTCTCTGCATACTGAGAATCAGTAACTATATTAAGAGGTTCTGTAAAATCCTTAAGTACCATGAGAATTGCATATAATTCTGCCTTCTGTACAGATGTATATGGACTTTGAACTACTTTACTTACCTCACCTGCTTTATAACCTGCCTTACCTGATTTGTTGGCATCAGTGTAGAAGGTAAGAACTCCAGAAATGGGAGTTTGTCTTACAATACGTGGAAGAATCCAGACTGTCTTTTTTATGAATTTAATTCTGTCAGTTTTGGGATAGTTGTTGCTAATTGTTCCCAAAAAGTCAGTAAGAGCTATTTGCCAATATTCATTATCTTTCCATAAGGAAGAAATTTGTTTATTAGTTAAAGGTACTATAATTTCTGCTGGATCTTTTTCAGTTAGCTGGCGAAGTCTTAATTTACCCTTTAAAATCAAATCAGAAATCTTTTCTATATATGTCTTTAACTTTTTATTTTGTTTATGTGGCAGAAATATCCATTTCAATATAGTGTCTTCCCTCTGCATCAGAATTTCAGAAAGGTATTCTCTGGATGGCAAGATAACCAGAATACAGTCTAAATTAAGGTTTATCCGATCTACATGTGCATTAATATTCTGTTTTCTACCCATTGTAACTCTTTTTCTGCCTCATCAGATAATATTCTAGGACTGTTTAGGTCCTTATCACCTTTAAGGGCCATTTTTAAATGCTTTAAGTCATGTCCTTCTACACCAATAATTGTCTGTAATTGAGAAATTTCCCCTAATAATTTCTGAAGAGAATTAAGAGTTTGATACCGATCTCTCCTAATTTGTACCTTTTGAGGTCTGATTCTCTGTAAGTCTATCTTGTAACCTAAATAGTTAATAGAATTTCCTCTTTGTATCTTTTCTGGTGCAATCTGTAATCCCCAACGAGGCAGAACTTCCTTCACCATTTCAAACATACGTTCCAAAGTTTCCTTATTAGAATCTGATAAAAGAATATCATCCATGTAATGATAAACAAGAGATTGTGAAAATTTCTTCCGAATTATTCCCAAAGGTTGCTGTACAAAGTGTTGACACAAAGTAGGGCTATTTAGCATTCCTTGTGGCAAAACCCTCCATTGATATCTCCTAACTGGCTGTGAATTATTAAGAGTTGGTACAGTAAATGCAAATTTTTCTCTATCATTTTCCTGTAACGGTATTGTGAAAAAACAGTCTTTTAGATCAATGACTATGATAGGCCATCCTTTAGGTATTAAGGAAGGTAATGGCATTCCAGGTTGTAGAGAGCCCATTGGTTGAATTACCTTATTTATAGCTCTCAGGTCTGTCAGCATTCTCCACTTACCTGACTTCTTTTTGATGACAAATACAGGAGAATTCCAAGGACTGGTAGATTCCTCTATATGTCCAGCATCTAGCTGTTCCTGTACTAACTTTTCTAAAGCCTCTAGCTTCTCAGAGGTCATAGGCCATTGTCCTACCCAAACTGGTTCATCTGTAAGCCACTTCAATGGCAGGGCCTTTGGCTCCTCTGAAGGTCCATCATTTGTACCTAGTTTCTGTACAGCATGGATGGTTGGTAACCGTTTTCCATAGCGTCTTACCAGATCTTTTTCATAATTTGTATCTGACACTGGAGGAATATTAATCTGAGTATTCCATTGCTGTAAGAGATCATGACCCCAGAGATTTATAGCTATATCTGCCACGTATGGTTTCAGTATCCCTTTCTGTCCTTCCGGTCCAATGTAGACCATTGAGTTAACACTCTGTCGAACTCTAGATAGAGTTCCAATTCCTAAATATTGTACATTTGCCTCTCTAAGAGGCCATTTCTGAGGCCAAGACTTTTGAGTAATAATAGTTACATCTGCCCCAGTGTCCACTAAGCCAGAAATAACTTTATTATTAATTTTCACTTTTAACTGAGGCCTTTTATCATTAATAGAAGCTTGCCAAAATATGCGTTTCTCATTTTGTCCATTCACACTTGATTCTTCGTCACTATTCAAACTACCATCTAGAGCAATATCTTTTTTCACAATAGTCAAAGAACTATCTATTATTCCTGTGAGAGATTGTCTTCCAATGCTATTGGGAATGACCTGACCTTTCTCGATGTGGGGGACTCCTTGAGGCCCCCCTCGGGGTTTCCCGACCTTAAGGGGTTTCCTTGTATGTCCCTGGTCGATCTACATTCATTGGTCCAGTGTCTGCCCTTACCACATCTTCTACACAATCCAGAAGGCAGTGGCCTTCCATATGAGGCATTGTTAGAATTCATTTGTCTACAATTTCGCTTAGTATGTCCCATTTTACCACAGTTGAAACATCTAGGTTCCTGGCGCCTTCATGGTCTCAAGGGGAAGGCTCTTCCTCCCCAAGGTTCTGGTTTATAGTAGTAGTAACCTCTAGCCTCTTGGTACCTATGTTGACCTCTGTAAGGTGCTTCTTGTCAAGCCCTTACATCCTCACCTCTAGAACTTTTAATTTCCTGTTGCCATTTTAAACCTTTGGAGATGGCTTCTCCTACCCAAGCTCCAGTATCTTGCACATTATAGTCAATGTTGGCTGCATACAAAACCCATTCTTCTAACGGAGCTGATCTGATCTTTAAAGGCAAAAGTATTCTTTTGCATATTGGGTTTGCATTTTCATAAGCTATTGTATATATAATTGATTGTCTTGTTTCTGGATCTGTTACCTGTAATTCTACTGCCCTAGTTAACCTTTGTAAGAAGTCCTGGAACTGTTCTGTAGGTCCCTGTTCTATTCTGGTATAAGCTTCTAGACGTTCTCCTGGCTCACGAACCTTATCCCAGGCATTTAATGCTGCTTTCCTGCAAAGAGACAGTATATCGTCATCATATTCAGCCTGAACCTGTGGGTCAGCATAAATACCCTGACCAAGAAGCTTATCTAGAGGGGCTTCAAAACCTTCCTTTATGCCCTGACGTTCAAGGAGCTTTGCCTCTTCCCTTACCAATGCCTTCCACTGGATTTGGCATGAATTCTCAAGTACAGCTGTTACCAATAGTTCCCAATCTGTGGGTGTCACCCTGTTAAAGGTTGCCCATGAATGTAATAGCTGTTTTACGTATGGGCTATGGAGACCATATGAGACAACTGATTCTTTAATATTCTTAAGATCCTTCGGCTGTATAGGTTGCCATTCATTAACCATTCGTCCATGAGGGTGTTTCTTAGAAGCTGGCTTTTCTACCAGGGTAGCTGGGTACACTAATGGTGCACGAGTAACAACCTCAGAAGAATAGTCACGATACCTGGGTGGAGTAGGTGCCTGGGATTGGAGTGATTCTGCTTTTGAGGCATCCCACTGATCTTTAAGCCTAGCAATGATATCCTTTTGAAAAGTTTCAATCTCCTTAATCATAAAAGATTCCAAGCATGTTAGTGAATCTGTAAATTGCTCTAACTGCTCATCTACACGTTTTTCTAGGTCTTTATACGATCATCCTTAGACAGCATCTGGATGGCATGGAAACTGCCTTCTAGGTATTGGAGTCTAGATTCCAGGTCATGATTTGCTGATTTTGAGTCCTCAGCAATCGACCGTATGGACCTATGTAATCTGTCAGCCCTGTACTGTAAATTATCTTCCAAACATTTAAATCTAGACTCAAATTTCTGATCTGCTACCTTGGATGCTTCAATAACTGATTGAATGGCATTGTCCAATTCTTCAACCCTATGCTGGGTATTTTGCACCGTTTTATCTAGTTGATGAGTAACATTGTCTATCTGAGTTTCTAGCTGGCTACAGATATTCTTTAGCTGGTCATGGTCTTCTGACAGCCTAGCCTCTAAGGCCTCAGACATGGAGGATCTCTCTGTGTTTATCTTATCATAAATACGCTGTATCTCATCAGACAGCTCTGTCTTTAGTGTATTGGACACAGAGCCAAGCTTATCATCCAATTTCTGTTCCACTTGCTGCACAATTGTGGTCTGACCTAATCTGTTTTCCAAAACCTCATTGCGTAAAGCTGTTATTTCCTGCAAGCAGGTGGTGAGGTTATTTCTGTCCCTGTTCCTGAGTCCTCTGGCTAGTAATACTATTTGTACCAGCAAGCTAACTGCCATGACAGCATATAGGCCAATAATTGGCAAATTAGCATCCTCCTCAAACAGTGAATTCACGTAATAAGCAAAAACATTACCAATTTTAGCAAATGATAAATATTCCGCCATGATTTTACCTGATTTCTACTCCAGATGCAGTAAATATATTTGACCAGCAGGTAGCACAGGCCTTCAGTTATTCCAAGGCGTTTGGCAGCAGTCGGTCCGCAGTGGAGAGAGGTCACAAAAGCTTCTGCGCTTAGAGAGTATACGGCTTTTCAGCTGCACCTTACAAAAGCGGCTGCGCTTATCTTAGAGAGTATACGGCTTTTCAGCTTTGGCTTTCCCGTTCAGCGGCAAGGGGAAGCCTCTGCTGAAAGCCGAAACTTACTCACCTCTAGGCAGCTAGAAACTGGGTGGATGGCTCTGAGCAGCTCAGCTGCCATGGGTCAGCTGCTAGCCGGGAACGCCTGTGGAGAGAGGGTGCTTTCCGGGCCTAGGCGGCTGGCCCGATGGAACCCACAGCCTGTCCCAAATGGGGTGTGGGTTTCCAATATCCCACTTCTGACACCAGATATAGTATGAAATTACCAATACGGAGTCAGGTAGAAATATAAGGGTATTTAATAGGGAAAAGCCTTACTTACAGAGCGAACCAGCCAGCCGGTGGTAGTCTGTACAGCAAGAAGCAAAGAGAGAAACCGAAACCGAAAACGCAGTCCCCCTACTCATTCTGACCACGCCCTCACAAGCCCTCAGGTACTCCTGTAGCCAGCCCCTAAGAAGGCGTGGCTACCGCTTCCCCTACAGTGCAATGTGTATAAAGCTCCACCCCAGATAAGAAGCTATTAGTAATTGATAGCTTCTGGAAGAGGAAAACCTTTATAGACAGCACTGATAGAATCCTATGGGCTAAAAAACCCAAACAACGTGAATGAGGACATAAAACTGGATGTATTTAAAATAAAGAGCAGATGTAGGAGTTGATGGGAAAGGGTGAATTTCACCCAATTATGTATGAAAAATCTGTATGAAATTTTAAAGTATTTCTTTAAATAGGGTCCTCTGTTCTTTGGGTTGGAGTAGTCACTGATATGTTGTCAGACACTGCACGATTTTGCCTGGTATCAGACACAACAAACATGATTGGACCAACAGCAACTAACAGGCCACAAACCATAGCATAACTGACTTTAAATTGAGTACCATTCAGACCATTAAACTCAGTACATGGACAGTACCACATGCCAAAATGAAAACAAAGACCTTATCCATCAAAGACCAGTTGTGGGAAAGTCTTTACAGGCACTAACTTTCCTTTTTGGCTTCTATAGTTTCACTTCTTGATAACTGTTTTGTAACTGAAGTGTGTCAACCCAGAAGATAGCTTTGTTAAAATTAATTTTATTTAAATTAAAAGCAATCTTATTTTATATATCAATCCCAGTTCTCTCTCCCTCCTCTTCTATTCCTCCTACCCACCCCATCATACCCCCATCGACTCCTTGGGTAGGGTGAGGAATCTCCGGAGGAATCATCAAAGTCTGTCAAATCACTGGGGCAGGACCAAGGCCCTCCCCTGTGTATCCAGGTTGAGAGCATATCCCTCCATATGGAATAGGTTCTGTAAGCCCTTTTTTACAGTAGGGATAAATACTGGTTCCACTGCTGGAGGCCTCAACGACTGCCCAGACCCCACAAGTAACACCCACATTCATGGGGCCTGGTTCAGTCTTATGCTGTCAGACTGGGGTCTATGAGCTCCCACTTGCACAGTTCTTTTTTATCTGTGGCTTTCCCCAACATGATTTTGACCCCTTTGCTCATTATTCTTCCCTCTCTACAACTGGATTCCAGGAGTTTGGCTCAGTATTTAGCTGTGAATCTCTGCTTCTGCTTCCATTAGCGACTGGATAAAGGCTCTATGATGGCATTTAAGATAGTTATCAGTCTCATTATTGGGGAAGGACATTTAAGGTACCCTGTCCACTACTGCTTAGATTCTTATTTGGTATCATCCTGTGGATGCCTAAACATTTCTCTTGTGCCAGATTTCTCATTAAGCCCATAATGGTTCCCTCTATTAAAGTATCTCTTTCCTTACTCTCCTTTGTCCTTCCCCTCACTTAACTTCCTGATCCCTCATGTTCTCCCCATTCCCCTTCTCCACTCCTATTTCTCCTACCTCCATTCCCTTTCCCCCATTCTCCCATTCAACTAAGGAGATATTGTCCCTTTCCCTTTCTCTGGGGTTCATGTGTGTATCTCTTAGGGTCCTCCTTGCTTCCTAGCTTCTCTGGGTTTGTGGATTGTAGACTGGTTATGCTTTGCTCTATGTCTAATACTCACTTATGAGTGTGTACATATCATGTTTTTCTTTCTGAGTCTTGGGTACCTCACTCAGGATGGTTTCTTCAAGTTGCATCCATTTGTATGTAAATTTCAAGATTCCATTGTTTTTTTTTTTCTGCTGAGCAGTACTCCACTATATAAATGCTCCATATTTTCTTTATTCATTTTTCAGTTGAGGGGCATCTACATTAGTTCCAGGTTTTGGCTATTACAAATAATGCTGCCATCAACATAGTTGAATGGATATCCATGTGGTATGAATGTTCATCCATTGGGTATATGCCTTAGAATGGAATTGCTGGATCTTGAGGTAGACTGACTCCCATTTTTTTTCTGAGAAACCACCATACTGAATTCCAAAGTGACTGTACATGTTTGCATTCCAATCTACAATGGAGGAGTGTTCCTCTTTCTCTAATCCTCTCAGGCATACACTATCATTTGTATTTTTTTATTTTAGTCATTCTGACAGGTGTAAGAAGGTATCTGCAGGTTGTTGTGATGTACATTTCCCTTATGGCTAAGGATATTAAGCAATTTCTTAAGTGCCTTTTAGACATTTGAGATTCTTCTATTGAGAATCTATATTTAGTTCTGTACCCCACTTTTTAATTGGATTTTTTGGTGTTTTGATGACTTGAACATTGAGGGTTTTTTCTTTTGAGATCAGCCCTCTGTCAGATGTGGTGTTGGTGAAGATCTGATGGGGAATGTACTGTGTATGTTTATCTTATTGATAGTTAAATAAAATACTGTTTGGCCAATGAGACAGCAAGTTAAACAGGACTAGGAGTCAAAGAGGATTCTGGGAAATGTAGTAGAGAAGTGATGATCCAGGCAGGAAGTGACATAGCAAGGAGACTCATATTTAAGCGAAGGAGAAACAGGAAGCACCCTCTTTCCCCTCTGCTCCTACTCCTGTGGCACAATGTGATCCACCGACAAGGAGGGACGCCATTAAGGCGTCTGATAAGATAAGTCTTATAACATATATAGATTTATGATAATTAATACTGAGCTAACAGATGAGAAGTCCTAGTCATTGGCCAAGCAGCTTTGAACCTAATACAAGTTTCTGTGTATTCATTTGGGCCTAACTCGGGCAGGCGGCTGGCGTAAAGTGCACATGTGGCGGTGGGGCTCAGGCAGCTTTGGTGGAAAGATTTATTTATTTTTATTTTTTTTTATTTTATTAGTTCTAGTTAGGGAACAAGCTTATTTCAAGTCCCTTCTCCCTCTCCCTCCCCTCACCCCCAAACTTCCTCCCCCACCCCCAGCCCACCCCCACCCCATCCACCCACCACTCCCCAGGCAGGGTAGGGCCCTCAACGGGGGCTCTGCAAAGTCCACCAAGTCTTCCTATGCTGGTCCTGGGCCCTTCCCCATGTGTCCAGGGCCAGAGTGTAACCATTCATATGGGATGGGCTCTCAAAGTCCCTTCTTGCACCAGGGAAAATTACTAATCCACCACCAGAGGCTCCCTGGAGTGTAGAGGCCTCCTTATTGACATCCGTGTTCAGGGTCTGGATCAGTCTTGTACGGGCCTCCTGGACAGCATCTGGGGTCGATGTGCTCTCCCTTGTTCAGGTCAACTGTTCCTGTGGGTTTCTCCAACCTGGTACAGACCCCTTCATTCTTCATTCCTTCCTCCTTCAACTAAATTCCTGATTTCGGCTCATTGTATATCTGTGGATGTCTGTCTCTGTTTCCATCAGCCACTGGATGAGGGCTCTAGGACGGCATAAAGAGAAGTCATCAATCTCATTTTAGGGGGAGGGTTTTTAGGTTATCCTCTCCACCGTTGCATGGATTGTCAGATCGTGTCATCCTTGTAGGTCTCTGGAGATCTCCCTAGTTCCAGATCTCTTCTCGGACCTATAGTGGCTCCCTCTGATATGGTATCTCTCATCTTGCTCTCTTTCCTCTATTCTTCCCCCAACTCAATGTTTCTGCCCCTCCGTTTCCTCTCCTCTTCTCCTCTTCTCTTGCTCTTATTCCTTCCACCCCCCTTCACCCTCATGCCCCCAATTAGTTCGGGAATTCATGCCACTTCCATTCCTGGGGACCATTTATCCCTTAGAGTCCTTCATGTTTCCTAGTTTCTTTGGTGAAGAGCATTATATATTGGTAATCTTTTGCTCTATGTCTAAAATTCATATATCAGTGAGTACATACCATGTTTGTCTTTTTGTGACTGGGTTACCTCACTCAGGATGGTTTCCTCTACTTCCATCCATTTGCCTGCGAATTTCAAGATTCTGTTGCTTTTTTTCTGCTGAGTAGTACTCCATTGTATAGATGTGCCACATTTTCTCAATCCATTCTTCAGTAGAGGGACATCTAGGTTGCTTCCAGGTTCTGGCTATTACAAACAATGCTGCTATGAACATGGTTGAACATATGTCCTTGTTGTAAGTACATGCCCTATTTGGGTATATACCCAAGAGAGGAATGGCTGGATCTTGAGGTAGACTGATTCCCATTTTTCTGAGCAACCGCCATACTGATTTCCAGAGTGGTCTTACAAGTTCGCACTCCCACCAGCAATGGAGGAGTGTTCCTTTTTCTCCACATCCTCTCCAGCATAGATTGTCATTGGTATTTTTTATTTTAGCCATTCTGACAGGCATGAGATGGTATCTCAGAGTTGTTTTGAGTTGCATTTCTCTGATGGCCAAGGATTTTGAGCACTTTGTTAAGTGTCTTTCAGCCATTTCAGATTCCTCTGTTGAGATTTCCCTATTTAGCTCTGCACCCCACTTTTTAATTTCATTGTTTGGTGTTTTGGTGGTTAGCTTCTTGAGCTCCTTATATATTTTGGAAATCAGTCCTCTGTCAGATGTGGGATCGGTGAAGATCTTTTCCCATTCTGTGGGTGGTCGTTTTGTCCTACTGACTGTTTCCTTTGCCTTGCAGAAGCTTCTCAGTTTCAGGAGGTCCCATTTATTAATTGCAGACCTCAGTGTCTGTGCTACTGGCGTAATGTTCAGGAAGTGGTCTCCTGTGCCAATTTGTTCAAGGGTAGTTCCCACTTTCTCTTCTAGAAGATTCAGTGTGGCTGGATTTATGCTGAGATCTTTGATCCATTTGCACTTAAGTTTTGTGCATGGTGACAGGTATGGATCTATCTGTAATTTTCTGCATGTCCGAATCCAATTGTACCAGCACCATTTGTTGAAGATGCTATCTTTTTTCCATTGTATAGATTTAGCACCTTTGTCAAAAATAAGGTATCCATAGGTGCGTGGGTCAATATCAGGGTTTTCAATTCGATTCCATTGGTCTATCAGTCTATTTTTGTGCCAATACAAAGCTGTTTTCAGAACTATGGCTCTATAGTAGAGCTTGAAGTCGGGGATGGTGATGCCTCCAGAAGATCCTTTATTGTAAAGAGTTGTTTTGGCTATCCTGGGCTTTTTATTTTTCCATATAAAGTTGAGTATTGTTCTTTCAATGTCTGTGAAAAACTGTGTTGGGATTTTGATGGGGATTGCATTGAATCTGTAGATTGCTTTTGGCAGGATTGCCATTTTTACTATGTTAATTCTACCTATCCAAGAGCATGGGAGATCTTTCCATTTTCTGGTATCTTCTTTAATTTCTTTCTTTAAAGTCTCAAAGTTCTTATTGTACAGATCTTTTACTTTTTGGTTAGTGTTACCCCAAGATATTTTATGTTGCTTGTGGATATTGTGAAAGGTGATGTTTCCCTGATTTCTTTCTCATTGGATTTATCATCTGTATATAGTAGGGCTACTGATTTTTTTGAGTTAATTTTGTATCCTGCTACCTTGCTGAAGGTGTTTATCAGCCGTAGGAGTTCCCTGGTAGAGTTTTTCGGGTCACTAATGTAGACTATCATGTCGTCTGCAAATAGTGAATGTTTTACTTCATCATGTCCAATTTGTATCCCTTTGATCCCTTTCTTGTCTTATTGCTGTAGCCAGAACTTCAAGTATAATATTGAAGAGATATGGAGAGAGTGGACATCCTTGTCTTGTTCCTGATTTTAGAGGAAACGCTTTGAGTTTCTCTCCATTTACTTTGATGTTGGCTATTGGTTTGGTGTATATTGCGTTGATTGTGGTTAGATATGTTCCTGTTATTCCTGTTCTCTCCAAGATCTTTATCATGAAGAGATGTTGGATTTTGTCAAAGGCTTTTTCAGCATCTAGTGAGATGTTCATGTGGTTTTTCTTTTTCAGTTTGTTTATATAGTGGTTTACATTGATGGATTTTCGTATGTTGAACCATCCTTGCATCCCTGGGATGAAGCCTACTTGATCATGGTGGATGATTTTTCTGATATGTTCTTGGATTCGGTTGGCCAATATTTTATTGAGTATTTTAGCATCGATGTTCATGAGGGATATCGGTCTGTAGTTCTCTTTCTTAGTCATATCTTTGTGTGGCTTGGGTATCAAAGTGATTGTAGCCTCGTAGAAAGAGTTTGGCAATATCCCATCTGCTTCTATTGTGTGGAACAGTTTGAGGAGTACTGGAATTAGCTCTTGTTTGAATTTCTGGTAGAATTCTGCAGTGAAGCCATCTGGCCCTGGGCTTTTTTTGGTTGGGAGGCTTTTGATTACTGCTTCTATCTCATTAGGGGTTATAGTTCGATTTAAACTGTTTATCTGATCTTGATTTAATTTTGGTAAGTGATATTTATCCAGAAAGTTGTCCATTTCCTTTAGATTTTCCAATTTTGTGGAATACAGGTTTTCAAAGTATGACCTAAAGATTCTCTGGATTTCCTCAGTGTCCGTTGTTATATCTCCCTTTTCATTTCTGATTTTGTTAATTATTGTGCTCTCTCTCTGCCTTTTGGTTAGTTTGGCTAGAGGTTTGTCTATCTTATTTATCTTCTCAAAGAACCAACTCTTTGTTTCATTGATTCTTTATACTGTTTTCCTAGTTTCTACTTTGTTGATTTCGTCTCTCAGGTTGATTATTTCCTGGCGTCTACTCCTCCTTGGTGTGTTTGCTTCTTCTTGCTCTAAAGCTTTTAGTTGTTCTGTCAATTCTCTAATGTGGCTTTCCTCCAGTTTCTTCATGTGAGCACTTAGTGCTATGAACTTCCCTCTTAGCACTGCTTTCAGGGTGTCCCATAAGTTCGGGTATGTTGTGTCTACATTCTCATTAAATTCTAGGAAGTCTTTAATTTCTTTTTTTATTTCTTCCTCAACCCAGGAATGGTGCAATTGGGAGTTATTCATTTTCCATGCAAATGTAGGTTTTCTGCAATTCGTATTGCTGTTGAATTCTAGCTTTAATGCATGGTGGTCTGATAAGATACAGGGGGTTATTTCAATACTTTTGTACCTGTGGAGGTTTGCTTTGCTGCCAACTATGTGGTCAATTTTTGAGAAGGTTCCATGTGGCACTGAGAAGAAGGTATATTCTTTGTGTTTGGATGGAATGTTCTATAGATATCTGTTAAACCCAGTTGTGTCATAACTTCTTTCAGATCCTTTGTTTCTTTGTTAAGTTTCTGTCTAGTAGTTCTGTCCAATGGTGTAAGGGGGGTGTTGAAGTCTCCTACTATAAATGTGTGTGGTTTTATGTGTGGTTTGAGCTTTAGTAATGTTTCTTTTACAAAAGTGGGTGCTTTCGTATTAGGGGCATAGATGTTCAGGATTGAGACTTCATCTTGATGGACTTTTCCTGTGATGAGTATGAAATGCCCTTCTTTATCTCTTTTGATTGCTTTCAGTTTAAAGTCTAATTTGTTAGATATTAGGATTGCTACCCCAGCTTGTTTCTTGAGCCCATTTGATTGGAAAATTTTTTCCTATCCTTTTACTCTGAGGTATCGCCTGTCTTTGAAGTTGAGGTGTGTTTCTTGTAAACAGCAGAAGGATGGATTCTGTTTTCGCATACATTCTGTTAGCCTATATCTTTTTATGGGTAAGTTAAGACCATTGACATTTAGGGATATTAATGTCCATTGTTCATTGGTTCTTCTTTGTTTTGGGTTTATTGTTGGTGATATCATTGCGTATGGATTTTGCCCTCCTGTTTTCTTTTGTGTTTGGTGAAATTAGATTAACTACTGCCAGTGTTTTTGTGAGTGTAGTTATGTTCGTTGGGTTGGAATTTTCCTTCCAGAGCCTTCTGTAATGCTGGATTTGTTGATATGTATTGTTTAAATCTGTTTTTGTCATGGAATATCTTGTTTTCTCCATCTATAGTGATTGAAAGTTTTGCTGGGTACAGTAGTCTGGGTTGACATCCATGCTCCCTTAGTGCTTGTAGGGTATCTATCCAAGACCTTCTGGCTTTCAGAGTTTCCATTGAGAAGTCGGGTGTGATTCTGATTGGTTTGCCTTTATATGTTACTTGGCCTTTTTCCTTTGCTGCTCTTAATATTTTCTCTTTACTCTGTAGATTTGGTGTTTTGATTATTATGTGTTGGGGCGACTTCTTTTTGTGGTCCAGTCTGTTTGGTGTCCTGTAAGCTTCTTGTACTTTCATAGGCATATCCTTCTGTAGGTTGGGGAAGTTTTCTTCTATGATTTTGTTGAATATGTTTTCTGTACCTTTGAGCAGTGTTTCTTCACCTTCTTCTACACCTATTATTCTTAGGTTTGGCCTTTTTACGGTGTCCCATATTTCCTGGATATTTTGTGTTAGGGTTTTGTTGGACTTGAGGTTCTCTTTGGTTGATGAATGTATATCCTCTAGCGAGTCTTCAATAGCTGAGATTCTCTCTTCCATCTCTTGAATCCTGTTGGATATACTTACATCTTTGGTTCCTGATCATTTATCCAACCTTTCCATTTCCAACATGGTCTCATTCTGTGTTTTCTTTATTGTGTATATTTCAGCTTTCATGCTTTGAACTATTTCAAGAGCTTCCTTCACTTGCTTGGATGTTTTTTCTTGGCTTTGTTTAGATTCTTTAAGAGATTTATTTATTTCTTGAATTTTTTGGTTTGTCTTTTCCTCCAATTCATTTAATTTTTGTTTGCTTTCTCTTCTATTTCTTTAAGGGATTTTCTTGTTTCCTCTTTAAAGGTCTCTATCAACTTGCTGAGATAATTTTTGAGATCCATCTCATCTTCATGCTCTGTGTTGAGCTTTTCAGCTCTTGCTGGAGTGGAGTCCCTAGATTCTGGTGGTGTCATATTGGTCTTTCTGTTGTTGAGTGAAATCTTATTCGGTCTTCTCCCCATATCTTCTTTTAGTGGGTGCAGGTGGGTTCTCTCTATCTCCTCTTGTGGCCCAGTGGTGTGTGGGTGCTAGGAATTCAATGTCCACAACTCTAGATGATCTCGACGCTCCTGGTAGTTTCCTCACTAGTTCCTAGTTCCTCGGTCGTTCGGCAGAATGGAAGAGTGGGGTGCTAGCAGATTTGGGGCACAGGGAGCTCCTCCCTGCCTTGGCGTGTCTGGCCCAAGCCCGCAGGCACAGGCGGGGGTGGTCAGGGTGTATGCTGTTCTGGCCTGGGGTCAGGAGCGGGCAGAAACTCACTCACCTAGTTCCAGGTCAATTGGCGGCGCGGCGGAATGGAAGAATGGGATGCTAGCAGATTCGTAGCTCAGGGAGCTCCTCCCTGCCTGGGCATGTCTGGCCCAAGCCGGCAGGCACAGGCGGGGGTGGGGGGATGGGGGTGGTCGTGGTGTTCTGGCCTGGGGTCGGGAGCGGGCAGGAACTCACTCACCTAGTTCCAGGTCAGTAGGCGGCGGTGGAATGGAAGAATGGGGTGCTAGCAGATTCGTGGCGCAGGGAGCTCCGGAAAGATTTATTGTAACAAAGATGTTTTCCCATTCTGTAGGCTGCCATTTTTCTTAATGACTGTGTACTTTGCCTTACAGAAACTTCTCATTTACAAGAGGTTCCATTTATTAACTAACTGTTTCAGTGTCTGTGCTACTGGTGTTATGTATAGGGAGTTGTCTTCTCATGTACCGACTCTTGCAAGGGTACTTCCCACATTCTTTTCTAAGAGGTTCAGTGTGAATTTATGTTGAAGTCTTTGATCCATTTAGACTAAACTCTGTTCATGATGATAGACAGGGATCTAACTGCCATCTTCTACATGTCTGCATCCAGATATGCCAGCACCATCTGTTGAAGTTGCTTTCTTTTTTCTGTTATATAATTTTAGCTTCTTTGTCAAAAAACATATGTGCATGGGTGTGTGGACTAATATCAGGGCCTTCAATTCAATTCCATATAGCTGTCTATTTTTTGTTCTCAAACCAAGCTGTTTTTAATACTAATGCTATGTAGTACAGGTTGAAGTCAGTGATGGTGATGCCTGGAGAAGTTCCTTTATTGTGTAGGGTTGTTTTAGCTCTCCTGGATATTTTTGTTCTTCCATATACATTTGAGTATTGTTCTTTCAAGGTCTGAGAAGAATTGTGCTGGGACTTTGATGGTGATTGCATTGAATCTGTAGATTGCTTTTGGTAAGATTGCCATTTTTACTATGTTGATCCTACCTATCCAAGAGCATGGAAGATCTTTCCATTTTCTGTCATCTTCTTTAATTTTTTACTTTAAAGATTTAGAGTTCTTATCACATAGGTCTTTCAGTTGTTTGGTTAGAATTACCTGAGGATATTTTACATTGTTTGTGGCTATTGTGAACGGTGATGTTTCTCTGATTTCTTTCTCAGCCCATTTATCATCTATATATAGGAGAGCTACTGACTTTTTGGAGTTAATCTTGTATCTTGCTACATTACTGAAGGTGTTTATCAGCTTTAGGAGTTCCCTGGTAGAATTGTTTGGGTCACTGATGTAAACTAACTTATCATTGGCAATAGAGTTTGACTTCTTTTTTTTCCAATTTGTATCCCTTTGATCTCCTTTTGTTGTCTTATTACTCTAGCTAGAACTTCAAGTACAATATTGAATACATATGAAAAGAGTGGACAACCTTTTCTTGTTTTCTGATTTTTGAAGAATTGCATTCACTTTTACTCTACTTAGTTTGATGTTGGCTGTTGGCTTGCTGTATATTGCCTTTATTATGTTTAGGTATGCCCCTGTTATCCCTGATCTCTCCAAGACATTTATCATGAAGGGGTGTTGGATTTTGTCAAAGCTTTTTTCAGAATGCAGTAAGATGATCATATGGTTTTTATTTGTCACTTTGTTTATATTGTGGCTTACGTTAACAGATTTTTGTATGTTGAACCATACCTGCATCTCTGAAGTAAAGCCTAGTTGATCATGGTGGGTGATTTTTCTGATGTGTTCTTGGATTCAATTTGCCAGTATTTTATTCAGTATTTTTGCATCAAAGTTCATGAGGGATATTGGTCTGTAGTTCTCTTTTTAGTTATGTCTTTGTGTGGCTTGGGTACCAAGATAATTGTAGCTTTGCAAAAAGAGTTTGGCAATGGCCCTTCTGCCTTTTTGTAGGTGTAACAATTTGAGGAATATTGGTATTTACTCAACTTTGAATTTCTGGCAGAATTCTGCACTGAAATCATCTTGCCTTGGGCTTTTTTGGTTGGGAGACTTTTGATAATATCTTTTGTTTCATTAGGGGCTATAGGTCTATTTAAATTGCTTATCTGTTCTTGATTTGCTATTGGTAAGTATACCTATCTACAATATTGTCCATTTCCTTTAAATTTTCCAATTTTGTGGAGTATAAATTTTCAGAGTATGACATGATGATTCTCATAATTTCATCACTGTGTTTTATTATGTTCCCCTTTTCATTTCTAATTTTATTAATTTAAATATTCTCTCTGTGCCTTTTTGTTAATTTGGATAAAGTATTACCTGTCTTGCTGATTGTCTCAAATAACCAACTCATTGTTTCCTTGATTCTTTGTATTTTTGTTTCTACTTTATTTCAGCCCTTAATTTATTTCCTGGCATCCAAGTCCTCCTGCTTGAGATGGCTTTTTTTTTATTCTAGAACTTTCAGGTATGCTATTGAGTCTCTAATGTGACCATCCTCTAGTTTCTTTATGTGGACACTTAGAGCTATAAACATTCTTCTTAGCACTGCTTTCACAGTGCCCCATATGTTTGGGTATGCTGCTCCTTTATTTTCATTGAATTCTAGGAAGTGTTGAATTCTTTATTTGTTCCTCAACACAGAATTGATGGTATTGTTCATTCTTTAATTTTCATGAGATTTTAGGCTTTTGCAAGTTTTGTTGTTGAATTCTAACTTTAAACCATGGCGATCTCATAAAATATAGGGGTTATTCCAAGTTTTTTAATCTGTTGAGGGTTGCTTTGTTGCCAAGCATATGGTTGATTTTAGAGAAGGTTCCATGTGGTGCTGCAAAGTAGGTATGTTCTTTTGTGTTTGGGTAGAACGTTCTACAGATGTCTGTTAAACCCAATTGATTCCTAACTCCTGTTAGTTCTTTTATTCCTTTGTTAAGTTTCTGTCTGGTAGTCCTGTATAGTGGTGAGAGTGGGTGTTAAAGTCTCTCACTATGTTTCTGTTAGGAATGTGGTTGCCTTTGTATTTGGGGCATAGATGTTCAGATTTGAGACTTCAACTTGATGGATTTTTCCTGTGAGGCATATGAAATGACCTTCTTCATCTCTTTTGATTAATTGTAGCTTGAAGTCTAATTTTTTAGGTATTAGGCTAGCTTCACCAGCTTTTTTCTTGGGTCCATTTGAGTGGAAAATCTTTTCCCAACCCTTAATTCTGAATAACACCTGTCTTTGAAGTTGAGGTGTGTTTCATGTATGCAGCAGAAGGATGGATTCTGTCTTCATATCTATTCTGTTAGCCTGAGTCTCTTTATAGGTGAATTAAGGCCATTGATATTGAGGGATATCAATGACCATTTATTGTTGATTCTTGTTAGTTTGGATGTGTTACTATTAGTGGTATTGTGTATGTTTGTGTGTGTTTCACTTTTTGGCTTCTGGTAATGTGGGATTACTCATTGCCTATGCTTTTTGTGAGTGTAGCTACCTTCCTTGGTTTGGAGTTTTCCTTCAAGTACTTTCTGTAGGCCTGGATTTACAGATATGTATTTTTTAAATCTTGTTTTGCCATGGAATATCTTGTTTTTCCCCATCTACAGTGAATAAAATCTTTGCCGGGCGTTGTAGTCTTGGCTGGCATCTATGGTCTCTTAGTGTTTGTAGAACATCTATCTAGGACATTCTGGCTATAGGCGGGAATGCTCACCATGCCAGCTTGGGGGCTGGCACAGGTGACATTGTCCACACCCACTTGGGCTCGGTCAGAGTGACATAGCAAGGCATTAAATCTGCCAATACCTAGAACTGATACTGCTTGGTGCCATGATAGGCTATATCCCTGCAGGTTCTCCAAAGCCTTTTCTGCTAACAACAGCCAATGCCTTCCGTCCATTCTAACTTGGTCCAGAAAGTGTTCAGATATTTTTCAGGTAGTCTTGAGACATACTTCACCTCCAGTTCCTGCAGCTGAACACTGCACAACCACTTCACAGCCACTGCACCATCAGCCAACTGCACCACCTTCTGGTCAAAGTTATTGCAGTTGGACAGTAATTGATACAGGCAAACTTGCCTGTACAAGCAGAATAGCTGACCATGCAGAAAATTCAGAATATTCTTGCTACTTAAATGAATTCATTGTTACAGGAGGCTTATGACTTGCCAGTCATATGGCTATATATTTTATTACCAGTCAGATTTATAGTCCATATGATATCTCTAACCAGAGGATTGAGACACAGGAAAATGGTTAGCTTAGCAAATAGGATGCAGGTTATAAATCCAGCCAGGAAAATTTGATTACTAAAATAGAAGACATGGAAAGGAAGTAGAGAATACTAAGACTAGTCATAATACATTAACTAACACAGGTAGAAAAAAATAAATGGCCAAATAAAACCAAAAATTTGTTCCATGTCTGATGATTTGAATGAAAAAAAATAGCTTAGAATCAAGGCAGGATTGGCGACCTAGTACAGGCCGATCATACCATGTCTGAGGAATCTACACCACAGACCAAAAGCTGGAGTCTAGGATTGGGTATTTGGAAGGCAATTTACATGCCATTCAAATGCTGTCTAAAGATGACTATATTAAAGATTTAGTAGCACATGGATATGTAGAAATAAACTTACTGATTCTATGAAACTCTTAGAATCTAACATGAATCATGAGATTCAATCTTTACATGAAACTATGGTTGCCAGGCTACAAGATTTCGATGACACAGAATCAGATTACTCCCAATCCTATGCACCTACTCTGTTCAAACATCAAGAAAAGTTTTCTAAGTTTGTTATGTATACACCAATAGTGTTCCCAGCAATTATGACAGAAAAACCACCATCCAAAAACATCCACATGGTCAGATGGCATAACAATGGGAACCCACACAATTAAAAGACCTTAAAGGAATTAAGGAGTCAGTTGTCTCATATGGTCTCCATTGCCCTTATGTGAAAGAATTATTAAATTCATTTAATTCATTTAATAGGCTGACACCTACAGAGTAGTAATGCCTAGTGTCAGCTGTGTTTGAAAATTCATCTCAGATACAGTGGAGAGCCCTGTGGAGGGAGACAGCAAAACCCTCAAGCTTCAAGGCATAAAGAAAGGTTATGAAGATCCCCTAGATAAGATTCTTGGTGAGGGTCTTAATGCTAATCCACAGGTTCAGGCTGGATATGATGAACACATATTGTCCTTATGCAGGACAGCAGTCTTAAATGCCTGGGACAAGATTCATTAACCAGATTCAGTGGAAGGTTTTGCCACAGGAGTGATAAACAATTCTACCTTGGGCCAGCACTATGTACAAAAAACTTTGGAGATAATTTGTAAGAAATTTTCACAATCCATTCTTTATCATTATGTGGATGATATTTTATTTTCAGGTTCTACTAAAGAGACATAAGAATGAATGTTTGAAACAGTGAAGGAAGTTCTCCCTCATTGGGGATACAGATTGCCACAGAAAAGATACAAAGAGGATATCCTATTAACTAGGTTACAAGATAGACTTACAAAGAATCAGGCTTCAAAAAGTACAAATTAGAAGAGATCATTATCAAACTCTTAATAGTCTTCAGAAGCTGCTAGAGGAAATTTCCCAACTACAGACAATTATTTTAGTGGAAGGACTTGACTTAAAGAATTTTAAAATGGCCTTTAAAGGGGACAAGCACTTAAACAGTCCATGAATATTATCAGATGAAGCAGAAAAATAATTGCAATGGGTGGAAAGCAGAGTACTGGGTGCCAATGTAGACTGGGTGGACCTTAATTTAGACTGTATTCTGGATATCTTACCATCCAGAGAATACCCTTCAGGGATTATGATGCAGATGGAAGATATCATATATTGGAATGGGTATTTATGCCACATAAACAAAATAAAAAGCCAAAGATGTGCATAGAAAAGATTTCTGATTTGATTCTAAATGGCAAATTAAGACTTTCTCAACTGACTGGAAAATATCCAGCAGAAATTATAATACCTTAAACCAATGAGAAATTTCCTCCCTATGGAAGGAGAATGAATACTGGCAGATAGCTCTTACTGACTTTTGGGAACAATTATCACCAATTTACCCAAAACTGACAGAATTAAATTCATAAAAAAGGCAATCTGGATCCTTCCACATATTTTAAGGCAAACTCCTATTTCTGGAGGTCTTACCTTCTACACTGATGCCAACACATCAGGTAAGAAAGGAACAGCTAGAGGTAATAAAAGTAGTCCAAATCTGTATACCTCTGTACAGAAGGCAGAATTATACACAATTCTTTGGTACTTATGGATTTTATAGAGCTTCTCAATGTAGTTACAGATTTTCAATATGCACAGAGAGTTGTTTTACACAAGGCTGGAGAATTCATTCCTGATCATACAGAATTAACATCACTATTTATACAATTACAGGAAACAATCAGGAACAGAATTAATCCTATATGTATAACACATATCAGATTCCATATGGATCTGCCAGGACCACTCGCACAAGGCAATGATGAGATTGATTGTTTATTAATAGGAAGTGTGCTAGAAGCCTCAGAATTTCATAAGAAAGACCATGTAAATAACAAAGGTTTGAAAAAGGACTTCTCCAACACTTGGCAACAAGTCAAGGAGACAGTGAGAAACTGTCCCACCTGTTCTTGTTATAATCAAGCTCCATATTATTCAGCAGGCTGTAACCTAAGGACATTCAGGGAAATGAGGCTTGGCAGATGGATGTCTTTCACTTTGCAGAATTTGGAAATTTGAATTATGTGCATCATACTGTAGACACATTTTCAGGGTTTCAATGGGCTACTGCTCTTAGCTCTGAAAAGACCAATTCTGTTATAACACACCTCCTAGAGGTGATGGCAGTTATGGGTATACCTGCACAAATAGAAACTGCCATGCTCAGGCATATGTGTCCACTAAATTGGAACAATTTTTCAAATATTATAACATAAAGCATTTAACTGGTATACCACACAATCCTATAGGATAAGCCGTTGTAGAACACTGAAAGAAATGCTCTATAGCATTTTGTAGGCTGGGGCTACAAAAACACTCAAAAATAGGCTATATAATGTGTTATTAACACTAAACTTTGTTAATGCTAATGAGAAATGACAAACGGCTACAGAAAGACACTGGACTATGGAAAAAAACTGCAGAACTGAATCAGCCAGTATACTTCAAAGATGCACTGACATGTCCAACATTGGGGAAGGCGTTTTGCCTTTGTTTCCACAGGAGAAGAAAAACTTTGGATACCATCAAAATTGATCAAGATTCGAGTCAAAAAAAAAAAACCCATGGAGGAGGAGAAATGACAGGTAATCTACAAGGGTAAATCTCATAAACTGGATAGAAACCTCACAAAGGAAAGGGAAGTGTTCTGTTTTTATCTTCACAGGAAAACTCATCTCCAGAAGTCAAAGGATACCAATGGGTAGAAGAGAAGGTAGCTATAATTATCAAACAATAGGATACTGTCATATGATGAACCCCATAGATGAATCTACATCTATTTTTCTTTATTTCCTAGTGCCCATTCAATTAAACCAATGCTGGCTTTAGAGCTGGATTTGACTTTCCTCCTCTAAATCCAACCATGTTGTTAAAATAACATGCAGAGTTCCTGTATTATACCAAGAAGCCAATTGATGTAATACAGAATCAGCAAAAATTAGGGACTGTCATTTGTCATTTCTTGGCTCTTTCTCTCAAGGTATAAATTCTCTTATACATGTTATATCCTATTTTGCCCTTTTCCCATATGCATACATAAACAAGTAAAAATTCATGTACTAACATTTATGTTTGAGTTCCACACAGCCAAAGAATAACTGCAGCAATCCCTGAATGCTCCAGTAAGAAAATGGGCCACACTTCCTTGAGTACACTGGATACAATTATGATTGGTTTCAACTGACACTGGCCAGAACATCAGATACTGACTCAAATCAACACAAGATCTTCAATCAAGATAAAGGCTTCAACCTAGACCTTCAATCAAGCATCTACCACCAAACATGGACTAGATATAATCCCCTCAAGACTTTTACTATACAAATATTTTTTTTCCTACAGGACCCCATGAGACTATTGCCATCCCATTTCAGCACAAAGTTACTTGGCAAATACTATGCCCTGTTTCCCCACTGTTGTCACTAAGGATAATGTACACCTGGTTAGGGCTAGTTTTCTATTGTTAGGGTTGGGATTGGAAGGAGGTGTTCAGGTTTGGAAATCTCTTTCAGATGACTTTAGGATTTAGTTGGAATAGACATAGTTAGGATGTGATACAAGCAGATTATACCTTCTTGTATTTCACGTTTATGATTGTTATTTATAAATATTTTACACTGTTAAGTTTTAATCCTCTTTAGACTAAGAGGAATTTTAGGGGAAATTCTAACGATGCCCACTTGGGGCAGGTTATAACTAACGCCCATCATCTATTGGCTGGAGACAGGTGTCTGACCATGCCAAATGGGAAAGGTTTAAGAGTGAGGGGGATGCATATGGGGCCCTTCTTTTTTTGCAACCTGCCACCTGGTTAGGTGCACTTGTGAGTGCTATCTTAATAAATATCTGCTTCTATCTATTCTAACTCCATGTTTAATTCCATCGAGACAGGAGAAAGAGTAGAAACCTATATAAGATAGAACAGGGACTGGCAGAACAGTTTCATAACTTTTTACAAAGGCTATCTGGGGCAGTAAAGTTACAGGTAGCAGATCCAGAACCTAGAAAAATGATCATATGCTCTCTAGCATATGAAAATACAAACCCAATATGCAAAACAATACTTTAGCTTTCAAAGATCAGGTCAGCACTGCTGGAAGAATGGGTTTTGCATACAGACAACATTGACTGTAATGTATAAGACACAGGAGCTTAGGTAGGAGAGGCAATCTCAAAAGGTTTAAAAAGACAACCAGAGGCTAAATGTTCTCAAGGTAATGATGCAGGAGCTTGGCAAGGAGAAATAACTTACAGAGGCCAAAATAGGTACCAAGAGGAACAGGAACTTGGGTAGGAAGCGCAATCCCCAGAGGGCCAAGAAGGCAGCAGGAAGCTAAATGTTTCAAATGTGGCAAAATAAGACATACTAAGAGGAATTGTAGGCCAGGAAATTCCAACAATGTCTTATATATAAGGCCTCCTCCCAATTGTGTAGGAGATCTGGTAAAGGCAGACACTGTACTGATGAATATAGATCGACCACAGACATGCAAGGAAACATGTCACATTCGGAAAAATACTTGAGGGGCCTTGAGGGGCCACCACATCAAGAAAGGTCCAGTCATTCCAAATTACGGTGGAGGACAATCTATCACTTGACAAATAGTACAGTGTCTATCGTAAAATATCATACTACTTTAGATGGTAGTTTGACTAGTGATGAGGAATCAAACACGACTGGAGGAGATGAGAAACACATATTTTGGCAAACTTCTATTAATGATAAGAGGCCTTAGTTGAAAGTAAGAATTAATAATACAGTTATTACTGGTCTGGTAGACACGGGGGCTGATGTAACTATTATTACCCAAAAGTCCTGGCCTCAGAGATGGCCTCTAAGAGAGGGGAATGTACATTTTTAAGGGATTGGAACTCTATCTAAAGTTCTCCAGAGTGTTAACTGGATTGTCTGCATTGGACCAAAAGGACAGAGATGACATTTAAAACCATATGCAGCAGACAAAGCTATAAATCTTTGGTGTCATGATCTTTTACAGCAATGGAATATCCAGATTAATATACCAACATTATCAGATGCAAATAATATGTAATCTTTAGATGGTAGACAAAATATAGTAAGGAACAATGGAAAACAGATACAGATCATTCAGGCTGTAAAGAAGCAAATCATGTATGATAAACCTTCAGAGGACCCAAAAGCCCTACCCTTAAGGTGTTCTACAGATGAACCTGTCTGGGTAGGAAAATGGTCTATAACCTCTGATAAGCTAGAGGCTTTACAAAAGCTATGCAGGAACAGCTAGAGGCCAGGTATATAGAAGGATCTACCAGCCCTTGGAATTCTGTATTTGTTATCAAAAAAATTCAGGTAACTGGAGAATGCTGACAGACTTGAGAGCCATCAATAAAGTAATTCAGTCAATAGGTTCTCTGAATCCTGGAATGCCTTTGCATTCCTTGATACCTAAGGGATTGCCTATCAGAGTCATTGATCTGAAAGATTTTTTTTCACAATACAATTACAAGAAAATGATAGAGAAAAATTTGTGTTTACTGTACCAACTCTTAATAATTCATAGCCAGTTAAGAGATTTCAGTGGAAGATTTTGCCACATGGAATGCTAAATAATCCTACCTTTTGCCAGCATTTTGTACAAAAAAGTTTGGAGATAATTTTTAAGAAATTTCCACAATCCTTTGTTTATGATTATATTGATGATATTTTATTATCAGATTCTAATAAAGAAACATTAGAACAAATGTTTGAAATAGTGAAGGAAGTTCTACCTCCTTGGGGATTACAGATTGCTCCAGAAAAAATACAAAGGGGAGATTCTATTAACTATTTAGGTTACAAGATAGACTTACAAAGAATCAAGCCTCAAAAAGTACAAATTAGAAGACATCCTTATCAACTCTTAATAGTCTTCAGAAGCTGCTAGGGGAAATTTCTCAACTACAGACAATTATTGGAGTGGAAGGACATGACTCAAAGAATTTAAAAATGGCCCTTAAAGGGTACAAGGACTTACACAGAAATGTTTTGTTTTTATCTTCACAGGAAAACTCATCTACAGAAGTCAAAGGACACTGCATCATGGGTAGATTCTTAAAGAAGGTAGCTATAACCATCAAACAAAAGGTATATATATATATATATATATATATATATATATATATATATATATATATATTTACATCTATTTCTCTTTATTCCCTAGTCCCTCTTCAATTAAACCAAACCAAAGCTGGTCATTCTAGTTGGATTTAGATTTGGCTTTTCAACCTCTAAATCCAAGCATATTGTTGAAATGAACTTCAGAGTTTCTGTATTATACCAAAAAAGCCAATAGATGTAATACAGTATAAGAGAAAAATTTGGGGACTCATTTGTCTTTCCTTGGCTCTTTCTCTCAAAATATACATACTCTCATAATTGTTTTTTCCATTGTTGCCTTTCCTGTCATACATACATATACAAGTAAAAATTTCTCTTCTAATATTTATGTTTGAGTCCCACACAGCCAATGAAGAACTGCCTGACAGCATTCCCTAGATGCTCTGGAAAGAAAATGGGTAATGCCTTCTAGAGTACACTGGATCCAACTTGATTCATTTGAACTGACTGTGGCCAGAACTTCGGGTACTGCCTCCAAACAACACAAGAACTTCAATCAAGATAAGGACTTCAACATAGACCTTCAATCCAGCATCTCCCAGCAAACATGAACTGGATATAATTCACTTAAGACTGTCACTACTCTAACATTTTCTTCCCACAGACCCCACCAGCCTGTCAGCATCAGAGTTCAGCATGAAGTAGGTTGGAGACTACTACTCCCCCTTTCCCCACTGTTGACACCTAGTTGGGCTAGTTTCCTATTGTTTAAGGTTGGGTTTGGAAGGAGGTGTTCAAGCTTGGACATCTCTTTCAGATGAGTTTAAGGTTCATTTGGAATAGACATTGTTAAGGTTTGATATTATTAGATTATTATATCTTCTTGTAATTCATCTTTATGATTGTTAATTATAGATAACTTACACTGTCATGTTTAAACCCTCCTTAGACTAAAAGGGGAAATGTAGGGGGAAATGCTGACCATACCACCTGGGAGCTGATACAGGCTCTTCTGACCACGCCCACTTGGGAGTTATCAGAGTGATGTAGCAAGCCTTTAAATATATCAGATTCTCATGCATGTGGCCCTCTTTTTCCCTCCCTGCCTGGCTGAATAAACAAGCATTCCATCAGTGTATTCCTGGTCACTGGCTCCGTTGTGTGAGTACTTTTCTAATAAACCATATGTTTCCAATTTATTTCTGACTCCATTGCATTCCACATTATCTGGCTTTCAGAGTTTCCATTGAGAAATCAGTTGTAATTTTGATAGGTCTGACTTTATATGGTACTTTGCCTTTTTCCTTAGCAGTTCTTAACATTCTTTCTTAATTCTTTTCAGTATATTTTTAATTAATTCATTTTTTTACATTCTAAGTCACCCCTCCCTCTTCTCCTCCAGCTTCCCCAATGTCCTCTTCTACCTCTTAACTGCTCCTTGGAGAGGGTAAGGTTAGGTGATCTACTAAGTCTGTCTCAAATTCTCATTTAGGCAGTACCAAGGCACCTCTTCACCCCCACACTTCTGTGTCTAGGTTGGGCAAGGTATCTCTATATAGAATGGACTCCACTAAGTCAGTTTGTACATTAGTGTTAGATCTTGGACCCACTTTCAGTGTCCTCATATATTTTCTCAGTCACATATGTCTCCTATATTAAGGGAGTCTTTTATATTAGATAAAATTAGAAACAAGCCTGCTTCATGTGTCAATCCCTGCTTCCTCTACCTCACCTCCTCCCTACCTCCCACCAGGCCCCCAACCCATTCCTCTGCTCCTCAGGAAAGGTAAGGCCATCCATGGGGAATCCCCAAAGTCTGTCATATCATCCTGTGCAGGGCCTAGGCCCTCCTATGTGTCCAGGCTGAGAGAGCATCCCTCAATGTGTGATGGGCTCCCAAAGTCCTTTATATGCCAGGGATAAATAGCTATCAAAGGCTCCATAGATTGTCAAGGCCTCCTCATTGCACACACAATCAGAGGTGTAGATCAGTCCCATGCTGGCCTCCCAGCTGTCAGTCTGGGTTACATCCATTCCCCCTTGTTCAGGTCAGCTGTTTCTGTGAGTTTCACCAGCCTGGTCTTGATATCTTTGCTCATCACTCCTTCCTCTCTGAAATTGGTTTCCTGAGTCCAGTTCAGTGTTTAGCTGTGGGTGTCCGCTTCTGCTTCCATTAGCCACTGAATGAAATCTCCCTAGTGCCAGATCTGTCCTCAGTATATGCCCAAGAGAGGAATTGATGGATCTTGAGGTAGACTGATTCCCATTCTTCTGAGAAATTGCCATACTGATTTCCAAAGTGGTCTTACAAGTTTTCACTCCTACCAGCAATGGAAGAGTATTCCTTATCATCCACATCTTCTCTAGCCTAGATGGTCATTGGTGTTTTTTTTATATTAGGCATTCTGGCAGGTGTAAGATGATATATCATAGTTGTTTTGGTATGTATTTCCCTGATGGCTAATGTTGAGCACTTTCTTAAGTGTCTTTCAGGCATTTTAGATTCCTCTGTTGAGAATTCTCTATTTAGTTCTGCACCCCACTTTTTAATTTCATTGTTTGGTGTTTTGGTGACTAGCTTTGTGAGTTCATTGTATATTTTGGATATCAACCCTCTATCAGATGTGGGATTGGTGAAGATCTTTTCCCAGTCATTTTGTCTTACTAACTGTGTTCTTTGCCTTACAGAAGCTTTAGAGTTTCAGGAGGACCCATTTATTAATTGCAGATTTCAATGTCTGTGCTACAGATGGTCAGGAGGCAGTCTCCTTTACCAACTCCATCAGGGTCTCTCACACTTTCTCTCTTAAGAAGTTCAGTGTGGCTGGATGTATGTCGAGGTCTTTGATCCATTTGGACTTAAGTTTTGTGCATGGTAGTAGATGTGGAGCTATCTGCAATCGTATACATGTCTGAATCCAGTTGTGCCAGCACCATTTGTTGAAGATGCTTTCTATTTCCCATGGTATGAATTTAGCTTCTTTATAAAAAATCAGGTGTCCATAGGTGTGGAGGTTAATATCAGGGTTTTCCTTTATATACCATTGGTCTATCTGTCTACTTTTGTGCCAATACCAAGCTGTTTTCAGGACTATGGCTCTATAATAGACCTTGAAGTCAGGGATTGTGGTGCCTCCAGAAGTTTCTTTATTGTACAGGGTTTTTTTGTTATCCTGAGTTTTTTGTTTTTCTATATAAAGTTGGGTAGTGTTCTTTCAAGGTCTGTGAAGAACTACGTTGTGACTTGGATGGGGATTGAGTAGAATCTGTAGATTGCTTTTGGCAAGATTGCCATTTTTACTATGTTGATCCTACCTATCAAAGAGTATGGGAGAGCTTTTCATTTTCTGGTATCTTCTTTAATTTCTTTCTTTAAAGACTCTAAGTTCTTATTGTACAGGTCTTTCACAGTTTTGGTTAGCATTACTCCAAGATATTATATGTTGTTTGTGGATATTGTGAAAGGTGATGTTTCTCTGATTTCTTGCTCATTGTGTTTGTCATCTGTATATAGTAGGGCTACTTATTTTGTGGATTAATTTTGTATCCTGCCACTTTGCTGAAGGTGTTTATCAGCTTTAGGTGTTCCCTGGGTCACTTATGTAGACTATCATATCATCTGCAAATAGTGAAAGTTTGAATTCTTGCTTTCCAATTTGTATCCCGTTGATCTCCTTTTCTTGTCTTATTGCTCTAGTTTGAACTTCAAGTACAATATTGAAAAGGTATGGAGAGAGTGGATAGCCTTATCTTGTTCCCAATTTTAGAGGAATCACTTTGAGTTTCTGCCCATTGAGATTGATCTTGGCTGTTGGTTTGCTGTATATTGCTTTTATTAAGTTTAGACATGTTCCAGTTATTCCTGTTCTCTCCAAGATCTTTATCATAAAGGGATGTTGTATCTTGTCAAAGGCTTTTTCAGAATCTAATGTGATGATCATGTGGTTTTTCTTTTTTGTTTGCTTTTATGGTGGATTAGGAAGTACTCATGTGACAAAGCCAGCCATGTACAGCCACCACTAATAGAGGATGACCCAAGCCAGATTTTCTAATTCCATAAGTAGTGTGTGGTTCAGCATGATGTGGGAGAGTCTATATAGAGAAAAGTCTGTCTTCTGGGGTTAGGGTAGTCCCATACAACTTTTCTGCAGCCACCAGCATGTGGTCTGGCACTATATGATTCTGCCTGGTTCTTGGCAGAATAACCATGAAGAGATAACTGCCAGGCATTTGTAATATAACCTGTTGCCACATGCTAATTCTTTTCCCACAAAGGATGTTTGTACTAAATTGTGCTTCCTGGCTTTGGGGCCTGAATGGTGTCAAAGTCTTGTGGAGAGTCTATTCCCAATCAAGACTCCATTCAGACATATTGTGGTTTTGTAGCCACAAAAA
The DNA here is from genome assembly GCF_003668045.3 of Cricetulus griseus. Lineage (NCBI taxonomy): Eukaryota > Metazoa > Chordata > Mammalia > Rodentia > Cricetidae > Cricetulus > Cricetulus griseus. The sequence goes on along the minus strand of NC_048596.1, from coordinate 22,400,351 downwards.
ACCTCCCAGTGATGTAAGGTATGTCTGTCCCATTGCTGCAAAGGTTCCCACATGACTCAATGGCAGTTTTAGAGGCTCCATCTGTAAGCTTTGACTTAAGCATAGGGACATATGTCCCTACCTGTCATAGTTCACTGAATTTTAGCAAACACTGAGACCAATTCTAGTTTCTGTGCTGGCTCCACCCCACAGATGTAGTCTTAATCTCTCTTCACACAGATAGTGGTGGTCACAGTTCACGGCTGGGAGGTTAATGTCATTGCAGGAGGTCAATACTCAGATACACAAAGGGAATGAGGCAATGAAGCATTATCATGACTGGCACAATACTGGTTTAGAGTCCATGGAATTGACTTCCCTTTCTTCTAAATGTATCCACTGCTTCTGGCTAGCTACAGGGAAGCAGATGTGGCAGAGACAATTCTTGATTCTGACATTCTTGTCTGTAATGTTTCTATTATACTGTATTTGGACATTATAGATTCTTACTTGGCTACCATATCTCTTGAATTTGGTCTAAGAATACCTACTCAAATAGTGTGTCTGTGGGAACATGATCACTGGAGAACCTTATTCATTACACTTTGAAATGTGTCTGAATAAGTTATGATTACAACCAACCTTAGTAGCAGAGATTCATAAAATGATAAAAATATTAATTACAACACGAAAACACACCCTATTCAAAACATACCTGTGAAAGACTTCTTGTTCCTCACAGGTCAGGTTCAACCCTTCTAGTTGGTGATCTCCATTTTTCTTAAAGTTGGGGGACTCATTATATAACTTCCTGTGGAAACAGATACGATGTCAACTGTGCAGATATTCCCAGTCTCCTCCTTCTGAGCACTTGCTGATTCATCAGATGGAATGAAAAGGTCTTTTAAAAAATTTTCTAATCCTGCTGCACAATTTAAAAACCACTCTGATTGTTGTTTATAGCTATTTATATCTCAACATCTTTGCTCTAGGACAAATTTTCTGCAGTCTAATTTATAAAATAATAATACTGAGTCCATAAGTGTTTAATAAATGTTTGCATGTGTTTTGTTAAAAAAGGAACTTCTGTTGTTGTGAAGAACCTACAAGTTTAAAAATCCAGAATCCTATGACCTCAGACCATCTTAGTTTCCTTTGTAGTGATTTTCCTGAGTCTATATATGACCTATCTTCATTGTGATTATTAGGTAAATTTTTTGAATATATAAGTAGATCCATATCTTCTGCCAACCAAAATGCTAAATGTGTCAGAAAGTACTCGAGATTTTTCCACATTTTATAATAACCTTAACTGAGGCTTACATTCATAAATTTGATGTCTTTGTTTTCTTTTATTTTTGAAATTGTTCACATGGTGGAACAAGGTTTTGGGGGAAAACAATGTTCCAGTGTTCTCAGCTATTGTGCCTCCTATTTGGCTTCAGAATAAAATATTTCTTTTTATGCTTTGAGTGAGAGCTATTTTTTAGACACAGAAGAGGGGCTATTTCAGAAGAGAAAGATAACTGGGAGTCAGAATGAAGAGGAACCAATATGGGAAATGAAGGTGTGTATAATATTAAAGTCATGATGAATTGAATAAAAATGGCACTATGCAATCCATTCTATTATGTAATGAAAATTCACTAGTAATTTTTTTTAAAATATCAAAATGTGATGTTGATGAGAAAGGAGACAAACTAAAAAAAAATGTAATGAAGTGTCAATAAAATATTTCCCAAATGTCAATTCATCTTTGATTCAGTCACACTGCTTGGTTATGCTCCAATAGTTACCCTCAGCTCTTTCCTTAAAAAGCAAAGGAAAATGCCAACAAGTTGAGCTCGTAGGCCCATTTTTTGTTAATGGTTCTTTGACTCTCATATTTTATAAAGAAAAGTTGATCCAAAGCATCATGCTGACTTACAAATTTACCAAACCAAGCTTAACTCCAGTTATGACATGAAATGTACTGAGACTGTTATTTTTTTTCAAACCTATTCTTTGGTGCTTTAGAGCAATATCACATGGGCAACAAATTATTGCTTACTTTGAAGTAGATAATTAAGATAACCATGACTTTGGGTTATTGAAATTTTATCTTAGATCTCTGTATAGCTATGTTTGTAATCTCTGAGCAAGATTACAAAACTTGAGCAAACTTTTCTGTTTTCTATGTTAAAACATAATTATTAACTAGATTCACTGCAGTGTGACTGCTACTGATTATGAATAGTATAATGCCATAGTTCATAGTTAAGCAATTATGATGGATATATTTGAACTCTATGCCTTTCTATATAGGGAAGGGAGCAAAATGAATGAAATGTGGGTTAAGTTATACACACCTTTGGCTCATGCATTTTAGAACATGATATCCACTTGGTGGTGCTGTTTGAGAGGAGGTTAGGTTATATCAATTATTGTTACAGACTCTATAGACTATTGTGCTTATCCAGTTTTACATCTGCATTGGTTGGACTAAGAGAATTTCTAATACCTTTCTTTAAGAATATATGGCAAAGCCAGGGGAGTAAGTATGCCACTTAGATAGTCACTTTGATTTCTAAATTCTTTTGGCTATGAGATGTGAGACACAGATAGTCATTACTGTCCCATCACCTTAAGAAAACAGTAGGTATTTCATGGTTGAACTATACAACACTGAAAACAAAGAACTTTCTTTAGCTAAAAGCTAAATATTTATTTTCTGATTCAAGATGTGTTACTCATAGCTATGTTTTGTTACCTTGATTTTATAAATAGCCAAAGAGTGAAATAAAGAGATATAAGGCTTATATTGTTGAACAAAGTATGTCCAAATGTTTAATATAACAAACAAATAACTAAAGTACGCAGGACCATGGAACAATGTAGTAGAAGAATTGTCAGTTTGAGGTCACCCGAAGATATTTAGTAACACTTTGTTGATAAACAAATGTATTTCATAGAATATATAAACTCTCATAAGTCTCAATCTCCTCCCTGGTCACTAACTGATAATATAAATGTTGAGTAGTTTTCTTAAATCTCAAAATTAATCTTTTGCTTCTCAAGAGTATTTTCACATTATAAATATATTTGTTTACTTTTATTAGAAGTATTTGGACAATGATGAGTATTGTGAAATTTAAATTAATGAAATTCTTAATATGTACCCTAGAACAAAGGACAAGTGCAAATACCATCTTATTTTATCTCCATCAAAAGGACAAAGTCTACTTGAGTGAGAGAGATTAAAGGTTATCTGATTAACCAGTCAATGATGTTTCAAGAGGAACATGTTGATCCAGCAGATAGTGTTATAAAAGCTCCATGTTGACTGATCACAGCTGTGTCAGTGAGAAGGGTCTCCATGGATCCAGTTGTGTTGGTGTTTATGCTCACATGTCTGGTTCTCCTCTCATTCTAGAGACAGAGCTCTGAGAGAAGGAATCTCCCTCCAGGCCCCACTCCTCTCCCACTTATTGGCAATTTCCTCCAAATAGATGTGAAGAATATCAGCCAATCCTTGACCAATGTAAGTATTCTTTGTGCTCCTCTAATATGTTGATGAAGAAGATTCATTGAAAGCTGCTTTTATTGAAAACAGCTTTCAGAGTCTGTATCAGAGGCAGTATTGATATAAATAACCATAAAGACAAAATCTTTTCAAAGTATTGTGTACTTTATGACTTTTATAATTGGCCTTTTTCAGGAATTCAGTAATAAGTAAGGTTTCAGGTGAAAGGACATTTACAGCATTACATTTCATAAAAAGGAAAAAATCCCATAAAATTTCATGATTTGTTTCTATTTCCAATCTTAAAAAACAGCTTTTCCCATTATTTTTGGTTGAAGGTCAGTAGCAAGTAATAGATTATTCAATAAGTCAGGTAGAATTTTAGATATCCATTTTTACTGAGGTTATTTGTATTTGATGCTGTACCCTAAAAGAACTGATGCCTAATTTAACTAAATACCAATGGACATGGAATAATGCAAGAAAGTCAAGAGAGATGTCAAGCTTTCAGTATATTTGGTGATAAGTATATCCAGTTTTAATATTTTTTTATTTGAATTACAAACAAGATTGAATTACATGACAATCCCAGTTCCCTTCCTCCCCTACCACACCCCCCAACTAAAACCCTACCAGTTTTAATATTTTTAAAACCTAAGTCTGGGGCAAAGAATGCTGCAAGAGAAGGAACTGTCTTTTCAGGAAATATTACATGCCTATGTGCAGCATCTGTGGTGCCCACACTGTTTGTAGTAGCATACTGCCAAATATGGATTGCTCAGCAGAATGGTTTGTACTGACTTACAAATTTACATTACAAACCTAAGTGGGCCTGGCTTTTCTGCTTAGTTCTGAACCATTTCATCTGTTTTGTTGGTCTACTTGTTAATGTTTCATTAGTACCAGTCTGATCATATCACTATAAGTCTGTAATATATTTTGAGGTCAGGTATTATTATACCTTGAACTGTGTTTCAGTTCTTAGGAATCCCTTGACTATGCTTGGTTCTTTGTAGTCCCATATGAAGTCCTCTGTTGTTTTTCTAAATCTGTAAATATCGCATCAGAAGTCAGATGCATACCATTCAATGTATAAATACAGAAGCATGGGTTTAATAGTATGTGTGTTTTTTTCCTTGGTTTCTGCTTCTTCTCTGGTCTTCTGGCTGCAGGGTTTGAGTAGAGTGTTCCTACACCTGTGGGCCGGACTTCCACAAGTAAAGTGGAGTTGCCTCTGTTCAAATAGGGCATTTCTGTCCAATTTAGGGGATGGGGACATGGTGGGCAGGATGGCAGGAGTGATTGTGGGTAGGGTAGGCAGGCACTGAGAGAGTAGGCAGGTAGGTGGCCTATGTGGGGTTTTGGTGGCCAGTTTCTTGCTGAATGTTTTAATGTGAAAACACATTGTAATCCTTGTGTAACAAATACCTGAGCCCTTATCAGTTACAAGGTACACTGTAGGTGATCCATAACTGATCATCAGCATAATGACATATAAATAGGCTTCAGTACAATTTGAAGCTGATTTTTGCCTGAATAAAAACATTAAACTACAGTGATTGAAAATGTTAGTGTGAAGGAGGTAGACGCCATAGAGATTAAAGTGACTTTTTTTACTAGTATTTACAACTTTCTTTCCTATTTCCAGTTCTCAAAAGTCTATGGAGATGTTTGCTGAAAGAGGAAGCTTCCCAATGGCTGAAAGACTTAATAAAGGCCATGGTAAGTAAGTGTTCATGTTCATGTGAGTGATGCCTAGTGTTGACTGTGAAGGTGATTACTGAAAAGAGAGGCTGGACTTTTTCCTGAGGGTTAGCATTAGGTTGGTCTTCTCTATGGATTCACCTATCAGATCTCTCATCTCTTCCCAGAATCTATTTCTAGTGTTTTACCATTTCTTCAGGCATTATTTTTAGCAATGGAAGCAGATGGAAAGAGACAAGGCCCTTCACACTCATGACTCTGAGGAATCTGGGCATGGGCAAAAGGAGCATCGAGGACCGTGTTCAAGAGGAAGCACAGTGCCTTGTGGAGGAACTGAGGAAAACCAATGGTAAGTGTAGTTTTATATATTTACATCTCAATTAGGTATGTGTGTATGTCATGCTTTTGTTGTTTTGAAATCATAAACAATGATTATAGACTTTTTGTTAATTTTCTCTTGAGCTGCAGAACTAAGCATTTCTATTAGTGCAGGAGTAATTTATTTTTGTGGTTCATTTCACCATGGAATAAGTGGTTGTGTTAATTGTGACAGAGTCCAATGAGAGGATATTTGTTTACATTTTCTTGAATCACAGTGGTTTGAGCAAATTAACTGAGCAATGCAGGGATTCTTCTAGGCCCATGTTTTCATTCGTGGGTAACAATGATGTTATAAATGTTTTTTTTTCCTCAGATGAGTGTAATAAATTTTCATCAATCATTGTATCTTTTATAGCATGATGTCAACTTGTATTATTATTTGTTTAATAATTATTTACTACATTGTAAATGTTACATAATGTGTTTTGATCATGATCCCCACCAACTCTTCTGAGATATAACCTCACTTTCCTATCTATCCTACTTTGTGTAGTCTCATTATTTAATATCAACCAAACCTGATTTGTGCTTGACATAAAAGATTTTTAAAGAAAATTTTCTTTAGTGGTTTCAGAATTTTTACTTGTTTAAAAATATATTTTAATTGAATTAGAATTACACAATTCCTCCCTTTTCATATTCTATTCCTTTCCAGATGCCCTCCCTTGTGTCCTTTAAATTCTTTTCCCTTATTCAATCATTAGCCACTTGTCTTTGAATACTATTATATATATGCATATACATAGACACATATGTATACAACTTACACCCTGCCCAACTTATCATGCCGCATCACTGTCACCCAAAATCATAGGGTCTATTTCTGTCCCTTGCAGGTTCCCAAGCCATTGGTTCAAAGTGCATGAGCTCTCACTAGTTCAGGTCAGCTGTCTCTGTGGTTATCCACATAATGCCCTTGACCTAGTGTCCCCACCCATTGTTCATATGATTCCTCCTCCCTCTCTTCAGCTGAACTCCAGGAACTCAGCCCAGTGCTTGTCTATGTTTTATGGCATCTTCTTCACTCAGTTATTGGATATAGGTTCTATGATGACAGTTAGGATAGTCACTAATCTGATTAAAGGGGAAGGTGCATTCAGACTCCCTCTACACTATTGCTAGGAGTCTTTGCTGGGGTCATCCATGTGGATTCCTGAGAATTTCTCAAGCCTCATGTTTCTCCCTGATTTCGTTTAGTCTCCCTCTATCAGATTATCTCTTTCATTGCTCTACTCCTTCCCCTTCCCAACTCTGTCTTCTTGATCCCTCATGATCCCATTCCACATCCCTTCCTTTCTGCCAACCTTCACTGTATACCCAGGAGATCTTAACTATTTTCCCTTCCTGGGGACCTCCATGTGTGTCCCTCATAGGGTCTCCTTTTTATGTAGCTCCTTTGGGGTTGTGGACTGTAGCCAAGTTTTCCTTTGCTTTACATTTAATATTCACTTATGAGTGACTACCTACTCTTATTTACTTTCTGAGTCTGGATTGACTCATTCAGGATTTTTCTAATTCCATCCATTTGCCTGCAAATTTCAAGATGTCATTGTTTTTTTGTTTGTATGTTTTCCACAGAGTAATACTCCATTGTGTACATGTACCACATTTTATTTATCCATTGTCTGGTTGCGAGGCATCTAGGTTGTTTCCAGGTTCTAGCTGTTATAAATAATGCTACTATGAACAAAGCTAAACAAATGTCCTTGTGGTATGACTGTGTATCCTTTTGATATATGCACAAGAGTTATATTGGTAAGTCTTGGGGTAGGTTGATTCCCAATTTTCTGGGAAACTGCCATACTGATTTCCAAAGTGGCTGTACAAATTGGCACTCCCTCCAGCAGTGTAGTACTGTTTTCCTTACTTTTCAGTCATCACTGTTTATGATCTGAGCCATTCTGATACTTGAAAGATGGTATCTCAATCTTGTTTTGATTTGCATTTCTCTGATGGCTAAGAATGTCGATCAATTCCTTAAATATTTTTTGGCCATTCCAGTTTCTTGTGTTGATAATTCTCTGTTTAGATCTGTACATGATTTTTAAATTGGATTATTCGGTGTTTTGGTGTCTAGTTTCTTGTGCTCTTTGTGTAATTTTGAGGTCAGTCCTGTGTCAGATGTGGGGTTAGTGAAGATATTTTCCCATTCTTTAGGCTGCTGTTTAGTCTTGTTAACCATTTCCTTTGCTTTAGAGAAGCTTCTGTTTCTGGAGGTCCCATCTATTGTTGGCTGCTCTCACAGTCTGTGTTACTGTTGTTATATTTAGGAAGTGGTCTCATGTGCCTATGTGATCAAGTTTACTTCCCACTTTATCTTCTACTGGTTCAGTGTAACTGGACTTATGTTGAGGTCTTTGACTCGCTTGGACATGCGTTTTGTATATGGCAATAGATATGGATCTATTTGCATTCTTCTACATGTCAACAACCAGTTATCATAGCAACATTTGTTGAAGTAGTTTTCTTTCTTTCTATTGTACAATTTTGGTTTCTTTGTAAAAAATATGGTGTTCGTAGGTGTGTAGAATAATGTTAGGGTCTTCAATTTGATTCCATTGTTCTCCCTTTCTGTTGTTCTCCCGGTCTGTTTTTGTGCCATTATCAAGCTGTTTTTAGTACTATAGCTATATACTAGATCTTGACTTGAGGGATGGTGATACCTCCGGAACTTCCCTTATTGTACAGAGTTGTTTTGGCTAGCCTGTGATTTTTGTTTTTCCATAGAAAGTTGAATATTGTTCTTTCAAGAGCTGTGAAGCATTGTGTTGAAATGTTGAAGGGGATTTCACTGAATCTGTAGATTGCCTTGGGAAGATTTTTACCATGTTGACCCTTCCTATCCAAAAATGTTGGAGATCGTTCCATTTTCTGGTATCTTCTTTAATTTGTTTCTTTAAAGATTCAAAGTTCTTGTTATACAGTTCTTTCACTTGTTTTGTTAGAGTTACTCCAAGATATTTGATCTTGTTTTGGATATTGTAAAGGACAATGTTTCTCTGATTTCTTTCTCAGCCCCTTTATTATCTATATATAGTAGGGCTACTGATTTTTTTTGAGTTAATCCTGTATCCTGTCACATTACTGAAGGTGTTTATCAGCTGTGGGAGTTCCCTGGTAGAATTTTTGGGACATTCATGTAAACTATCATATCATCTGCAAATATTGAAAGTTTGAATTCTTGCTTTCCAATTTGTATCCCCTCCATCTCCTTTTTTGTCTTATTGCTCTAGCTAGAACTTCAAATACAATATGGAAGAGATATTAGTAGTGGGCAGTGTTGAATTGTTCCTGATTTTAGAGGAATAACATTGAGTTTCTCTCCATTTATTTTGATGTTGGCTGTTAGTTTGCTGTATATTGCTTTTATTATGTTTAGGTATGTTCCTGTTATCACTGATCTCCCCAAGACCTTTATCATGAAGGAGTTTTAACTTTTGTCACTGGATTTTTAGCATCTGGTTTGATGATCATGTGTTTTCCTTTTTCAGTTCATTTATATGGAGGATTACATTGATAGATTTCCATATGTTAAATCATCCCTGCATCTCTGGGATGAAGTCTACTTGATCATGGTGGATGATTTTTCTGATACGTTCTTGGATTCAATTTGCCAGTATTTTATTGAGTATTTTTGAATCAATGTTCATGAGGGATATTGGTCTTTAGTTCTTTCTTATTTGTGCTTTTTTTTGGTTTGGGTACCACTGTAATTGTAGCTTCATAAAAATGAGTTTGGCAATGAACCTTCTGCTTCTATTGTGTGAAACACTTTGAGGAGTATTGGTATTAACTCTTCTTTGCATTTCTGGTAGAATTCTGCAATGAAACGATCATGCCCTGTGCTGTTTTGGTTAGGAGTGTTCGATAACTGCTTTTATTTCATTAAGGGTTATAGGTTTATTTACATTGCTTATCTTATCTTGACTTAAATTTGGTAAATAATATCTATCTAGAAAATTGTCCATTTCCTTAGGAACTTCTAATTTTGTGGAGTACAGCTTTTCAAAGTATGACCTGATGATTTCTGGGTTTCCATAGTGTCTGTTGTTATGTCCCCCTATTCATTTCTGATTTGGTTAATTTGCATATTCTCCCCTGCCTTTTGGTTAGTTTGGATAATTGTTTATCTATCTCATTGATTGTCTCAAAGAACCATCTCTTTGTTTCATTGATTCTTTGTATTGTTTTCTTTGTTTCTACTTCATTGCTTTCAGCCCTTAATTTAATTATTTCCTGGCATCTAGTCCTCCTGGGTGAGTTTGCTACTTTTTGTTCTAGAGCTTTCAGGTGTTCTGTTAATTCTCTTGTGTAGCTATCCTCCATTTTCTTGATATGGGTTCTTAGTTCTATAAACTTTCCTCTTAGAACTGCTTTCAGTGTGTCCCATAGGTTTGGGTATTTTCTGCTTTAATTTTCACTGAATTCTAGGAAGTATTTGATTTCTTTCTTTATTTCTTCCTTTACCCAAGAGTGATGCAATTGAGCATTGTTCAAGTTCCTTGAGTTTGTGGTGTTTCTGCAGTGTTTGTTGTTGAATTCTAAAGTTTTGCCTTGGTGGTCCAAAAATATACAGGAGTTATTACATTATTTTGTGTCAGTTGAGGTTACTATATTGCCAAGTATGTGGTTGATTTTAGAGAAGGTGCCATGTGATACTGAGTAGTAAATGTATTCTTTTGTGTTTGGATGCAATGTTCTATAGATGTCTGTTAAACCTACTTGGGTCATAACTTCTGTTAGTTCCTTTGTTTATTTGTTATGTTTCTGTCTGACAGTCCTGTCCAGTGGTGGTAGTGGGTTGTTGAAGTCTAACACTATAAGTGTGTGGAGTTTAATGTATTTGAGTTCTAGTAATGTTTCTTTTACAAATGTGCATGCGTTTATCTTCAGATGTTCAGAATTGAGACTTCAACCTGATGTATTTTTCCTGTGTAGAATATTAAGTGAACTTCTTCATCTCTTTGGATTAAATTTAGTTTGAAATCTAATTTTTAGATATTAGGATCACTACCCCTTCTTGTTCCTTAGGTCCATTTGATCAGAAAATCTTTTCCCAACTCTTAATTCTGAGATAACTTCTGTCTATGACTATGAGGTGTGTTTGTGTATACAGCACAAGGATTGATTCTGTCTTTGTATCCATTCTCTTAGCCTGTGTCTTTTTATATGTGAGTTAAGACCATTGATATTGAGGGATATTAATGACTATTCATTCTTATTTGTTTTGGATTTGATTTTGGTGGTGGTATTTTGGTAAAGTGAAATTATCTTTGCCTATGTTTTTGTGAGTGTAGTTAACTTCCTTGGGAGGGAGTTTTCCTTCCAGAGCGTTCTGTATGGCTGGATTTGTGGATATGTATGATACAAATCTGGTTTTGTCATGTAATAACTTATTTTCTCAATCTATAGTGATTTAGAGTTTTGATGGGTATAGTAGCCTGGGTTGGAATATGTGGTCTCTTAGTGTTTGTAGAACATCTATAAAGGACCTTGTTTGTGGCTTTCAGAGATTCTGGGAAGAATTCAAGTGTAATTCTGATAGGTCTCCCTTTATATGTTACTTGTCCTTTTCCTTCACTGCTATTAATATTCTTTTTTATTCAGTATGTTTGGTGTTTTGATTGTTATGTGGTGAGTGGACATTTTTTTGTTCCGGTCTATTTGGTATTCAGTAAGCTTCTTGTACTTTCATACGCATGTCTTTCTTCAGGTTGAGAAAGTTTTCTTTTATGATTTTGTTGAATATGTTTTCTGAAGATTTAAGCCTGGCTTCTTCGCCTTTTTAAAATTTTTTTTATTGGAAACAAGCTTCTTTTAAATGTCAATCCCAGTTTCCTCTCCCTAACCTCCTCCTTACCCCCCCAACATCCCAACCACCTTCTTCTCATCAAGGGGGGAGAGGCCTACCATGGGTGATATTCAAAGTCTGTCATATCATTTGGAGCAGGGCCTATTTAGACCCTTCCCTGTGTGTCTAGGCTGAGAGAGTATCACTCTCTGTTGAGAAGGCTCCCAAAGTCCATTCTTATAATAGAGATAAATATTGATTCACTACCAGAGTCCCCATAGATTGCCCAGACCTCCAAACTGACATCCTCACTCAGGAGGTCTGGAACAGTCCTATGCTAGTTTCCCAGCTGTTAGTCTGGGGTCCATGAGGAACCTCTTGTACAGGCAACTTTCCCTGTGGGTTTCTCCAGTCTGGTTCTAACCCCTTTGCTCATCACTCCTCCCTCCCTGCAACTCGATTCCAGAGTTCAGCTCAGTGTTTAGCTGTGGGTGTCTGCCTCTGCTTCCTTCCACTACTGGATTGAAGGCTTTAGGATGGCATATAAGGTAGTCATCAATCTCATTATCAAAGAAGGACATTTAGCATAAGCTATCAACCACTGCTTAGATTGTTAGTTGGGTTCAAACTCATAGATCTCTGGACATTTCCCTAGTGCCAGATTTCCCTTTAAACCTATAATAGCTCCCTCTATTGTGGTATCTCTTTACTTGCTCTCCTAAATTCTTCCCCTGACTAAATCTTCTTGCTCGCTCATGTCCTCCTCTCCCCTCCTCTTCTCTGCTTCTCTTTCTTCTAGCTCCCTCTCCCCTCCTGCCATGCTCCCAATTAGCCCAGAATGTCTTGTCCCTTTCCCCTTCTCTAGGTGTCCATGCATTTCTCTCTTCAGACCCTCCTGGTTTCCTAGCTTCTCATGCTGTGTGGATTGTAGGCTGTTACTATATTGCTCTTTATATAAAATACATAAATGAGTGAGTACATGCCATTTTGTCTTTTTGGGACTGGGATAACTCACTCAGGATGGTTTCTTCTAGTTCCATCCATTTACCTGCTAATTTGAAGATTTCATTGTTTTTTTTCCACTGAGTAGTATTCCATTGTGTAAATGTACCACATTTTCTCTATATGTTCTTTAGTTGAGGGGCATCTACATTGCTTCCAAGTTCTCGGTATTACAAACTATGCTGGTATGAACATAGTTCAGCATATGTACTGTTGTATGAGGACTTCTAGCGGGGGTCTTCAGAGTCTGTCATATCCTTTGGGATAGGCCCTATGCCCTCCCCATGTGTCTTGGCTGAGGGAGTATCCCTCTATATGAAATGGGCTCCCAAATTCAATTCCTATGCTAGGGATAAGTACTGGTCTATTACAAGAGGCCCCATAGATTTCTGAGGCCTCCTCACTGGCACCCACATGCATGGGGTCTGGATTAGTTCCATGCTGGTTTCCCAGTGATCAGTCTGGGGGCCACAAGCTCCCCATTGTTCATGCCAGCTATTTCTGTGGGTTTCACCAGTGTGTTCTGGACTACTTTGTTCATCCTTCCTCCTTCTCTGCAACTGGATTCCAGTTAAGTTCAGTGTTTAGCTATAAGTATCTGCTTCTACTTCCATCAGCTGATGGTTGAAGGCTGGAGGCATATAAGTTAGTTATCAATCTCATTATCATGGGGCCATTTAAGATAGCCTCTACACTGTTGATTAGATGGTTAGTTGGTGTCATACTTGTAGATCTCTGGATATTTCCCTAGTGCCTAATTTCTTTTTAAACCTATACTGACTCCCTCTCTGATGGTATCTCTTATTTTGCTGTCCTATATTCTTCCCCCAATACAAACTTCCTGCTCCCTTATGTCCTACTATTCTCCCCTTATCATTCTCCTCACTCCTTCTCGCCTCTCCACATGCTCCCAATATGCTCAGGAGATCTTGTCCTTTTCCCCCTCTCTGGGGGACCATGTATGTCTCTCTTATACTCCTCCTTCTTGCCTAGATTCTTTGGCAGTGTGGATTGTAGCCTGATAATCCTTTGTTCTATGTGTAAAATCCGTATATGAGTGATTGTATACCATGTTTGTCTTTTTTGTGACTAGGTTACCTCGCTCAGAATGGTTTCTTCTAGTTCCATCCATTTGCCTGTGAATTTCAAAATTCCATTTTTTTTTCTGCTGAGTAGTACTCCATTGTGTAAAGTACCACATTTTCTGTATCCATTCTTCATTTTAGGGGCATCTATGTTGCTTCCATGTTCTGGCTATTACAAATAAGGGTGATATGAAGATAGTTGAACAGATGTTTTTGTTGTATGAATTTGCTTCTTTGGGTTATACACCTAAGAGTGGAATTGCTGCATCTTGTGGTCGGCTGATTCCCATTTTCCTGATTAATCACCATGCTGATTCCCAAAGTTTGCACTCCCACCAGCAGTGGAGACAATGAGAGGCCTGAGAAAGAAATCAGAGAAACATCACCCTTTACAATAGCCACAAATAATATATTGGGGTAACACTAACCAAACAATTGAAAGACCTGTATAGCAAGAACTTTTAATTATTAAAGAAAGAAATTAAAGGAGATACCAGAAAATGGAAAGATCTCCCATGTTCTTGGATATATAGGATCAACATAGTAAAAATGGGAATCTTGCCAAAATAATCTACAGATTTAATGCAATCTCCATCAAAATACCAACACAATTCTTCACAGACCTTGAAAGAGCAATACTCAACATTATAGGGGGAAAAAAAGACCCAAGAGAGCCAAAACAACCCTGTACAATAAAGGAACTTCTGGAGGCATCACCATCCTTGACTTCAAGCATTATGATAGAGCTAGAGTCCCGAAAACAGCTTGGTACTGGAACACAAGTACACAGGTAGACCAATGGAATTGAAATGAAAATCCTGATACTAACCCACCTACCTACGAATGCCTGATTTTTGACAAAGAAACTAAAGATATACAGTGGAAAAAAGAAAGCATCTTCAACAAATGGTGCTGGCATAACCGGATGCTCGCATGTAGAAGACTGAAGATTGATCCATGTCTAGCACCAGGCACAAAACATAAGCCCAAATAGATCAAAGACCTCAACATCAAAGTCCAGCCACACTGAACCTCTTAGAAGAGAAAGAAGTGGGAAGTACCCTTGAATGAATTGTTACAGAAAAAAGCTTCCTAATCATTACACATGTAGCACGGACACTGAGATCATCAATTAACAAATGGAACCTCCTGAAACTGAGAAGCTTATGTATGGCCAAGGACCCAGTCAGCAACACAAAGTGGCAGCCCACAGATTTGGAAGAGATATTCACCAACCCCATATGTGACAGAGGGCTGATCTCCAAAACTTACAAAGAACTCAAGAAGCTAGTTTCCAAAACAAAAAATCCAATTAAAAAGTGGGGTACAGAACTAAATAGAGAATTCTAAACAGAGGAATCTAAAATGGCTGAAAGACATACAAGAAAGTGCTCAACATCCTTAGCCATCAGGGAAATGCAAATCAAAATAATTCTGACATATCATCTTATTCCAGTCAGGATTGCTAAAATAAAAAAAACAGTAATGATAATGTATGTGGTCAATTTTAGAGAAAGTTTCATGAGGTGCTGAGAAGAATGTTTATTCTTTTGTGTTTGGATGGGATGTTCTATAGATGTCTGTTAAACCCACTTGGACCATATCTTCTATTAGTTCCTTTGTTTCTTTGTTAAGTTTCTGTCTGATAATCCTGTCTAGTGGTGAGAATGGAGTGTTGAATTCTCAGACTGTAAGTGTGTGATGTTTTATATGTGATTAGAGTTTTACTAACGTTTCTTTTATGAATGTGGATGCCTTTGTATGTGGGGCATAGATGTTCAGAACTGAGACTTCATCTTGATGGATTTCTCCTGTGATGAATATGAAATGAACTCCTCCATCTCTTTTGATTGATTTTAGTTTAAAGTCTAGTTTGTTACATATTAGGATTGCTACCCCCACTTGTTTCCTTGGTCCATTTGATTAGAAAATCTTTTCCTAACCCCTTAACTCTGAGGTAATGTCTGTCTTTAAGTTGAGGTGTGTTTCTTGTATGCAGCAGAAGGATGGATTCTGTCTTCATATCCATTCTGTTAGGCTGTGTCTTTTTATAGGAGAGTTAAGACCATTAATATTTAGGGATATTAATGTCCATTAATTGTTCACTCTTGTTTGTTTTGGATTTGGTGGTATTGGTGGGTTTGTGTGTGGATTTCCTTTCCTTTTTTCTTTTGGCTGTTGGTAAATTGGGATTTTCTATTGCCTATGCTTTTAGTGTTGGAGTTTTCCTTCCAGTACTTTCTGTAGGACTGGATTTGTGGATATGTATTGTTTAAATCTGGTTTTGTTGTGGAATATCTTATTTTCTCCATCTATAGTGATTGAAAGTTTTGCTGGATATAATAGTCTGGGCTGGCGTCTGTGGACTCTTAGTGTTGGAAGAATGTTGGAAGAATGTCTATCCAAGACCTCTGACTTTCAGGGTTTCCATGGAAAAGTCAGGTGTAATTCTGATAGATTTGACTTTATTTGGTGTTCTGTAAGCTTCTTATACTTTCATTGGCATGTCTTTCTTTAGTTTGAAAATGTTCTTCTATGATTTAAATATGCTTTCTGCACTTTTGTGGTGGATTTCTTCACCTTCTTCTACACCTATTATTCTTGGTTAGGCCTTTTCACAGTTTCCATATTTCCTGGATATTTTGTGTTATGGATTTGTTGGACTTAAGATTTTCTTTGGTTGATTAATCAATTTCTCCTAGTTTATCTTCAATGCCTGAGATTCTCTGTTACATCTTGTATTCTGTTGTTTATGCTTGCATCTGTAGTTCCTGATCATTTACTCAGCTTTTCTATTTCTAGTATTCCCTCAGTTTGTGTTTTTTTTCTTTTTTTAACTCTCCATATTGTATTATAGTTACACACTAAATATACAGAACAAAGAGAAACACCAAGTTGCATTGCTCAAAGAAGCCTGTTATACTTCTTCAATTTGGCTTGATTGTTGGTGGAGAAACCTATTATTGGGGGACAGAAAACCTATTTCCTTGGTGCTGCACCCATCCATTTTCTTTGGGGAATATATGGGTGCTGCCAGGAGCTGGTATGTCTTATTATATCAGTAGATGCTGCAAGGGAGAACAGGTGTATGCTGGGCACACAGTAGCTGGCCACTCTGGCTCTGACTCCCACATTACAACAAATGTATAGACAAGACATTTATAAAGTTTAGAGTAGGAAAGCAGACAGAAACAAATGAGCCCATTTTTTGCAGGTGGAGTGGGTGGATAGGATCCTACTATGGTAGGGTTGAACAGCAGACAGAAATAAGCAGGGAAATCACACCTGTGTGGGTGGAATGGACAAGTAGGATCCCAGCATGGCCAGACTAAATACCCGGGGAGCCTAGTCTTTGGCATCAATGAAAAAAAAAAGGTGAGGTAGGTACCTTTGGTGGGCCAAGGTATGCCACTAAGAGAACACACCACATGCAATAGAGTTAATACAAGGGGTGTATTGTGGAATAGGAAGAGTGAAAAGTGAAAGGCTGTCTCAGAGTGGGGACATGAGAGAAGCAGCAGACAGACAAAACGAAAGATGAGAGATGAGGAAGAAGACAGGTGTGTATAGGTGGAGGGTGGCTCCATCACTGTGGAGGGCTCAGGATTAGTCTCTGGGTGAAAAAGCATCTGGACCCACCACAACCCTGGCCAAGAGAACCTGGGAGGCTGAGCACTGGTTACAGAGGAAGGGGTGGAAGTGCAAATCTCAAAAAACCTGGACATAGGCTAGAGAGATGACTCAAAGTTTAAGAGCACTGACTGCTCTTCCAGAGGTCCTGAGTTCAATTCCCAGCAGCCACATAGTGGCTCACAATAATCTGTGACATCTGGTGCCCTCTTCTGGCCTGTAGACAAACATGCAAACCAAAGACAACAGAGTAAATAAATAAATCTAAATAAACCAAAACCAAACAGTAACAACAACTGTAGGGGAAGATGTAGCCACGCCTAGTTAGGGGCTGGCTACAGGTATGTCTGACCACACCTGCGAGGGCGTGGTCGGGGTCACATAGAGTGAGAGTTTCAGTGGCTAGTCACTTTCGATTTTTCTTTTTGGCTTGCTGTACAGACTGCTGCTAAGCTGGCTAGCTAGGTTGCTCTGTCAGTAAGGCTTTTCCCTATTAAATACCCTTATATTTCTACTTGGCTCTGTATTGGTAATTTCCCACTTTAAACAACAACCAAAAACCAAAACAAAATTAAAAAATCACAGATATAAGGGAGCTCAAACCATTTGTTTTGGGTGTATGGTGTGAGACAGCATCAATTTGGATAAAATTCATAGCAGAAACCTCAGGATTGGGTTTAGACCAGGCATTGCTCATTTCCAAGACTGTGCTGGAGTGAAGCCTAGGGCAAAGCATCCCACCAGATATCCTGGGGTTGAGCTGTGGGTGTGGGGTAGCCTTTGGGAATGGTATCTCCTTAGGCAAAGCACCCCCTGAAACAGAGACCATCTCTGCACATATTGGGCTTGCCCTAGCACAGCTCTGGCTTGGTAGGGGAACCTGAAGGTCTTGGAACTGGGAAGAGGTGCCCTGTACCTCTTTAGGTGGTGACTAGGAAATGGGTGGCTTACCGCAAGTCAAAAGTGGATCATGTCTGGTGGAGAGAAAGATAAAGGGAGAGGTGTTATGCTTTTGTTTAAATTAGATTTAAAGAAAAAGAGGAGGTGCAAGATGAGTCATATTAACCAGTTTATTATTAGGCCTGGCAGAGTAGGGAGACTAAGAGAGAAGAGAAACAGGGTTAATGGCTGACCACCATGGCTGGTCACCATAGAGAGAGAGAGAAGAGAAGCAGAAGCAGAGAGAGAGAGAGAAGAGAGAGAGAGAGAGAGAGAGAGAGAGAGAGAGAGAGAGAAGCAGGGAAGTTGGAACTTTTAAAGGGAAGACTGCACATGTGCACTGAGGTTCCACACATGCCCAGAGTTCTCATGCAGACTGTAAATGTGTGGTGGGTGATGTGGGCATGGCACATCCCTGTGCATGCCCTGATTGTTGTCACAGGGCGGGGTCTGTCTCTTAAAGAGGTAGAGATAATCAGCATTAAAGCCTGAACCTTTCATTCCCACATCTTATTATTTAAAAAGGTGGGGTGTTAGACATGGCAGGTTAAGGAATAAGGGCGTCGAATTCTCAAGATTGCTTCCTGCTGACATGGGGGCATTGACCATCTTTGGGGGACCTGAGAAGGTTGGGGTGCTGCCACATCCTGGGGTAGCTGGTTGTTTCATTGCAGTCCAGGCTGTACGGAACTCCCTGGTGACTTTTAGACCTGGCAAGATGTTGGCAGCAGAGGACAAGGTTAAGTTCAGAAAAAAAAATTTGTCTTAGGTCCTGTCACTTGAGGGGATGATTATAAAATGAGGGAGGAGTTACCAAGGAGTCCCAACATGAGGGAAGCGAGTCCTGGAACCAGGGAAAGATTGAATAACTGGAGTGAATCTGAGCTCTTTGTTTGGATCCAATTCAGCTCCCTAGAACGTACAAGAATCCTTAGAGTTTGGGAAACATAAGTGTAGGGAGTCACCCTAGCCCCGCCCAATAGTCCTGGGGCAGGTACCAGGTGGATCCGGGGACTCGCCCAGAAGGGCGTGGTGAAGGAAAGCCGGGGTGACATAAGGGAGCTTCTTAAGGGGCTGCACGTGGGGACCCGGGGGCTCTTTTGTTCTGGCCGCGCTGGCTGGGTTCTATAACCTAGCTCTGGCCTGTGTTTCACCTTGCTGTCTTCTGAAATAAAGAGACCTTAATCCAATACCTGGCGCCCAACGGAATCTCACGAACCTGAAGAGCCAACGAGCACCCAGATAATCCAGTGAGTTTCACCCGCGTGTGCGGGGCGTATCCCCCCCCTGCCCTCTCCTCCCCGGCCCTGGTGCAGCGCTGACTCCTGCCGAGGGGTCCTCGGATTCCTCCTCTTCCCGCGGGCGCCGTTGCAGGCCTCGGCTCAGCGACGAACAGCAGCGCCCGCGCATAACCGCTGCCGCCGGGACTTCT
Source organism: Cricetulus griseus (assembly GCF_003668045.3). Taxonomy (NCBI): domain Eukaryota; kingdom Metazoa; phylum Chordata; class Mammalia; order Rodentia; family Cricetidae; genus Cricetulus; species Cricetulus griseus. The sequence goes on along the minus strand of NC_048596.1, from coordinate 22,380,906 downwards.
GACTTCCGAGGCGGTATTTCCACACCACTGCGTAAGTCCAGCACGCCCATCCACCTGCCGGATTCCTCCGCTTCCCGCAGAGCGCCGGTGCACGCAGCGGCTCAGCAGCGAACAATAGGGCTCTTGCCTAATCGTGCCACTGGGACTTCTGACCCGCCCGCAGGAGACCCGGCCTGGCTTTGTCTGGCCCTCAGGCTACCTGGGAGAATTCTCCCGGGCACTCACTTTAGATAGCTACCTGTGGGCACTTAGGGCCTGAACGCGCAGTCCCTGCATGCACAGGGAGGGTTTTCAGCTTTCATTCACAGGGAAAGCACCCCTCTGTTCCCGTTTGCCTGTCTGCACCTGCTGCCTCCGTCTGCGGCCAGACCCTGGCAGGGTAAGTCTTTTAACTCTAGCCGTGGGCACAGCCACCTGCCTGACGCAAATACCCGACAGGTAAGTTCTAAAAAGTTCCTTAGTGGCAAAAGCAGAATTCTGTGAGTCAGATCCTACTCTAGATAGACGCGTTGCGCCACCTGCTGGCCGGCAGGTGGTTACTACAACCAGAAATGAAATTACCAATAAATATGGCTACATTTCCTTTGCAGTTAGACATGTATAACATCTCTTATGCTTACATGCATTCACTGCTGGAAGAGCAGGCTGACTTACAAAATATGGGCTTACATGTTTTGTTAGCTGTGACTTTCTTGATTCACGTGTCGTTGTTCCTCAAGAACAGAAGGAAGGTTGATCTCTCTACCCACTTGCAGGACATACAAGCCTTACATAGCCAAGCTCTAAATGAATCAAAACTTACCTATTCATCGATTCTTGAGCTGTTAGAACAAAAACTGGACGATGGGCTCCGTTCAATGTTCTATAAGATACAGACAGATCTATCTACTACTCAAGCTGAAATGCAGCATATTTATAACAACATAAAAATAGACAGATGCTCCATCGAGTCTTTACAAGCCGATCGGGCAAAGGACCGTGATGAGATTCAGGAACTTATTCAGCACATTTATAACAACATAAAAATAGACAGATGCTCCATCTTAGAGTCTTTACAAGCCGATCGGGCAAAGGATCGTGATGAGACTCAGGAACTTATTCAGACCTTACAAATTAAACAGGTTAAAGACCATGAGGGACTGACATCTAGTTTGGGAATGCTGCAAGCTAAACAGACTAAAGACCATGAGGAACTGACATCTAGTTTGGGAATAATTCAAACTAAACAGGTTACAGACCATGAGGAACTGAAATCTAGTTTAATGATGCTACAAACTAAACAGGTTACAGACCATGAGGAACTGAAATCTAGTTTAGGTATGCTACAAACAAAACAGGCTACAGACCATGATGCCTTAATGGCTAGGCAGGCAGCAAACTGTGAATCGTTGGAGATGGTATGCAACCACTTAGAAACTCAGCTAGGCTCTCTCTCTTATTCCTTTGTTACTAAGGTACAAGAAACCCAGAATAGGCTTCAACAATCAGATAATGCCATAAAGTCAATAGCTGGGAAATGTGAGAGGGACTATAATGAACTTAGAACTGAGCTTCAAAGATTACAGGAGGAGTTACAGACCAAGGTTGTCAAACTGGAAATGTCTACCGAGTTCATGGCAGAGATTAATCGCAACCTTGATTCTAAATTTCAATCTCTGGATGGCTATTTCCAGGCCACCCAAATGCTAGCTAGGGATGAACGTATTACTCGTCTAGAAAATCTTACAGGAGACTTGTCGAAGCAAATCGAGGATTCTGCATCACGCCTTGAATCCTTCATGGTGGATGAGATTAAAGCCTCTCGTGAGGAAATTCTGACCCGGCTGACATATCTTGAACAAGAAGACACTGACTCACTCCGATCCGAGATGCACAATTCGAGAAGGTATTTCAATCACCCCAAAGCGGTTACACACACACCTTTAGTATACCCTGCCATGGTGGTGGACAAGCAACCATCTAAAAAACACTCCCAGGGGCAGACAGCATATACGTGGCAACCAACCCAATTAAAGGATCTTAGGCATATTAAGGAATCGGTGGTCTCGTATGGTCTTCATAGCCCATATGTAAAACAGCTGTTGCATTCTTGGGCCACTTTTAACAGGGTGACGCCCGCAGATTGGGTGGGTTTGGCATCAGCTGTCCTAGATAATTCCTGCTTAATTGAATGGAGAGCATTGTTCAGGGAAGAAGGAGGGCTCCTAGAACGGCAAGCCGCCAGGGACGGAGTTGATGCACCCCTCCAAAAAATCCTAGGAGAAGGTATTTATTCTGACCCACAGATTCAGGCTGAATATGACGACCATATGCTGTCCCTATGCAGGACAGCAGCACTAAATGCATGAGACAAGGTTCGTGAATCAGGAGAACAACTAGAAGCTTATGCAAAAATAAAACAGGGACAAACAGAACCATTTAAAGACTTCTTAGACAGATTGACCAGAGCAGTAGACAAACAGGTAACAGATCCAACAATAATACATCCAATTGTGTATAGTTTAGCTTATCACAGTGCAAACCCAATGTGCAAAAGAATACTTTTGCCTCTAAAGATCAGATCAGCTCCACTAGAAGAATGGGTTTTGCATACTGCCCATGTTGACTGTAACATACAAGATGCTGGAATCTGGGCAGAAGAAGCTGTCCCAAGAGGTTTCAACAAACAAAAGGAGATTAGAAGAGATAGTAACAGAAGGACTTGGGAAGGAAGAGCACCTTACAGGGGCTCACACAGGTACTGTGAGGCCAGTGCTCATCGCCAACTTGACTCAGAGCCCCGCATGGGAAGAGCACGCTCCAGAAGTCCATGGAGGCATCAGGAGAATAGATGTTTCAGCTGTGGTAAAATAGGACATACAAGGAAAAATTGTAGACAGAGAAATTCACGAGACAGGTCATTGCCCTCTGGATTATGTAGGAGATGTGGTAAGGGCAAACACTGGACTAATGAATGCAGATCAACTAGGGATTTCCAGGGGAAATTATTGGCTCCGGAAACTCGGAAAGGGGCCTCGAGCAGGCCCCTGCCCCGAGAACAGTTCGATCATTCCCAGTAACAGTGGAAGACAATCTCTCACAGGACGAATAGATAATTCCTTGCCTATGGTGGAAAATGATACTGCTCTAGAGGGTAGTTTAAATAGTGATGAAGAATCACATGTGACTGGTGAAAATGACAAACACGTATTTTGGCAAGCTTCTATTAATGATAAAAGGCCTCAGTTAAAAATTGAAATTCACAATAAATTATGTCTGGTTTGGTGGACACTGGAGCTGATGTGACTATTATCACTCAGAAATGTTGGCCTAAGAATTGGCCACTTAAAGAGGCCAATGTACAATTTTTAGGAATTGGAACTCTATCTAGAGTTCGACGGAGTGTTAACTCGATGGTTTGTATTGGACCGGAAGGACAAAAAGGAATATTGAAACCTTACGTAGCAGATATTGCTATAAATTTATGGGGTCGTGATTTATTACAGCAGTGGAATACTCAAATTAACATCCCTCCAGTGTCAGATACGAATTCTAGACAATCGTGGGATAGTAGAAAAGATCGGGTAAGATGCCATGGAAAATGGTTACCAACTATCCGGGCTGTACAGACACTAAATACAAATGACAGGCCTTCAGAGGAACCAAAGGCCCTGCCATTAAAATGGCTTACAGACGAACCAGTCTGGATAGGGCAATGGCCTTTGACCTCTGAAAAGCTTGAGGCTCTAGAAAAGTTAGTACAGGAACAGCTAGAGGCTGGTCACATAGAGCAATCTACCAGCCCTTGGAATTCTCCTGTATTTGTCATCAAGAAGAAGTCAGGTAACTGGAGAATGCTGACAGACCTGAGAGCCATAAATAAGGTAATTCAGCCTATGGGCACTCTGCAGCCTGGAATGCCATTGCTTTCCTTAATACCTAAAGGATGGCCGATCATAGTAATTGACCTTAAAGACTGTTTTTTCACTATACCATTACAAGAAAGTGATAGAGAAAAGTTTGCATTTACGGTGCCAACTCTTAATAACTCACAACCAGTTTGGAGATACCAATGGAAGGTTTTACCTCAGGGGATGCTAAATAGCCCTACCTTGTGTCAACAATTTGTACAACAACCTTTGGAAATAATTCGTAAACAATTTCCACAATCTCTTGTTTATCATTATATGGATGATATTCTTTTAGCAGATTCTAGTGAGGAAACTTTAGAACGTATGTTTACTATGGTGAAGGAGGTTCTGCCTAGATGGGGTTTACAAATTGCCCCAGAAAAGATACAAAGATGAGATTCTATTAACTATTTAGGATATAAGATAGAATTACAAAGAATCAGACCTCAAAAGTTACAAATTAGAAGGGACCATTATCAAACTCTTAACAGTCTTCAGAAGCTACTGGGAGAAATATCTCAATTACAGACGATTATTGGTGTGGAAGGACATGACTTAAAGCATTTAAAAATGGCACTAAAAGGTGATAAGGACTTAAACAGTCCACGAATATTATCTGCTGAGGCAGAAAAAGAGCTACAATGGGTAGAAAACAGAATATTGGATGCGCATGTAGATCGGATAAACCTTGATCTAGACTGCATTCTGGTCATCTTGCCATCCAGAGAATACCCTTCTGGGATTCTGATGCAGAGGGAAGACACTATATTGGAATGGATATTCTTGCCATATAAGCAGAACAAAAAGTTAAAGACGTATATAGAAAAGATTTCTGATTTGATTTTAAAGGGCAAATTAAGACTTCGTCAGTTGACTGACAAAGACCCAGAAGAGATTATAGTACCTTTAACTAATGATGAAATTTCCTCCTTATGGAAGGATAATGAATATTGGCAAATAGCTCTCACCGACTTTTTGGGAACAATTAGTAACAACTTTCCTAAAACCGACAGAATTAAATTCATAAAAAAGACAGTTTGGATTCTTCCACGCATTGTAAGACAAACTCCCATTTCTGGAGCTCTTACCTTCTACACTGATGCTAACAAAACAGGCAAGGCTGGTTATAAAGCAGGTGAGGTAAGTAAAGTAGTTCAAAGTCCATATACATCTGTACAGAAAGCAGAATTATATGCAATTCTTATGGTGCTTATGGATTTTACAGAACCTCTTAATATAGTTACTGATTCCCAATATGCAGAAAGAGTCGTCTTGCACATAGAGACTGCAGAATTTGTCCCTGATAATACTGAACTAACCTCGTTGTTCTTGCAGTTACAGGAAACAATCAGAAACAGAAGTAACCCACTGTACATTACGCATATCAGATCCCATACGGGTCTGCCAGGCCCACTGGCACAAGGCAATGATGAGATCGATCGTTTATTGATTGGCACTGTGCTAGAAGCCTCAGAATTTCATAAAAAGCATCATGTAAATAGCAAGGGTTTAAAGAAGGGCTTCTCCATCACTTGGCAACAAGCCAAGGAGATAGTGAGAAACTGTCTTTCTTGTTCCTTTTATAACCAAACTCCACTGCCAGCAGGATGTAATCCTAAAGGCCTTCGGGGGAATGAGATCTGGCAAATGGATGTTTTTCACTTTACAGAATTTGGAAATTTGAAATATGTGCATCATACCATTGACACATTCTCAGGTTTCCAATGGGCTACTGCTCTCAACTCTGAAAAAGCTGATTCCGTTATTACACACCTACTGGAGGTGATGGCAGTTATGGGCATACCAGCGCAGATAAAAACTGACAATGCTCCAGCATATGTCTCCACAAAAATGGAACAGTTTTTCAAATATTATAACATTAAGCATGTCACAGGTATACCACACAACCCTACAGGACAAGCAGTCGTCGAAAGGTCTAACAGGACACTTAAGGAGATGCTCCATAGGCAAGCTGGTAAGTCGAAACCCCCCAAACATAGATTGCATAATGCCTTATTAACGCTAAACTTTCTTAATGCCAATGACAGTGGGCAGACAGCTGCAGAAAGACACTGGACTATGGAAAAAACAGCTGAACTGAACCAAGCAGTGTATTACAAAGATGTGCTGACCTCGGTATGGAAACCTGGACATGTATTACGTCGGGGTAGGGGTTTTGCATTTGTCTCCACAGGAGAAGAAAATCTTTGGATACCATCAAAATTGATCAAGATTCGAGTTGAGGGAGACAACCCCCTCAACAAGGATGACTGACAGGTATTTTCTGAGGAACCCCCCTCTATAAGTCAAAGGACACTACATGTATGGATACTCAAGGAAAGAACGTAGCTATAACCATCGAACAAAAGGAACGTGCTATACGGTAAAATTTACAGCTGTCTCTCGAATAACTCTGTGTCTATTCATTTCCTAGTCCCTATTCAACTAAATCGAGACTGGATTTAGAGTTGGATTTGGCTTTCCTACTCTAAAATCCAAGCATGTTATTTAACAACATTTAAAAGTTTCTGTGTTATATCAAGAAGCCAATTGTTATAATACAGAATAAATGAAGAATAAGAGGACTATATTTGTTTTTTCTTGGCTTTTCTTTTACACCCTCTCATAATCGTTGTTAGTCAAGGTTCGTCAAGGTACCTTTCCTGGTACACATACATAAACAAGCGAACATTTCTCTGATGACACTTATGTTTGAGTCCCATACAGCCAACAAGACCCAGCCTGACAGCAATCCCTGCAGGCTCTGGAAAAGGAATTGGACTACACCTCCCCGACTACACTGGATTCAACTCCCTCCGTTTCGACTGACACTCCAACCAGAACCTCGAGTAACGACTTCAATCAAGTTGAGGATTTCAACGTAGATCTTCAATCAAACAAATCTCATCTATCATGGACTAGACATAACTCATTAGAGACTTTCCCTGTACTGGCATTTTTTTTTCCAAAGGGCCCCCACATGACCATCATCGTCCCATTTCAGCAGGAAGTAACCTAGAAGATGCTGTGCCCCCATTCCCCATTATTGTGTATTAGGGTAGTGTAAGCCTAGTTAAGAATGACCTTCTTATTGTTTAGAGTTGGGATTGGAAGAAGGTGTTCAAGTTAGACACTTTTTCCACATGACTTTAAGACTTAGCTAGAATAGACATAGGATGTACCATAGCAGATTATTGTATCTTCTTGTATTTCACCCTTATGATTGTTAGTTTTGGGTATTTTACACTATTAAGTTTTAATCCTCTCTTAGACTAAAAGGGGAATTGTAGGGAGTCACCCTAGCCCCGACCAATAGTCCTGGGGCAGGTACCAGGTGGATCCGGGGACTCGCCCAGAAGGGCGTGGTGAAGGAAAGCCGGGGTGATGTAAGGGAGCTTCTTAAGGGGCTGCACGTGGGGACCCGGGGGCTCTTTTGTTCTGGCCGCGCTGGCTGGGTTCTATAACCTAGCTCTGGCCTGTGTTTCACCTTGCTGTCTTCTGAAATATAGAGACCTTAATCCAATACATAAGTATTAGATATATTAGCAGAATATTCTTGTTAGAAGCAACTTGGCTGAAAGCATTAACATTTTAAAATTGACAGATATTTTTAGGACAATGAAAAGCATCTTATTCTTGACCTTGTAGTTGTGATCCTATAGTAGTATTATAGGACTTTACTATGAACAGTAGCATGAAAAACAGAGAAATCAGGAACATATTTCATTCTTTCTAATGTCTCAACTCACTTTATCATCATTTAAACTTTTTATCCTCAGACCTTCATAACTTTAATTCATACACCTTACATTACCTTCTTAGACCTTCCATTTTCAGACCTTTATACCTTCCATTCTCAAAGCTTCATAACTTGCATTTATCCACCGTGTTAGACTTTTCCATCCTTATACCTTTGTAACTACATTCCAAGACCTTCATATGCCTTACATTTTCCTATCTTCATATAGAAAAACCCTAAAATACCTGTTTCCGAAATCTGTTTTGCTTTAAGCTGGCAAGACTACCAGTCATCAAAGGCATCAGAGTTCTTGAGAAGGATAAGATTTTACCTGAGTTAATGATTAAAGAATAACAGAGACTTGCCAGCAGACTGCATGGACAGCCATCCCCAAGGTTCTCCATCCATAGTAGTGGGCTGCAGGACACCTGCCTTCTTGCTGAAATCATGGGACCTGTGGATTACGGACTACAGGCAGGCTCGGCTACCATTGGCCCAAGCAATGCAGGGAAAATCTATTCCACTGTCCTATTGTCACGGTCTGGAGTACTTTGCAGCAGTTGAGGTGAAGGGCAGGGTTGCTCAGTGACTAGCATTGTCACTGACTCAAAATGAAGTTTCTTTAGTGCCCATCAGTCTTCTTGGAGGAAATGGGATGGAGCCAGCATCTGGCCTATCTCTCTGTTATAAAAAGCTTTTTAACAAAACATTTTAAATGCCATGTTCTCTAGATCTCTGAGCATTTGAGGACTGTCTGTCTGTTTAGTATCTCAGCAGTCAAAAGTTTGCCTTTAGTTAGAGAAAAATCCCTTTTTATAATAAAAGCTGTACCTTTGTAAATGGCATACAGGATGGACTGAGTGGTATAAATATTTTGTTAGTTTGAAATATACCTTTGTGATTTTAAACTTTCATCATCATTTAAAGATACATGAGTTAAATTTAAGTTGCATAGACTTAGGTTATATTTTAAATATAGTTAAATTAGAATTTATGACTTTAAATGTTTACCATCATTTAAAGATACATAGCAATTTACAAATATGAGACAGCACAGTTTAATTTATCTATAGTTAGATAGGTATAAGGTTAAATTACAGAGACAAGCAAGACTGGGTAATGTTAGACCCCCAAAACTCAAGTATCCGGGGTCCCAGGCCACGTTCTCGGTCACCAGGCAGATTTGAGAGCTTGCTGCAAACTGCACGAGGCTTTATTGTAATTTAACGAGCTAACCCCATGTTAGCTCGGGTCTTTCACCCACCTGCCATGGCGGATGGCCAGAAAAGACAGTTTGAAGCCGTGGGCACAGATCTTTATAGGGCAGCATAAGGGGAGTGTCTAGGGTTATGCACAGGCTCAGGATTAGTGTGCCTCCAGGCTTAGAGGGCTTGCCCTGTGTTGATTGGTCAACTGGTTGTTATGGCCCATAGGCCCTCCCAGGGTGGTTGCTATGCTCTGTATGTCATTGCTGTGCGCTTGTCCGTAAAGCACACCCAGAGCCATAAAGCATAGTGCCACCAGCTAACTTCCGATTGGTTCCTTGTCACAAGACAGGAATCTGACTTTCTAGTGTCTAGGGCAAGGTCATAGAAGCATGTGACGGCCGTTATGGCTGCCAAAAGGGAAGCTGGTTCCTTCAGCAACAGTAAAAGGGGGAACCAGTATGCAATCTCTGATCCATACATTGTAATAAACAGACAGGAGATTTAAAAGGACAGAGTAGACTGTTGGGTCCTGGAAAGACACAGTATTCTGTAAACAAGCCATAAGCAACAAGGCCAGTGAAAGAAGAAATTACAGACAAAAAAAATAAGAAGCAAAAAAGAATCTGGCAGAAAGCAAAAGTCCAGCGGCCAGGTTTGCTGGCACAGGCCTCTGGAGTGGGCATGCCTATAGGTAGGTCACATGGCCAAGATGGTGGCCCCCAGGTTAGCCCACCTGGCCAAGATGGTGGCCCCCAGGTCAGACCGCATGGCCAAGATGGCGTCGACCATAAGCCGCTTTTTTGTCTGTTTACCTGCCTGTTGGCTGCAACTAGAATGGTTCCTCTATGCATTTCCCATGGGAGAGGCAAGTGGAAAAACTGGCAAAAGATCCTCTCTGGATGCCCGTTGGACCATGGGAGTTGCCAGGGGCCTGGCCCCGAAGGGAACACAGCTGTCCCTGAAACCGAAAAAGGACCCAGTGGTCCAAACTGAAAAAGCAAAAAAGCACCACTCCTAGAGCAGGATCTGAAGCCTGACCCTCGGGAAATTGAAGCTGTTGTAGCAAACAGGCAGATGAGTGGGTTCCAGAGAGCCTTAGTTTGAAAAGTGGCAAGTTGACGTGTACAGAGTCCTGCGCATCTCAGGCTGCTGCAGGCAGGAGGAAGTGCCAGGGAAAGCTGAGATGGAAAGCAGGTTATGAGTTCAGAGTTTAGGATCCCCAAAATTTCCCACGCCCCTGGCAGGAGAGGTTACAGAGAAAGCCTATCCTGCCAGCAAGCTTCGAGAGAGCTTATGGAGAGAGCCTAAATGAAGTTGGGCATCAAAGCTTATGTTTTTGTTTAAATTAGACATAAAGAAAAAGAGGAGGTGCAAGATGAGACATATTAACCAGTTTATTATTAGGACAGGCAGAGTAGGGAGACTAAGAGAGAAGAGGAACAGGGTTAATAGCTGACAGCCATGGCCAGTCACCTGAGAGAGAGAGAGAGAAAGAGAGAGAGAGAGAGAGAAGAGAGAGAGAGAGAGAGAAAGAGAGAGAGGGAGAGAGAGAGAGAGAGACAGAGAGAGAGAGAAGCAGAAGCAAACAGAGAGCAAAGAAGAAGCAGAGAGAGAGCTTGTGTTTTCTTTATTGCCTCTATTTCAGTTTTCATATCTTGAACTGTTTGTACTGTTTCTTCCATCCATTGTTTGTTTTTTCTTGGCTTTCCTTGCTTTCTTTAAGAGATTTGTTGATTTCTTGTATTTTTTGGTTTGTTTTTTCTTCCATTTCTTTAAGGGATTTTCTCATACCCACTTTGAGGGCCTCTATCATTTTCATGAAGTTTTAGTTAAGGTCATTCTTTTCTGCTTCATCTGCCTTTGGGATGCTGAGGTCTTACTGGTATAGAGACCCTAGTCTCCATTGATGTCATATTGGTTTTTCTGTTGTTGAATGTGTTGTTATATTGTCTTCTTCCCATCCCTTCTTCCAGTGGGTGCAAAAGGAGTTTCTTCCTCTCCTGGTGGGTATGGGACCAAGGTTCCATTGCAGTGGGTGCAATCAGTTCCAATACTTTAGATATCTCCCCTTTTCCTCATTCTGTGTGCAGAGCAAGGGTCTATGGCACTGGCTGGCAGTCTCTGGCTGGGCTGGATACCTCTGAGATGGGTTCTGCAGTGTCCAGGCCTCAGGTGGCTCTGAGCAGGGTACCAGAGAGTGGGCCAAAAACAGGCCGAAACTTAACCTTGTCTAGTGGGCAGAGCAAGGGTCTATGGCACTGGCTGGCAGACTTTAGCTGGGTTGGACACCCCCCCATGGGATCCACAGTCCCCAGGTCTCAGGTGACTCCCATCAGTGTCTATACTTATTAGTGTTAAGTTTGGTCTTTTCACAGTGTCCCATATTTCCTGGATGTTTTGTGTTAAGGATTTGTTGGATTTAAGATTTTCTTTGGTTGATGAATCTGTTTCCTCTAGTTTATCTTCAGCCCCTGAGATTTTCTTCCATCTCTTGCATTCTGTTTGCTTTGCTTGCATCTGTAGTTCCTAATCATTTATTCAACTTTTTGATTTCTAGGGACTTTAAGTTGTCTCTTCCAAATAAAGTGAAAGGAAAGAGTAAAAAGCAAATTTATCCTGTGAATGACATGTATACATGTAAATCCAAATATGGTACTCTTCATTGTTTGGGGCTTAAATAAAACATTTCACAATAGCACAGAAGTTAATCATGTTTTTAAACACTGGCATAGTCACAACAATATTAATGAGTTTGCTGTTACTCATATACTCATATCTTTTTTGTTTGTTTTTTCTATTATTATTATTATTATTATTATTATTATTATTATTATTATTAATTCAAGTTAGGCAACAGGCTTGTTTCACATGTAAGTCCCCTCTCCCTCTCCCTCCCCTCACCCCATTCCTTCTCCCCCACCTCCAACCTACCCCCCACCCCATCCACCCACCACTCCCCAGGCAGGGTAGGGCCCCCAATAGGGGCTCCACCAAGTCCACCAAATCTTCCTGTGCTGGGCCTAGGACCCTCCCCATGTGTCCAGAGACAGAGCGCATCCCTTCAAGTGGGATGGGCTCTCAATGTTCCCCCACACACACCAGGGCAAAATGCCAGTCCACCTCAGGAGGCTCCCAGGAGTGCAGGGGCCTCCCCATTGGCAACCGTGATCGGGGGGCTAGATCAGTCCCGTACTGGCCTCCCAAAGAGCGTCTGGGTTCGATATGCTTTCCAAGTTGGCTTTTTCAGGCCAACTGTTTCTGTGGGTTTCTCCAACCTGGTACAGACCCCCTCGTTCTTCATTCCTCCCTCTCTTCAACTAGGTTCCAGATTTCAGCTCAGTATATTTCTGTGGAAGTCTGTCTCTGCTTCCATCAGCCACTGGATGAGGACTCTAGGATAGCATAGAGAGTAGTCATCAATCTCATTCTAGGGGAAGGGCTTCTAGGCCATCCTCTCCTCCACTGCCTGGACTGTCAGATCGTGTCATCCTTGTAGGTCTCTGGAGATCTCCCTAGTTCCAGATCTCTTCTCGGACCTATAGTGGCTCCCTCTGATATGGTATCTCTCATCCTGCTCTCTCTCCTCTATTCTTCCCCCAACTCAATATCTCTGCTCCTCCATTTCTTCTCCTCTACTCTTCTTCTTGTGTTCTTATTGTGGCAGCACCCACTCCCCTACCCTCATGCTCTCAATTAGCTCGGGAGTTCATGCCACTTCCCATTCCTGGGGTCTATTTATCCCTTAGAGTCATTCATGATTTCTAGTTTCTTTGGGGAAGAGGATTATAGGCTGGTAAACCTTTGCTCTATGTCTAAAAATCATATATGAGTGAGTACATACCATGTTTGTCTTTTTGTGATTGGGTTACCTCACTCAGGATGGTTTCTTCTAGTTCCATCCATTTGCCTGCAAATTTCAAGATTCCATTGCATTTTTCTGCTGAGTAGTATTCCATTGTATAAATGTACCACATTTTCTCTTTCCGTTCTTCAGTTGAGGGGCATCTAGGTTGCTTCCAGGTTCTGGCTATTACAAACAATGCTGCTATGAACATGGTTGAACATATGTCCTTATTGTATGAATATGCAGTATTTGGGTATATACCCAAGAGAGGAATGGCTGGATCTTGAGGTAGATTGATTCCCATTTTTCTTAGCAACCACCATACTGATTTCCAAAGTGGTCTTACAAGTTCACACTCCCACCAGCAATGGATGAGTGTTCCTTCTTCTTCGCATCCTCTCCAGCATAGGTCGTCATTAGTATTTTTGATTTTAGCCATTCTGACAGGTGTGAGGTGGTATCTCAGAGTTGTTTTGAGTTGCATTTCTCTGATGGCCAAGGATTTTGAGCACTTTCTTAAGTGTCTTTCAGCCATTTCAGATTCCTCTGTTGAAAAATCTCTGTTTAGTTCTGCACCCCACTTTTTAATTTCATTGTTTGGTGTTTTGGTGGCTAGCTTCTTGAGCTCCTTGTATATTTTGGAAATCAGTCCTCTGTCAGATGAGGGGCTGGTGAAGATCTTTTCCCATTCTGTGGTTGGTCATTTTGTCTTACTGACTGTGTCCTTTGCCTACAGAAGCTTCTCAGTTTCAGGAGGTCCCATTTATTGATTGCAGACCTCAGTGTCTGTGCTTCTGGCGTGATGTTCAGGAATCGTTCTCCTGTGCCAATTTGTTCAAGGGTTATTCCCACTTTCTCTTCTAGAAGATTCAGTGTGGCTGGATTTATGGAGAGATCTTTGATCCATTTGCACTTATGTTTCGTGCATGGTGACAAGTATGGATCAATCTACAATTTTCTACATGTCCGAATCCAATTGTGCCAGAACCATTTGTTGAAGATGCTATCTTTTTTCCATTGTATAGATTTAGCACCTTGGTCAAAAATAAGTTGTTCGTAGGTGCGTGGGTTAATATCAGGGTCTTCAATTCGATTCCATTGGTCTATCTGTCTATTCTTGTGCCAATACCAAGCTGTTTTCAGAACTATGGCTCTATAGTAGAGCTTGAAGTCAGGGATGGTGATGCCTCCAGAAGATCTTTTATTGTAAAGAGTTGTTTTGGCTATCCTAGGTTTTTTATTTTTCCATATAAAGTTGAGTATTGTTCTTTCAATGTCTGTGAAAAACTGTGTTGGGATTTTGATGGGGATTGTGTTGAATCTGTAGATTGCTTTTGGTAGGATTGCCATTTTTACTATTTTAATTCTGCCTATCCAAGAGCATGGGAGATGTTACTCATATCTTTAATAATTTATTTACAACACTGTTAATTGATGTGATCCTTATGGGAGGTCTACAGATTTAAATTTTGGATCAGCTCTAATGTAAAGTGTACTTATCATTTGCTCAAAGGAAATTCACTATAGAAAGGATGCCAGAAGAAACTGTCCTAAAAGCTGGAGAGATGGCTTATCACTTGAGAGAGAACACTCCTTCAGAGTAACAGCAATGTCTTCCCAGTATCCATGCCAGGCAGCTTCATGAGATCAGATGTGCTGTCCTAGCCTCTCCAGATATACCACACACAAACACACACACGCACATGCACACGCACACATGCACATATGTGCACAAAAAAACACACACTCATACATGTGAGCACATGCACACAAATAAAAATAAGTCTAAAAAGAAATTTCCTTATGATATTTGAGCTATAATACCACACACATATGTTCCACACAAATTTCAAGCATGATAACGAAATAGTAATTTAATAAAGGTGATTTGGGGAAATGTTTACAAATCCACTTTCCCCCAAATATTCTGTGTAGACTTTTATTGAACCTCTCATCATTTACTTCTTTTAAAAATAAACATTATTGTCTGTAATATTGTATGCAGCGTGTGATTTGTGAAGACTTTTCATAGTAGTGTAAAATGTGCTTTGAAAATGACTCCCTGCTGTCTTCTATCTGGAACACCTACTCCCCAGTTACCCTATTGCATTCTCTCCCAGGCTTCTTTATTATAATTAAGAATATTGTTTATCTTTCTTTTATGTGTATAAATATTTGCCTACACATCCAAGTGTGTGCCACTTGGGTAGCTGGTGCCACTAAAGTCAGAAAATTGTGTCATAGTCCCTTGAAGGTGGGGTTACAGAAAGTTATGGGCCACCAGAAGACTGCTCAGAACTGAATTGTCATTCTGTCAAACAGCAGGAAGTACTTTGAATGAAGACCTATCTTTCTAACACTGACCTTGTTATACTTTGTGTCTACATTTCAAATATTGTGTTTACTTCCTATGAAACAAATGTATTGTTTTAAATGATTAAATGAGAAAAGGAATGTCTCTATCACTTCCCTAATGTTGTTTCTCCCTCTTGCAATTAACTGTAAAATAAAAGTTTTACTTTTATTTAGTAAGGCAAACAAATCCACATGCAAGTGGATGTTCTTGAGTTGACACATTATTCTCATGAATCTAGGAGGCATTCTTCCCATGTTTTTCATTCTAATATGAGAAGTCACCTGCAGGGTTTCCATTTCCTCCTTCCTTGGATCAATACTTGCTTTGGTTACTCACTGTGGCTGCAGATCTTAGAGTTGTACACTCTTCTAATTATGGTAACTAGGCATTTCAGTAATAAATAAATCTGTTCCAAATACTAGAAATTTGGGTTTTTTCATATACCAGATAATGAAAAGTGTAAAACTTGGTGTAACAGATATGATCTGTTCTTATTTACCTGGTGAGAGTGAGGCCATTTCAAGTTTAAGGTTAAAGGGATACGTTGATTCTACATTAATGGATGCTTAGCTGTTAGGAAAATTGTAGATAAGATATGGTTTAAAACTGCTAAATCTTTCCCTGCAAACAAAAGCAAAATGTCTTGTTTGTATAATTTAATGTTATTTTTCCAATTGTTTCTAATTCTTCATGCTCACCCTGTGATCCCACGTTCATCCTGGGCTGTGCTCCCTGCAATGTGATCTGTTCCATTATTTTCCAGAATCGTTTTGATTATAAAGACAAGTATTTTCTTGACTTCCTTAAAAAACTAAATGAAAATTTCAGGATTCTGAGCTCACCCTGGCTACAGGTGAAGTAAAGATCTTTTCCTTCTGGGAACAGCCCTAAGTCTTTCATTCTCACAGGTCAAATTCAATATGGACAAAGAAGTGAGGTGACCAGACACCATGGTTCTGAACAACATATTATGGAAAGAATTTTTGGAAGGCAGGTGTAAGCTCTTTGCTACACAAATAGCAAAGCTGAAGGGCAAATTCCAGGTTGGCTCAAGCCTGCTAGTTCCCTATGCATTTCCAATTGATGTTCAGAGAACTGTTTGCATGAAAGATTGCATTCAAATCTACCAGTTTTTCACAGGACATTCCTCTATGAATAAATCTTATGCTCTTTTCTATTATTAAACACACACACACACACACACACACACACACACACACACACACACACACATATATATATATATATATCCTCATCATATTACTAGGCAGGAATATTTTTGTTTAGAAAGTATATTCGCTTAAAGGATAAAGAATATTAATGACAATGAAATCTGCCAGGAAACACAGTAGTTTCAGTGGTTTGATGTGTCAGCTAGAATCCTAGTGGACAAACAGACAGGTAGACAAGAGAAGATGAGTTATTTAATGCTGTGTGGCCCACATCCATCTTCTCAGAGTTGTCGTAGGCAGAAGTGGCACCTCCTGAACTCTCCATAAAGAATGGCTATGTTCTGGGTATTCAGGGTAACAAGGCACCAGTAAGACACTACTGTGTTAAGCAAATATATGATATGGTATGGGAAAAATAGAGTCAGAATGGTTCATGTCCTGCGGAGAGAGACAAAGCTGCAGAGCTTAATGGATGCGAAGAGGGCTGAGGTGGTTTATTTGATTGCCACTCAGACCTTGGTGAAATCTGGGACTCTGATGCTGCCAGGATTCATGACCTTATTGTACCATGGTCTGTGTTGATATCCATATCTCCTGATACCACTGAAGGCCAAGAGGAAAGAGCTGCACAGTTTTGGTTCTGGCACTTACTGGCTGCAACACTAGGGAGAGTAGGTTCTGTTTTTTCTCTAGTTAGCACAGAGGAGATGATCCTGCTGGCAGTGGTGTGGAAAGAATGCATGCTTCGGGGATCTGACTCTACTCCTCATCAGCCATATGGTGGCTTGGGTGGGGGAAAACTGACATCCCCCTCCACTGCTTGTGGCAGGTGGGACAGCTATCCCTGAGCTGGTAATAGCAGGAGAACTGCCCTTGATGCCACCACTGCAGAATGCAGGAGAGCAAACCCTGCACCTTGCTTGGGCAGCCCAGAAGAGCTGAAACTGTCCCCAGGGTGCAGGTGACTCAACCCAGAAATTTTGAGGTGGGAGAGAGAGCTGGTCCCACCACCTGCCTGTCCAGTGAAGGTGTGGTTGGGGGATGTACCCTTTGCCCTCTTCTCCTCACTGCCTGAGACAGATGAGGGAGCTGACCCTTCCCCTTACCAACTGCAGCACTCAAGAAAGCAAGCCCTGCTCCTAGTCCAGGCAGCAAAGTAGAGCTGACCCTGTTGGCAGAAGCGCAAGAGAGCTGGATCAGAGGGTGTGAGAACAGGAATGATGACCACACCTCTTCATCTGCCATGTGGTGGTAAGAGTGAGGGAAAGAAGTCCTCTTCACCTGGCTGCTGCCAGGTGGTTGAGGTAGATGTCCTTTCTCCTTACCTGCTTCAGCACATGGGAAAGTGGACCCTGCACCTTCCCTGGGCCACTTGCAGCACAGCTGTCCCTATTGAACCCATTGATTTGGGTCGGGGGCTGAGTGTGAACCAGCCTAGAGAATGTGAACATGGGAGATCTGGTTCCTCCCTTCATCTATCTTCTGGTGATATGTGAGGGGGATAGATTCCTTCCCCTCTCTTGCAGCCTCTGTTAGGTAGGAGGGATGGCCCTGATGTCTTCAGAGTGGGAGAGTTGTCCCTGAACTTTACCAGCTGCAGTATTTGGAAGAGTGGCCCTGCATCTTGCCTGGGTAGCACAGTAGATCTTCCACTAATATTGCACATGTGCAAGAGGCAACTCTGGGGGCATGAAAGAAGCTCATTACTATAAGGGGTGAACTAGCCAGGGCAATTCCAGAGAGCTCAACCCAGTCATGAGTTAAGTGGAGAGTTGGCCAGCACAGCAACTACGGAGACCCAGAACTAGGGTTATAAGTAGATGCATCTCAACATCCACCCCATCTGTGATCTGCTGGGGTGCATGGAGGGGCTGGTCCTGCAGTCCCAGGGCTACAAGATCTTCACAGTGCAGGGCAACAATAGGATATCCAAGTAAACTCCTAGTAAAGGCCTGGAATTGATAGTGTAATAGAAATCAGAGGCCTTGTGCCAGACCATTGAGTCCTTGGAGTGAACAATTGCAAGTAAAGATATATGCATAAAGGGGTTTGCTGTGTGACTCTCTGTGTCACACTGCAGCTTCCATGATGAGATCTTTTCTCTTAAATTTATTTTATTTTATTTGGGGGTTGTAAGAACTGAGGGTGGATGCTAGGAGATGTGGAGGTAGATGGCATGGAGGTGCACAGTGTGAGAGACACAAAAATAAATTCAAAGCAAGTTAAAAAAAGAATGGCTATGATTATAGAGAAATCCCTAAGCTATGAGCTGTACTTTGGTATCAAAGTCTCTTGGAGCCTCACCCACTTAATTCCATATCATAGACTAGTTTACAAGGGTTCAAAATACATGTGCTCCTGTTTTGCTATAAATAAAGGTGTCTGTCTTCACTGCTGCTATCTCCTAAAAACTGTAAATGACAATTATTTACATCATATCTTATTTTATAATTGATGGAATAAAAGAAATAAGATTATCAGTCAATTTTCTTAAACATTCTTTAAACTGGAAAGTATTTGTGAATGTGGAAACTTGATTAAGATCTTTGATCATTTGGTCAGGAAACCCCATACCCATATCTCTTTATTATCACAGAGAATTGCTACACACATTAAATAAAACACCTAAATCCTATGTGGGAAACTATGTTATATTCATGTCAGAATCTATAAACCAAAGTTGGTTATACAATATATTATGGATATGTATATTTATTTCCCCATGTCTGTTCTTTTAAAAAGTTTTATGGCAAGGGCTGTAGATATGGATCAGTGGTTAAGAATGTGTGCCAATCTTCCTAATCTTCCAAAGGACCTGAGTCCAATTTTAGGCATTTAAGTTAGGTGACTCAAAACCACTATTTTCTGGGGATCAGATTTTTTGGCGTCTAAGGCACCCACATATACACGGCACACACATGTATGCATGCATACCCATTCCACACACACCACTAAAATAAAACAATGCATCTTATCAAAAATTTCTTTGATTTTGTAGGTCTGCAATAATTTCCCTTCACTAATTGACTACTGTCCAGGAAGTCATCACACAATAACAAAAAATGTCAGATATATCAGAAGTTACCTTTCAGAGAATATCAAAGAACATCAGGTATCATTGGATGTTGCAAACCCTCGGGACTTTATTGATTATTACCTGATTAAATTAAAGCAGGTAAAATGTTAATATAAATTTGTCTTATTGTTTGAATATTTTGTGGCTTGTTGGATACCAAAATGTTTATCAGGGATGGTTTAAGTCAGTTGTGAAATGAAAGGTAAAGACCCAGAGACTGTTACTGAGTTTCAAACTTCAAGCTAATATCAGAAAGTCAAAGTAGCTGGCCACTAGCTTCTTACCACTCCCTCAGGGTAAATGGGCTGATCCTGTCTCCATTAACTGAAACAGCTTTATTCACCAACCAATAAGAGAAACATATATTCACAGCACACTGAAGGACATCCTACATCACCTCCTCTTTTCTGTCTAAATAAAAGGATGGTTTTAATTTTAACATAGGAAAACTTATGTAACAAAACAGTTATCAAGCAAGAATTACAGTTCCAAAATTTAGTCCACTAATATTTGGCAAAATTTAATGAAAATGTTGTATCATCTATCTTTGTGAGTCTAAACTTTTATATGTAACATCATTTATTGTAACTTAGGAAAACCATAACTATCTGTCTTCAACTCCAGCAAAGACTCCAGAAGGATAATATATAAAGTCTAAAATGAAGCAGTTTGGAGAAAATATGTCAACATTCCCACATATTGTTTATAAATGTTAGTCTTCATTTAAATGGGGTTGGTTATAAATGGTTAATGATCACAGTCAATCTCTTTTTAAATAAAAAAAGGAATATGTTGTAGAAACTAATCCTTTGCATTGGTATGGACTTTGCTTTATTGATAAAATTTCAAGGTCATTTTTGTTATATGTATATTTATAATCTTGTTTACGTAAATGCAGTGTATGCTTAAGTACAGATTACAAATAGTCACTGAAATAGTTATGTTAGTTAGGTTTTCTAGATGTAGAGTGATTTCAAATAGGTAGGTATTCTTCAAAACCTTTCAAAGACCTACAAGACATGGCATTTAAAATGGTTTATTAGGTTTTTCACAACAATGAGACACAAGTGCTCCTGGTAACACCACTGTGATGCAAAGCAAGGAAAAAGTACTGCCTTCTTGTAATTGCATAAAATCTTGAATGTTCATCTAAATTCACCTTGTTTCAGCACTTCCAACTTTCTTTGTAGAAAAATCCATTTTCATAATTTAATAGCACAATGCACTTATTCCTCATACTTGGTTTTTTGTGTTATTTCTACCTGTGGCTCTTCATATATACATGGACATATTTCTTTATAGCTTATTTTCACTTTATCTGTCTATTTCCCCAGGACTGGTGTATCTGAGTCAATTGATAATACCTTTCTTTCTTGACCAACTGCTAAAATATTACAATAGTCACATTAATATATTCTTTTGTATCTTTGAGATCCAAATATGTGCAAAGAGTTCTAATTTTGAAACTTTATTATGAACATCAACTCAGCGATTATGAAGTGGTACTTCAGCACAGATTTGATGGGTAGTTTTAAAAAAAACAGTGAAAATGGACATTCTTTTCAGTGCTGTCTTGTCTTCCTGTGTCTACAGAGAATTTTTATTCCAATATTTTTTCCATTGTTTGCTTGGAACTACAGGATTGTGTGTGTATCTAGGTACTAACATTTCCATATAAATGACATGGAAACATATTTACATCCTGTTCATTGTCCTTTTCACATTCTTAATTATGTCATGAATGTATTATTTTTGTCATGGATGAAATATGGTTTGTCTAGGTTTTTGGTAATTTGTTCTGAAATCTATAAGTCAAAATCAAAAGGAATGAGGCTTACTCCTATTGTATTTTTGTTTTTTATTTTTCTTTTGAGACAAGGTTTCTCTGTATTGCTTTGGAATGTGTCCTGGAGCTTGCTCTGTAGACCAGACTGGCCTGGAATTCACAGAGATCTGAAAGTCTCTGCCTCCCCTGTGCTGGGATTAAAGTTGTGCACCACCAACCACCAGAAGAAACTTATCCCAATTTTACTCTTCCAGAATGCTTCTATTCATGTAATTCTATTGCTGGTTCTGTCATCACTTGCTGAAGACCCTTCCTTTAGAAGGAGCAATCTTGGAAATCAGTTGTAAAAATCTCGGTCATAGATGTTTATGTTAATTCCTGGCTATCAAAGCTCTCTTGGGTTTCATATGGATTTTTTGTCAACACTTCACTACTTTCATCACTGAAGCTCTTCAATAAGATTTTTTAAACAAGTGTTTTATGTTTAATACATCTGTTTTAATTTAATTTACAATATTTTGTTTATTCTTTGAGAATCTCTATGATGCAATTTGAGCATAACTTCAACTTTTTTTATCCTCCACTCCATCCTCTAATCTCTTCCTATCAAACATTGTCATTTCTGTTTTTTCCTACTTTCCACCACTGTGTCCAGTTTCTGTTGCTCAACTAACCTCATTCCTGTCATGTGATTAACCTACCAGGAGTCACATCATTGAAGGAAATTGACTCTCCCATTCCCAGAAGCAAATCTTCTAGAGGCTGGATTTCCTATTTCCTCTCTACACCTTGTTTTGGGGTTTTATTGGATGAAGCCTACACAGTTTTTGGGCATGTCACAGTCACTGCAAGATCTCATGTTCATCTGTCCTTTTGGGTCCAGAAAACATTGCTTCCTTGATGTTATTGATCACTTATGGCTCTTTACATTAATGTCCCCTCTTCTCCAAGATACTTCAGTCTTCTGGGGAGGAGTGTGTCATGATTTAGGAGTGATCAGGTTAGAATACTTTGTTCTCTGCACATTGAACAGTTGGGTGTCTCTGTATTAATTGTCATCTTCTGTAAGGAGAATTTTCTGTGATGAAAAAGTGAGAGAGTTCTCATCTATGGATATATTAGTATGTCATTAAGGATCATTTCAACACTGTGCCCATTAGTCCATTAGACTAATGGATTTGATGACCAATTCTAACCCTCTTTAACCATGGCAGTATGGGTCTTACCTAAAGAAGTGGGTCTTAGATTAAATGAGAAAGTGGATGTTTGCTCCCATGAAATTGGTGTAACTATTGCACTACTGGGCATTGTTATCAGGGCAGACATTGTTGTAACTTACAGGTTCACAGCTGGGTGAGACTGAGAATAACTTTTCTCCCCCAGTAGCACACATGGCACATTCCTGCACCACAAATACTAGCCAATAGTATCAGACTGATTTCTTTGTGTTCTGTGACTGAAATATATAGTGTCAACAAAACAGGGTTTTACTGTCAATTTCTGGAGACTAGCCAAGGATATTGGCAATGACCTGTGATACTTAAAGATACACATGGCTCTATTGGCCAAGGGATCAAAAGGATATAGCCTTTTACTTGTCCTGGGTCATGTAACCCAAGATTAGACCTACCACATATTCTTCTTCATGTGATTTTGATAGGAGGAAATAGAAAATGAATAAATGTTTCCTTCATGTTTTTAAGGCATAAAAGTACAAAAGTGTATACACTTATGTGAAGATAATCACATCAATGCAAGAGTTAGGATACTCAGAAATAATGGTGAAACTGAAAGTTATAAAAATCTGTGCATAGTCTTTGAAATCATATGATAATTTCTCCACTAATCTATTTTTCCGGGATCTTTGTTGGCACCAATGTAAAACAAAAATTTTGTAGATGTCTTATTATGAATAAACTTGTACTTAAATAAAACACCATGTCAAGTTAACTAGAACAAACTGTATACAACTCAGTAAGCTTCTATACAGCTACAATAACCATTTGGAATGGGAGCTATGGAGTTTTATTTTAAATTTTATACTTTCAGTAACAAATACATAAGCTTGTATAAAACTGTACAGATGTTAGGATCAGATGTGCTAATAAATAATTTATCAAATTTTGGCATCAAATTATTCTTAGTCAAACCACAATCAACAATCTGAACTTTCACTTGAAAATCTGACAATCACTGTGAGTGATCTGTTTGCTGCTGGGACAGAGACAACAAGCACAATGCTGAGATATGCTCTCCTGCTCCTGCTGAAGCACCCACATGTCACAGGTAAGGACACAGGTAGTGACCCACAGTGCTCCTGTCTGGTGATGGAAAGACACTTCTAGTGTCATGTGGGTTGTTATTCTTAGAGAAGTCTCAGAGCTTCACCTTCTGTGCTACTCACTGGCTGTAATGAAGAGTGTGACTAAGAGAAATGGATTCTGGCAATCAAATTCTGCTTCGTGTCTGAGTTCTCTGGAAGGTAAACAGCTACAGGCATGGCCAGGGTACATTGCCTTGTGGATACATGTTCTTCTCTTCTTAAAAGCCATGTGTTTAGATCAGCTAAAATCTTTTAGTTTCCTTTCCTCATTCAGATGAATCTAACTTTGGGATGGAGAAAGGAAAACTCACCTCTCTGAAGCGTAAGCAGAAAGTATAGAAATTTCTGAGAATGTGTGAGATAATGTTCACTTTGAGAAGTATCCTAAATATTTAGATCCTCTAAAACATTTTCCATTGATGCAGAAAATGTAGATTAAGAAATTTTATCACTTCAGAAGTCCAATGATTTACTTCAACTCTACCAATAGTGTGTCCGCTTACATTGTAATTTAAAAGAGCTCCAGTGTTCCAGCATATATGAAACACACCCTCTCTCCTGTGCCCAACATATACTGCATGATAAAAGCAGAAATATGTAATATTTTTAGGATAAGAAGAGAAAGCAACAAGCAACCAAGAAGGCTTCACCAAATTACTGAAACAACAGTATGAGGAATAAGAAAAATATAGAGCAGGAAATATGACGTTGAAACACAAATGTTAGATAAACATGCATGTTGTAAGAAAAACTACCTTTGAATCTGTATCTACAGGACCCTGAAGACTTTTGTTCCAATGCAATGGAAGTTTAGTAGAGAACAATGCTATCTACAGGATGCTGGCCTTGCTGATGTTCCCTTCCTATTCCCATTCAGCAGGTGAACCCCCTCTTGGAAACTAAATTATTAAAAGAAACTAAGTCAAAGAAGTCCTTTACCTCACACATTTATGATTCACAGGGATGAGTAATGTGTGGGGATCAAAGAGGAAGCTGGCAACATTTGAATCCCAGAATTGTGCATGTCAGTGCCCTTTCTGTTTTATTCAAAGAATGTGAGCAGCAGGGTCTATCCTCCAGATAAAAGGAATAAATCAGCATTTCTTATTTTACCACCTTAATAGAAAATAGTTTCTATGTATTAATCCGAATATTTTGAAAACATTCACCCAAGACAGACTCATAGAGTTTTAAGACTGAATAGATGCATGAAGCCCTTCAGAGAGATCCCTCAGTTGCATGTAAACTATTCTTGTCAAGACTACACTGGAATTCACCAGATCAGCTGGCTTATTGAAGATGAGAACTCTAGGTTTGCCATAATTTTTATTCAACTTACTATTTCTTCATGATACTTGTGAGAATTTTTCATACTAATATCTGAAGTAAAGTCACAGGAAGTCATGGACTCCAGGTATCTGAATGGCTTTTATGGGTAGGTGAGGTTATCAGAGAGGTTGCTGAATACCAGGTCTAGGAAGCTCCCAATTCAGTATTTACCATGTGAGTCCTGTAGGAGTTTCACAAATACAGTGAGGGATGAAAGAGAAACAATTTGTAGTATAATGCTCATTTTATTAAGTGTATGTTTCCAGAATTTAAAAATATCTATTTAAATTTCCAGTATAATTCTAACTCAGGAAATGGAAAATTACAAAAAATAAGAATGTATCCATTTATCAAAACAATGCTAATAATGGAAAACAATAATAATTTTCATGATAATTAATAATATATATGTAACTACAATTAATCTAACAATGGATATTGTTACAACAAAGTATTATAGTCCAAACTGCTGTTCTCCCGTTTTCATTTAAA
This sequence comes from Cricetulus griseus, assembly GCF_003668045.3. NCBI lineage: Eukaryota > Metazoa > Chordata > Mammalia > Rodentia > Cricetidae > Cricetulus > Cricetulus griseus. The sequence goes on along the minus strand of NC_048596.1, from coordinate 22,355,691 downwards.
ATGACTTTCCCTTGCATAGTATGTTATGATTATACTTTCCCCTCTCTTTATTCCTTTCTGTTACTCCCCGTCTCTCTCACATTTAGATGCACTTCTTTCCTGACTCACATCAACAAATCCCATGAAAGCACCAAACTGGAAACCATACTATATATGTAAAAGACTGTGCAGACCCACTCAGGCCCTGTGCATGTTGTGGAGAGCAACCCGTTGTCTTGACAATAGCCTTGGTTGATTGGGGATTTCACAGAATGCTTTTGATACCCTAGTACTAGTAGTGTTTCATTTGATGACAAGGGATGTTCAGTTGGGGCTCTGTCTCCTAAATATTTTGCTATTTCATTTAGGTCATCTTCATATATGTTCCAAATATATATTTAGGAAATTTCTACTGTATTAAGATTCCATTCTATCCCTCAAATGGTCTTGAATTTTAACTGTCTCTCCCTTATTCCCTCCTTCATGCCTGTCTCCCTTCCCAATTAATTCCCCCCATATGTCCGTATTTAACTATTCTAACTCCCTTTCCTAACAAGATCTATCTGTCATCCATAGCCACTTACTTACATCTAACCTCTGTGGTTCTAGAGAATGCAGCTTTGTTATCTTGATTTAACACGTAATATCCATGCTTGTGGATATATACCTTATTTGTCTTTCTGGGTCTGGATTTATATAACTCAGAGTGTTTTTTTCTTGATTCATCCACTTACCTGAGAATTTTATGATTTTATTCTTTTTTAGTTGCTGAGTAAGACTTAATTGAATAAATGTATCACATTAAAATTCCATCTATCCTTCTGTTTAGTGACATCTACATTGTTTCTAATTGCTGGATATTATGAATAATGCAACAATGAACATGACTGAGCATGTATTTCTGCGATAGGATGAAGCAATTGTTAGATGAACGCCCAGGAGTGGTATAGCTGCATCATGATGTAGCTTGGTTTCCACCTTCCTTAATGCCTGTCACACTGATATCCATAGTGGCTGTACAGGTTTGCATTCCCACCAACAATGGACAAATATTCCTTTAGATCCACATCCTCACCAGCATAAGCTGTCACTTTTTAAAAACTGATATTCCCATTCTGTTGGGTGTAAGATGAAATCTCAAAGTAGTTTTGATTAGCATTTCTCTGATGACTAAGGTTTTTGATCATATTTCTAAGCTTATTCAGTTTTTCTCAGCCATTTGAGTTTCAACTTTTGAGAATTGTCTGCTAATAACTTTATCCCATTTATTAATTGGGTTATTGGATTTGTTGGTGTCTTGTTGCTTGAATTGTTTATATGTTTTGGATATTAGCTCTCTATTAGATGTGTAGCTGCCAAAAATATTTTCCCATTCTGTAGCCTGCCATTTTTGTCTTAATGATGGTGTCTTTTGCCACACAGAAGCTTTTCAGTTTCAAGAGGTCCCAATATGCTATTGGTAATGAAGTGAGGGTTGAAGGGAAGGTTATGTGTTTTGCATATGCTTGTTCATATAGATGATGTAGATAAAACTGAAAAATTCATCTCCCATTTCTGAAAGACATAAATGTTGTGCATATGTGGGCATATAAAATATATGAATAGATTTCAGAAATAGTTGAAGAGTTTCAATTTGTTCAATATGGTGTGAGAAAAAAAGACTTTTATATTGTATACATGCAACAAATACAGATGCTCATAAATATACACAGAATAGAATGTGACTGTAAGAGAACTTTGTATTTAGATAGAGATTTGCTATCTGACTTCTCATGTCCTTTACCACAGTCTAAAACATGGTGACTGCATTGTTTCACATGATAATTTTAATTACTTATGCTTTATTTGCCATTAAGGCTACTAAATAAAAATTATATGCTGATACATTAAAATATGTGTACAGAAAGATAGTAATATAAACCTACTACACAGCATTTCTGTATAAATATATGTATAAATAATTTTACCCTTAAATGAAATAATGAACATTTATAATTCTCTTAGAACACCTACATTATGCTGTGTATGGCCTGACACTGTGCCAAAAATGTCACTTTTCTATCCCCCCATTTCTCACTGTGACCAACCAGCTAAAGTACAGGAAGAGATTGATCAAGTGGTTGGCAGAGACTGAAGCCCCTGCACGCAGGACAGGAGCCGCATGCCCTACACAGATGCCACGGTTCATGATGTCTAGAGAGTCATAAAACTGGTCCCTACCAATATGCCCCATGCAGTGACCTATGACATTAAATTCAGGGACTACTTCATCCCCAAGGTAAGCTTGTCTCTTTTCTGCTGCTCCTGAGTCCTCTTGATGCTCCCAGTTTCACAGTGTGGTTCCAGTCCTCTGAGCCACCCAGGGCTGCTTGTGGTTTGTACTGCTCCATGATCTGGAGGCAGCACTGCTGCAGATACACAGATATCTGGTAATGATACTTCCACATTTGCTCTCTCTTCCAAACACTTTTGGGCAAAGCTTAGGTATTTCTGTCTGAATGTTCAAATATTTTGTCAAAATCCTAAAAGTCTTTTCTAGATTTTCATCATTATGAGAAAAATATCTTCAAAATGGAAAGAATCCATATCCTGAAATCTTCAACTCCATAATAAAGCTACTTCATTCAGCCATTTATTTGCCCTAATTTTTCCCATCATTCTCCTAATTTGGCTGTCCCACCTACAACTTCTGCCTGCCTACTGGCCAATCAGCATTTTCTTCAGTCTATCTGGGTGGCAAATCTTCACAGTGTGCAAAAGGATTATTCCACAGCACATAACTTGTCACATTTCTCATGAGAATGACAATTGTTTAATATCTCCCTATCAAGTTTGATGTTTTAGGAATACAAAGATAGTTGTGTAGATCAGATGAAAATTTTTTTTCTAATTTTCATAAGGATACAAGAGGCACTTTATCTGGATCCAATTATATATGAGCATGGCCCAGGAAAACAGAGTTTTACTTTGAGATCATTTTTATTCTCAAAAGTCTGTCCATTTTTTTTCAAAACAGCTCTCTGAACCCATTTATGGTTCTATGTATTGTTTCTTTTTTTGATCACTGGCTGTACATGTTGCAAACATATATGTATATTGGATTTTCCCTACCACATAATACTTATGACTTCTATGTTAACAAAATTCTGTCCATATTTTTTCTTCCTCATGCTTGTTAGAATTTTTGTAATAAAACCAAGTTGTTGGCACAAAACTAAGTTAAAAACATTCCCTAATTTGGTTCTGTTTGTATGTATTTCATTTATGTGGCCACTTAGTTCTACATTGAAGACACTATAAAATTTCTTATTGTGTGCCAGATACTACTGATGAAAAATTCAGAATTTTTATAAGAATATTTTCATTCATAAAGGATGAAGTTGCTCTCTCCTGGAGAGTCTTGTATTTCTTCAGAGTGGGGTCGGTCAAAAAGACATTGGTAAAGTTCCAGTTACTAACATCATGTAGTGATGAAGGAACTAATTTTTCATGCAGAAATGGATTTTACTTTGTGAAAACAGGTTTAGTATATGGGTTCGGTGGCCAGTGTGCTCTGTTTGGCTAAAAATAACACTCCTGAGTTAAGACTGTTGAGGTCTATGGCTAATATACAAAACTTGGTTAGGCTTATGTCATTATCCCAACTAAATGATAAGTTGAACAAAGAACAAGTTTAGAACAGTATATCCTCTCATAGGTTCCTTGGGTTTAATGCCCATTTTAAGGGGAGTGTTGCCTCAGCTAAACTTATATCCCATTGTCCTCTGCTGGTGGATGATGTTATGACTGGTCTCTTTGGGGTCTATTCCAGTAGAATTTAGCATTCTTTTCATTTATGAAACATCTCACTATTTCACAGCTGATTCTCCCTTCTGAAAATTGGATAAGTGTTTTTTTTTTTATCAGAATGGAGTCACTGATCTCAACAGAACTAATAGGATATGAAGAAACCAATGATCTTGTCCATAATTGTTCTGGTAGATTTCAGGCTTTCTAGTCATAAGAAATGTGATGGCCCTTTAGAGATGCTGTCATTATAGCAGAGAAGCAGTCACAGGCAGCATGTAAACAGATGCTTTTGGGTATAATTCATTCAAGTCCTATTGACACTAGAATTAATTTCATGTAAATTAGACATGTCAATAATAGTCTTTTTGGTTTAATAACATAAACATATTTAGTTTAGCCACATTCTAATTTGTGTGGCCACCCTGTAAAAGCTTTTAGACCATGATCACAGAAACTTTGACATAATATAAGGTTGGTTTTTGTGATAGTGGACGAGACCTTGTCAGCACCAGCTCCCAGAAATTTCTGTGTATATTCCGAATTTGTATTGATTTAGCTGTCATCAGATCATGACATCATAACTTACCCTTCATCTTATTTGGATTTTATTTTATTTTATCCCTATGCCCCCATTCCATTACTTCCTTTCCTTCTCCCAAATAGTCTTCATCCTGTTGTGTGACACATAGACATATGTGCATTTCTTTGCTTGTTTCTGTGCATTCATATAGATAGATTGCATACATGTCTGCACACATCTACTCTGGTACTTAGCCTTACACTTACCTTCTTATCATATAGACAGATAGATAGATAGATAGATAGATAGATAGATAGATAGATATCTAGATAGACAGATCGATGGTTTGATTCTCTAAATGAGAAGAAAGGAGTCATATTTTTCTTCCCAAATTTTCCACATTATTCTTAATGAATGGTCTCCTATTCTGTTCAAAACACTCAATGAACTATTCCATCTGGAACCTTATTTACATGTGGGGTATATAGACAGATGTGATGAGTTATATCAGATAGTGGTCAGAGAAGCATGCGTCTAATCTGAAGGAAAGGAAGAAGAGACTCAGGAGTTTTAGCTCAAGTACTCATGTGAAATGTCACTGAAGTCTCTTTAGCTTCACCACTATGCCTGGCCTCAAACTCCTCCATGCTCCAAATCTGCTCTCTGTGTTAAAACTTTCCTACTGTTCTTTGAATCTTATCCCAACTATGGAGCTGAAGGTGAACTAGGTTATTTCCCTAATGTATTTTAGCCCTATGATTTTTTTGTAACTTGATTTCTCTCTGTGTGTTGCTATAGGGAACAACGGTAATAACATCACTGACATCAGTGCTGCTTGACAGCAAGGAATTCCCCAACCCAGAGGTATTTGACCCTGGCCACTTTCTAGATAAGGATGGAAACTTTAAGAAAAGTGACTACTTCATGCCTTTTTCAATAGGTGAGAGAAATTCATTTCCATGAATCCATTGACATGAGAATCTGTGGAGGCTTACACAGTGGCCCCCTAATGGCCAGAAGACTGGCAGTGATCAGGGGTATGATTTTCAGTGTTCATGCATTGTCATGAAAAAGAGATTCCTTCCATGTCAGGATATTGAAATGAAGCCTTGATTGTTTAATCATTATTCAAAATTGAGAAAGATAGAATGTAGACTATTTGTTTTCTTCCTTTAGCTACATCACAGTAATATCAAAGAAAACAAACTCCATTTACACTTTTTTCATTCACAATGAAAATGGAGACATTATAACGTACATTCATGTCTGTTTTGCTGTGTCAATCACCTCCTTGGTCAACTATGTAATTAAATGTCACCAAATACACAGACACTTCTTCAAAGTCTCAAGTGGCCTTGGTAAACACCTGAATGAACAATACTTATCAAATATCAATTGGACCAGGGCAATGAGAAAGTCTTCCAGATCTCTGGATTATTATGAATAAATCAGCACATTTATCACACAAACTTTATATGTTAATGCCAAAAATGGAGCAGCATTATAATACATGAATTCTTTGCTTCCTCAAAGCATGGGTAATGAAGAATTATAAAAAGAAGTCACATATCATTAAAAGAAGTTCATGAGATATTAGATTAGAGCATTTTTTACACAGTTCAGAATGACAGAAGCTTCTAGATCATCGTGAGATGATGGAGACATTGTCGATGTGGCAGGACACTCTGTCTGCACAAATGATCGAGAACCCTGTTCCTTCTCATTCAGGGTGAGAGTAAGGGATATTGAGTCAGCATCTTCAGTGTGCTTGCTGCCATTGTATGTGTAGCTTGTGTCCGTAGCTTTATTATTTTTGATAATGAACATAGAATCCATCTTCCTCAGTCTCCAAGGCAATCTGATTACAGATGTGAACAACCACACCTAAATAAAAAGTATTTTTAAACAATGTAATTTTCAATAGTGTAGGTTAATTGGGCAACCACTTTGTTCCACATTTTTCTATCTGCCTAGGTATCTATTCTTTCATGTAGCCATCTTTCTACCAACCCAGCCAATAACTTACCCTTCATTCATAGCCTCTTGTGTCAGTTACAAGTACAGTGATTCTCACATTTTCAAACAATAATAATAATCTTTTTTGACATTTTCCCCTAGGAAAACGGATGTGTGCAGGAGAGGGTCTGGCACGTATGGAGCTGTTTCTATTCCTGACCACCATTTTACAGAACTTTAAGCTGAAATCTTTGGTTCACCCAAAGGACATAGATACAACCCCAGCGCTAAATGGATTTGGCTCTCTGCCATCCCCTACAAGCTCTGCTTCATTCCAGTATAAAGAAGATTAGGCTTCCTGGCCCAGACTCTGTTGTTTTCTGCCATCCCCTCTAGACCTTCATTCCATCAGGGACAAAGTGTCCTTCCTCCCCTCTTATCTATTCCCATTCTGTCATATCCCAAGAAACACCTGTCAATTATTTTGAAATTTCTGGAGTCACTGCACACATATATTGCTATTTTCTATTCTTTGAACAGTGTTATTGTCCCTTGGGCTAATGTTTCTGGTCTTGAGCTAAAATAGAACTTTACTGTTATATAATTAATGTAATAATATAATTCATTGTCATTTTTCTTCTTCATGATTTAAATAATAAATGTATTCTAGTAGTGTAATTGTTCTGAGAGTAGCATACAGTTTAATTAAGAAATGAAAGAAAATACAGTTCCCAGCACATTATGCTGGACTACATACTGTGAAGGGTAGAGAATACAAGGGTGAGTGCTAGAGAGATGTTTCCTTCACTTGAGTGATTGCCACATAAACCTGAAACCTAAATCTAATCTCTGGTATGTATATAATGGCCAGGTATGGTGGTGTGTGCTTGTTATACCAATACTGGGAAGACAGAACATGAGATTCTTCAATATTGCTGGACACCCAACCAAGCCTAATTAGTGAGTCCCATTTCCCCTTCTCAAAAAGCAAGCTTGTTATCTTCCAAATAACACCAAAAGTTCACCTCTGACTTCCACATATGTGCATGTACAAGTACATACATTCTCTTACATATATGCCTCTGATTATGCACACACATCTGCATACCTACACACATACATGCAAAACAGGATGTGAAGAGGAAGGTATCAAAGCTCTTTGGCTGAGCATCACTTAAAATAATTGGAGTATTTGGGTTTTTTAATTAAATGTATTTTTTAATTTAGAAACAATCTTATTTTAGATATCAATCCCAGTTACCTCTCCCTCCTATCCTCCCATGCCCTCCACCAACCCACACATCCCATTCCACACCTATGTCCCAAGATTGTGAGGACTTCAATGGGGGAATCGTCAAAGACTTTCACATCATTTGGGGTAGAGCCTAGGCCCTCCTCTGTATATGTGGGCTCAGAAAGTAACCCTACTTGGGGAATGGGCTACCAAAGTCCATTTGTGCACTAGGGATAAATACTGGTTCAACTTTGAGAGGCCTCATAGATTGCTTGGGCCCCTAACTAGCACCCACATTCAGAGGGCTTAGTTTGATCCAGTGATGGTTCTCCTCTTTATGATTGGGATCCCTGTGCTCTCATTTAGTCATGTCAGCTGTCTTTGTGGGTTTCTCCTACATGGTCTTGACCCCTTTTCTCATCCCTTCTCCTTCTCTAAAAGGATTCCAGGAGCTTAGGTATAAGTGTATGCTTCTGCATCCATCAGCTACTGCATGAATGCTCTAGATTGGCAGTTAGGGTAGTCATCAATCTCATTATAGGGGGAGGAAATTTAAGGTAGTATCTCTAGTATTGCTTAGATTCTTAGCTGGGGTCATCTTTATGGGTCTCCAGTCATTTCCCTTGAGCAAGATTTCTCTTTAAACTTATTATAGCTCCCTTTAACAAGGTATCTTTTCTTGCTCTCCACTATTCTTCCCTGAGCTCAGTCTTCCTGATCCCTCATGTTCTCCTCTCCCCCTCCTCTTCTTGCCTTCTCTTTTTCCCACCTTCCCCCATCCTGCCCTCCATGCTCAGGAGCTCTTGTCACTTTACCCTTCTCCAAGGGTCCATGTGTCTCTCTTAGGGTCCTCCTTGATTCCTAGTTTCTCTGGAGGAGGGGATTGTAGGCTGGTAGTCCTTTGTTCTATGTCTAATATCCATATACGAGTGAGTACATACCATGCTAGTCTTTCTTTGACTGGGTTACCTCATTCAGAATGGTTTCTTCTAGTTCTATCCATTTGCCTGTAAATTTCAAGATTTCATTGGTTTTGTTCCATTGTGTAAATCTACCAAATATTCTTTATCCACTCTTCAGTTGAGGGGCATCTAGATTACTTCCAGGTTCTGGCTATTACAAAGAATGCTGCTGTGAACGTAGGTTAACAGATGTACTTGCTGTATGAATGTGCATCCTTTCCATATATGCCTAAGAGTGGAACTGCTGGATCTTGAGGTAGACTGATTCCCATTTTCCTGAGAGGCCACCGTACTGATTTCCAAAGTGGCCTCACAAGTTTGTACTCCTACCAGCAGTAGAGGAGTGTTCCCCTTTCTCTACATCCTCTCCAGCACAGACTGCCATAGGTGTTTTTTTTTATTTTACCCATTCTGGGTTGTGTAAGATGATATCCCAGACTTGTTTTGATTTGCATTTCCCTGATGGCTAAGGATGTTGAGCAATTTATTAATAGTTTTTCAGCTATTTTAAGTTCCTCTTTTCTGAATTCACTATTTAATTCTGTACCCCACTTTTTAATTTGATCATTATGTGTTTTGCTGACTAGCTTTTGACTTCTTTGTATATTTTGGAAATCAGTCCTCTGCCAGATGTGAGGTTGTTGAAGATCTTTTTCCATTCTGTGGACTTCTATTTTGTCTTGTTGATGGTGTCCTTTGCATTAGAGAAGCTTCTCAGTTTTAGGAGGTCCCATTTACTAATTGTCGATCTTGGTGTCTGTGCTAATGTAGTTACGTTCATGAAGTGATCTCTTGTACCGATTTATTCAATGGTATATTTCACTAAGAGGTTCAGTGTGGCTGAATTTATGTTGAGTTGTTTGATCCATTGGAACTTAAGTTTTGTGAATGGCAATAGATACATGTGCAATACCTACATGTCAGCATCCAGTTATGCCAGCATTGTTTGTTGAAGATGCTTTCTTTTGTCCATTGTATAATTTTAGCTTCTCTGACATTCATGAATATCAAAATCAGATATTCATGGGTGTGTGGATTAATAACAGGGTTTTTATTTCCATTCATTAGTCTACCTCTCTGTACTTGTGTGAATACAAAACTGTTTTCTTTACTATATTACTATAGTAGAACTTGAACTCAAGGATGGTGTTGCCTTCACAATTACCTTTATTGCACAGGGCTGTTTTGGCTCCCATGGGTTTTTTTTTCCATATAAAGTTCAGTATTGTTCTTTCAAGGTCTGTGAAGTGTTGTGCTGGGATTTTGAAGGGGATTTCATTGAATCTATATATTGCTTTTGGAAAGATTGCTGTTTTTACTCTGTTGATCCTACCTATCCAAGAGCATGGGACATTTTTCATTTTCTGGACTCTTCTTTGATTTCTTTTTTTATAGTCTCCAAGTTCTTGTTATACCCATTTCCATTTAACCAACAGCTATAGAACATTCCATCCAAACACAAAAGAATATGCCTTCTCAGTGCCACATGGAACCTTCTCTAAAATCAACCACATACTAATTAATAAAGAAAACCTCTACAGATACCAAAAAACTGGAATAATTCCCCATATATTATTGGATCACCATGGCTTAAAGCTATAATTTAACAACAACACAAATTGCCAAAAACCCAAAAGCTCAAGAAAATTCAACAATGCTCAATTGCATCACTTGTAGGCAAGGGAGAAATAAAAAAGAAATTAAAGACTTCATAGAATTCAAATGAAATGAAGACACAACATACCCAGACTTATGGGACACTATGAAAGTAGAGCTAAGGATAAATTTCATAGTACTAAGTGTCCTTATAAAGAAACTGGAGAATAGTCACACTAGAGAAATGACAGCACACCTGAATGCTTTAGAACAAAAAGAAGAAAACTTACCCAGGAGTACACTCTAGGAAATAATCAAATTGAAGGCTGAAATCAATCAAGTAAAAAGCAAGGAAAACTATAGAAAGAATCAATGAAACAAAGACTTGATTCTCAAGAGTATCAACAAGATAGCCAAACCTTTATCCAAACTAACCAAAAGGCAGAGAGAGCATATGCAAATTAACAAAATCATAAATGAAAAGGGGGACATAACAATAGACACTGAGGTTATTCAGAGAATAATTAGGTCATACTAGGAAAACCTGTACTCCACAAATTGAAAATTTTAAAGGAAATGGACAATTCTCTGGATAGATATCACTTACCAAAACTGAATCAAAAACAGATAAGCAACTTAAATAAGACCTATAATACCTAATGAAATAGAAAGTGTTATCAAATGTCTTCAAACCAAACAACAACAACAAAAAGCCTAGAGCCAAATTGTTTCAGTGCAGTATTTTACCAGAAATTCAAAGAACAGCCAATACAAATACTCCTCAAAGGGTTCAACACAATAGAAGCAGAGGGGTCATTGCCAAACTCTTTTTATGAGGCTACAATTACCCTGGTCCCCCAACCACACAAATACACAACTAAGAAAGAGAACTACAGACCAATCTCCATCATGAACATTGAAGCAAAAATACTCAATAAAATACTGGCAAATCAAATTCAAGAACACATCGGTAAAATCATCCACCATGATCAAGTAGGCTTCATCTGAGGGATGCAGGGATGGCTCAACATATGAAAATCCATCAATGTAATCCACCATATAATCAAACTGAAAAAGAAAAACCATATGATCATGTCACTAGATGCTGAAAAAGCCTTTGACAAAATCTACCATGCATTCATGATAAAGGTCTTGGAGAGATCAGGAATAACAGGAACATACCTAAACATGATGAAAACAATATACAGCAAGCCTACAGCCAACATAAAACTAAATGAAGAGAAACTCAAGGCAATTCCTGTAAAATCAGGAACAAGACAAGGCTGCCAACTCTCTCCATACCTCTTTAACATTGTTCTTGAAGTTCAGGCTAGAGAAATAAGGCAAGAAAAGGAGATCAGGGGATTCAAGTTGGAAAGGAAGAAGTCAAAAATTCAATATTTGCATATGATATGATAGTTTATATAAGTGACCCTGGAAAAAGTCTTCCGGGGAACTCCTACTGCTGATAAACACCTTCAGCAATGTGGCAGGATACAAGATTAACTAAAAAAACAGTAGTCCTACTATATACAGATGATAAATTCGCTGAGAACAAAATCAGAGGAACATCTCCCTTTACAATAGCAACTAACAATGTAAAATATCTTGGGGTAACACTAACAAAAAATGTGAAAGGCCTGTATAGTAAGAACCTTGAGTCTTTAATGAAAGAAAATTATTTATTATTCTTTTTGTTTGTTGTTTTTTTATTTTAATTAAAAAGAAAATTATTTTACATGTCAATCCCAGGTCTCTTTTCCTCCCCTCCTCCTCTGCCGCCCAACTAACAATCTACCTATCCCTTGTCCTTTCTGCTCCTAAGGGAGGGTGAGGCCTTCCATACGGGGTCTTCAAAATCTGTCTTATTCTTTGGGATAGGGCCTAGGCCAACCCCCTTGTGTCTAGGCTCAGGTGGTATCCCTCCATGTGGGATGGGCTCCCCAAATCCATTCGTATGCTAGGGATAAGTAATGATCCACTACATGAGGTCCCATAGAATTCTAAGGTCTCCTCACTGACATCCACATTCAAGGGTTCTGGATCAGTCCCCTGTTGGTTTCCCAGGTATCAGTCTGGGAACCAAGAAAGAAAGAAATTAAAGAAGAAGCCATAAAATGGAAATATCTCCCATACTCTTGGTAAGGTAGGATCAACATAGATAAAATGGCAATCTTGCCAAAAGAAATCTATAGATTCAACGCAATCCCCATCAAAATGCCAACACAATTCTTCACAGTCCTTGATAGAATAATACTCAACTTTATATGGAAAAACAGAAAACCCAGGATAGACAAAACAACCCTGTACAATAAAGGAACTTGCAGATTCATCACCATCCCTGACTTCAAGGTCTATTATAGAGCCATAGTCCTGAAAACATCTTGGTATTGGCACAAAAATAGACAGATAGACCAATGAATTTGAATTGAAAACCCTGATATTAACCCATACACATATGTACACCTGATTTTTTGACAAAGAAGCTAAAGTTATAAAATGGAAAAAAGAAAGTATCTTCAACAAATGGTGTAGGTATGACTGGATTTGGACTTGTAGAAGACTGCAGTTAGGTCCATATCTACAACCATGCACAAAACTTAAATCCAAATGAATCAAAGACCTCAACATAAATTCAGCCAAACTGAACATCCTTGAAGAGAAGGTAGGTGGTACCCTTGAACAAATTGGTACAGGAGACCGCTTTCTGAACATCACACCAGTAGCACAAACATTGAGATCGACAATTAACAAATGGGACCCCCTGAAACTAAGAAACTTCTGTAGGGCAAAGAACACAGTCAGCAAGAAAATTCCAACCCACAGAGTAGGAAAAGCTATTCACCAACCCCACATCTGACAGAGGGCTGATCACCAAAATATACAATTAACTCAAGAAGCTAGCCACCAAAACACCAAACAATGCAATTAAATGTTGGAGTGCAGCATTAAATAGAGAATTCTCAACATAGGAATCCAAAAAGGCTGAAAGACACTTGAAAAAGTGCTCAACATCCTTAGCCATCAGGAAATGCAACTCAAAACCACTCTGAGATACAATCTTACTCCTGTCAGAATGGCTAAAATCAGTAACACCAATGACAATCTATCCTGGAGAGGATGTGGAAAAAGAGGAACTCACCTCAATTGATGGTGGGAGTACAAACTTGTACAACCACTTTGGAAGTCAGTATGGTGGTTTCTCAGGAAAATGGAATCATTCTACCTCAAGATCCAGCAATTCCTCTCTTGGGAATATACCCAAAGAATGCACACTCACACAATAAGGTCATATGTTCAACTATGTTCACAGCAGCATTATTTGTAATAGCCAGAACCTGGAAGCATTCTAGATGCCCCTCAACTGAAGAATGGATAGAGAAAATGTGTTACATTTACACAATGGAGTACTACTCAGTGGAAAAAAACCAATGGAATCTTGAAATTCGCAGGCAAATGATGGAACTAGAAGAAACCGTCCTGAACGAGGTAACTCAATCACAAAAAGATAAACATGGTATATTTTCACTCATATATGATTTTTAGACATAGAGCAAAGGATTTCCAGTGTATAATCCACACTGCCAGAGGTACTGGGGAAACAGAATTGGATGAAACCAAGCCCTCTGAATGAGGGTGACAGCCCGGAGGCCAAGACAGTCTAGGGGACCTCTAACAGTGGAGTCAGTGTTTATCCCTAGAGCACAAATGGACTTTGGGAGCACATTACCTATGGAGGGATACTATTTTAGCCCAGATACAGCAAGGAGGACCAGGTCCCTCCCATAAATGATATGATGGACTTGAAGGTCCTCCATGGAGGGCCTCACTATCCCTGGGGAGGAGTTGGGTGTGGGTTGGGGTATGGGGTCAAACATGGGAGGATTGGAGGGCAAGGGAATGGGGAGATGGATATGTAAATATGAGTAGTAATTAAAGAATTAAAAACCTATAACACCAAGTATTTATTATCTTATGATAAGTCATAGTAAATTATCTTATGGGTGTTATCAATAATAAGGTCTTTTGATTGATAAAAGTCTTTGCTCAGACTTTTATTACAGTTCAGGCTAGAAACAAAACAACATAGATTCTCAACATATCATGCTGATCCATGTAAGGGGGAGAAGAGAACATGTAAACAGGTAGTCCTGGGGAAAGAATTCAATCACCCTCTAGGCATGGTAGCAAATAATTGTTATCTCAGTGTTTAGGAGGCAGAGACACGAGGATCCCTTGGGATAACTGCTTACTCACATTTAGGTCCTAGTGTCTCTGACAGAGTCCCACAAACAAGATGAATTCCTGAGAAACAGCACCTAAGGAATACCTTTAGCCTCTACATGGATATGTTTTTATTCTCAAACAGCACCTAATCATGTACCCCCCTACCTCCTGCTTCCCAAACACAAAAGAGAATGTAAGGTGAAAGACAGTAAGAAAGCTCTTTGAGCTTCCACTGGAGTAGCTGTCAGTGTTTGTATTTGAAACAGATAAACATTAACCAGAGCAGAAGCACCCTATAGAAAAATACAGTGAGGACAAATTTCAGGGAAGAAAAAACACATAGGGTGGGGGTTATGCCCTGCTTTAACATTTTGCAATGCTAAAAGATAACATTTTAATGATTTTTATTTACTATTATCATACAATACATCCAGAATAGAGCCTCTACGCCCTCTATTCCTCCCAGTCCCCTTCCACCTCCCTTCTCACTAAGACCCACTCCCTACTATTTCTCTTCAGAAAAGAACAGGCCTCCTAGGCATATCAATCAAACACAGCATAACAAGATCTCATAAGACTAGGCACAACGCCTCATATCAAAGCTGGACAAGACAACCTACTATGAGGAAAAGGGTCCCAAGAGCAGGCAAAAAGTCAGAGACATCACTACTCCCACTGTTAAGAGTCCCATAAAAAAATAAGCTAAACAATCACATCCGGTATTCAGAGGATCTAGCACAGACCCATGTAGGCTCTGTGACAGCTGTTTTAGGCTCTGCAAGCCCCCATGAACACTACTTAGTTGAATCTGTGGGCTCTGTTCTCCTGGTGTCCTTGACCCCTACAATCCTTTCTCTCACTCTTACACAGGGTTTCTCAAGCTCTGCATAATGTTTGGCTGTTAGTCTCTGCATCTGCTCCCATCAGTTGCCAGAGAAAACCTCTCTGATGATGACTGGGTAAGGCACCAATCTATGAGTATAGTTGAAAACCATTAGGAATCATTTCATTGACTTTTTAGGGGATTGAGTCATTTGTGTTTGGTTCTACCCTAGGTCTCTGAGCCAGCCAGCATCCAGTTCCTGGCCATCCAGGCAGTGTCAGGCAT
Source organism: Cricetulus griseus (assembly GCF_003668045.3). NCBI lineage: Eukaryota > Metazoa > Chordata > Mammalia > Rodentia > Cricetidae > Cricetulus > Cricetulus griseus. The sequence continues at coordinate 22,340,320 of NC_048596.1, read as the reverse complement.
GGGCTGCCTCTTGTGGCTTGGGCCTCAAATAGAGGAGTCATTGGCTGGACACTCCCATAAACTCTGAGCCACTTTTACCCCAGCACAGCTTGGAGGCAGGACAGGTATGGGTCAAAAGCTTTTGTTTGGATTGGTGTTCCAGTTCTACCACTGGAAAACTTGCCTGGTTAGGCTCTGTATCCTCCATTACTTGGAGTCTTCACTAGAGTTGTGGGATATTGTACTGTGAGCCCTGAGATAGCATTAATTAAATAAAATCAACATTAGATCAAGAGGTGCAGCCAGCAACTAGTTGACAGGAAGCAGCTATAGAGAGTAAGAGGGAGTCTATAAAATGGATAGGGAAACACACAGGAAGTAGTGAGCAGGGGCTGAGTTTAGTGCCTTTTTTGTTTTGGGACAGTGGAAGAGACACTTACCTTTCTGAGATGCTGACTAAGCAGTAATGTGAGCTGCTTACTCCTTGGGTTTTCATTGCTAGCTGTTTTCAGCCCAGCATCAGCATCTGTCTCCCAAGTCTTCATTGGTAATATTGTAAGCTTGGGATTTAGTTTCAGAAAAACATACTAGGGATACCCTAATATGTTCCAGGAAGTTTCCATTGCACTAGGTTTCCACATTGCCCCCCATATTTCCCCATTCCAGTTTTCCCTCCATGTACTCCCTCTCTGTCCCTCCCTCTCCCACCTGATCCATCCTGTTCTCATATACAGGGATCTCCAGTCCACAACAAAATTAATTCAATTTCCCTTTCCCAGGGAGACACATGTTCACTCCCCACCCCCAGCCCTCCTTGTAACTTAGTCTCTATGGGACTATGTGTTGTTGTTTGATTCACTTTTATTTAACAGTTAATACTCACAGTGGCACAGACATGTGGATGGAAGTTTCTGTCCCACCCAGTCCCACAGCAGTTTAGTCCCAAATAAACACAGATATTATATTAATTATAAATTACTTGGCTTATTGATCTGGCTTATTAATATCTAGTTCTTACAATTTAAATCAACCCATAGTTCTTATCTATGTTTAGCCATGTGGCTTGTTATCTTTTCTCAGTAAACAGTTCTCATCTTACTTTCTCTATGTCTGGCTAGCAACTCACACTCTGCCTTCCTATTTCCAACATTCTCCTAGTTTGGTAGCACTATCTGGCTACTGGCCTGTCGGAGTTTTATTAAACCAATATGAGTGACAAATCTTTACATTGTACAAGATCATTACTCCACATCAAAGACCATTGATATCTATGGCCTTCAGTGATAATCTAGAACATGGACATAGGTATAGCCCAAGCTGCAGCAGGAACATGGACCCAGACACAGTCCTGGTTGCAGTACAGACCACAGACATCAACATGGCCTCAGGTGGCTGCACAGGATCCTGTTTTCATACTTATTTTGTTATTCTGTGTCTTTTTAATAGGGAATTGGTCCAGTGGTATTGAGACATATCAATGACTAATGATTGCTACTTTCTGTTATTTTGTTGTTGCTACCATTAGTGATGGTGGTGGTGGTGGTGGTGATGGTGGTGTGTGTGTGTGTGTGTGTGTGTGTGTGTGTGTGTGTGTGTGTGTGTACAAGATTACATTTTTTAGTTTTTTGGTGTGATATTATTATTTCCCATATTTTGATTGGTATATTTAACCTACTTCTGATGTTTTTTGTTTAATATTTGTATCTTACTGATTTATTTTATGTATATAGACATTTTGGTAGCAGGTATGTCTGCATTGTATTCCTTATATCTACAGTTAAAGACAGTTGTGAGCCACCATGTTGTTGCTGGGAATTGAACCCAGGAACTATGGAAGTGTAGCTAGTGATCTTAACTATTGAGTCATTTCCTCATCTCCTACCCTGGTATTTAAAAGTCACAATATCAAGGCCTACATCCAGACATATATCTGTAAATACATGAGCACATGGGCATGTGTTCGCACATATAATGCAATATACACAAAGATTATGTCCAATAGAAAACATGGTTCTTTATAAATGTGGACTCAAATACTTACATCTTGTATAATTAGCTACTTCTTTTACTAAAACATAATCCAGAAAAGACCCCAAGATAACCAAACATGGATATGATTATTTTATTTTTGAATTTACTTTAAACTGATGCATAAAAACATTTGGACCTGGTTTGGTTCTCAGCATCCACATGACTGTTCACAATTGCTTGCAACTCTAACTCCAAGGAAACCATACCCCTTTCTGGTCTCTGATGGTATTGCATGAATATAGTGAACACACAGACAAGCATGCAAATACACACATAAATAAAATAAATAATTATAATTCCCATCTCAAATGTTTGGCATTTATTTACAGTGAAACACTGTAAAGTCTGTCTTCTGGCCTGGCATAATCCCAAACATATTTCACAGCCACTAGCGTGTGGTCAAGAACTACTATTCTACATGGCTCTTAGCAGAATAACCATGAAGAGATAATTGCATACTTCAATTAAGATTTGATGACAGTCTTACATTGTATGTCTTTGCTATTTTACCAGTAGAGAAAGACCAAAGCCAGGTTTTTCTAAGTCTAGAGGTTATTTGTGCTTCAACATGACCTGTAAAGTCTGTCTTCTGAGTTGGCATAATCCCATACACATTTGCCATAGCCACTAGCATGTGTTCAAGAACTGAACTATTCTACATGGCTCTTAGCAGAATAACCATGAAGAGATAATTGCCAGACATTTGTAATACCACCTGTTGCTACATGTTAATTCTTTTCCCACAAAGGATGTTTATATTAAATTTTGCTTCCTGGCTTTGGGGCCTGAATTGTGTGGGAAGACTTGTAGAGAGTCTGTTCCCCACCAATACTCCATTCAGACATATTGTGGTTTTGTAGCCATGATAAAGCTCCTAGTGGTATAAGGCATGTCTGTCTTATGGCTCCATGTGTAAGCTTTGACTTAAGCATAGGCACATCAGTCCCTGCCTGTAATAGCTCACAGAATTGTAACAAACACTGAGTCCAATTCAAGTTTCTGTGCCACCCCACAGGTGCAGTCTTAATCTCTCTTCACATCACAGGGAGTGGGGGAGGGTGGTGGTCATAGTTCATGGCTGGCAAGTTAATGTTATTAGAGAAGGTCAATAGACAGACACACAATGGGAATGGGGAAATGAAGTGTTATCGTGACTGGCTCAATAATGGTTTAGAGTCCATGGCATTGGCTTTCCCATCTTATAAATGTATCCACTGCCACTGGCTAGCTACAGGGAAGTAGATGTGACAGGCATAATCCTTGATTCTGACATTCCCGACTGTTATGCTTCTATTATACTAAGTCTGGGCATTATATATTCTCACTTGAATGACTTAGCTTTTAACTTGGTCTAAGAATACCTACTCAAATAGTGTGTCTTTGGGAAACTGACCCACAGGAGGACCTTACTCATTACTCTTTGAAAAGCTGTCTGTAAGTTATAAGAACATCCAGCCTGGTAGCACAGATTCTTAAAATGATAAAAGTATTAATTACAACAAGAATACATAGCGAATTCATAACATACCTCTTTACTTTTAAGGCATTGGATTGAAATTCCTCCATAAGTTAAGGTAGATACTTAATCCACTGGCAATACAGCTATTTGCTTTATTTTAATGGTTTGAGGTTACATGTCAAAAAGACATCTCTCTATAGGCTTCTGCCTGTGAATGCTACTTCCTAGAAAGAAGAGGTAAACATGAAGGCCAACTGACTGGTTAAACTGACATATTCCCATCAAGTTTTCCTTGACAACCTAACAGCCTTGCATTCCTCTACACTCTGCCATTTCAGGGTGGCAGAGAGGTTTGCTTTTCTTGGTTTGTAATACATATCATTACCTATAACTTAGGGGAAATAAGCAGGAGCCTTTGTGGCCTCCTAGTCCTCACCCTGGTCCTCACAGGTCAGTTTCAACCCCTCTTGGTAGTGGCATCAGTCCTTCTTAGAGTGGGGGGACTTATCATTTTTCTTCATGTGGTAACAGATGCCATATAGAGTTTGCAGATCCTCCCTTGGCCCCCTTTTCCTGAGCACCTCAGATTCATCAGGTGGAATGATAAATCCTTTATAAAAAATCTAACCCTTTGAACAATTAAAAACCATTGTGTTTTTTGTTTAAAACTATTTGTATCACAATATGTTTGCTCTAGGAAAATTTTTCTGCAGTCTAATTTATACAATAATACTACTCATCCCTAGTTTGTTTAATAAAATTTTGCATGTTCAAAAAAAAAAGAAGAACTTCAGTGTTGTGAAGAGGCTAGAACTTTAGAAGTTCAGAATCAAATGATTTCAGACCATCTTATTTTCCTTTGCAGTGATTGTTCCCAAGTCTTTTTATGATGTATCTTCTTTGTGAGTGTTAGGTAATCTTTTGGAATATATAAATGGATCCTATCTTCTACTAACCAAAATGCTAATTGTGTCAGAGAGTATCTGAGACCTATACCTGAGATTTCTCCATATTTCATAATCACCTTACCTAAAACTTCCATTCATAAATTTAACAAATGTTTTTGTGTTTTTTATTTTGAAATTGTTCCCATGGTTGAAAAAGGTGTTGCAGGAAACATTGTTCCAGTTTTCTCAGCCATTTTACCTCATAATTGACTCCAGAATAAACTATTTCTTTTAAATCCTTTGAGTGACAGCTATTTCTTAACTACAGAAGAGGGACTATTTCAGAAGTGAAAGGTGAGTGAGAGCCAGAATGAGGAGGAACAAATACGGAAAAGAAAGGGTGTGTTAATGTCAAAATCATGATATACTTGAAAAATGTCACTATGAAATCTTTTCCAGTGTAATGAATATAAATAGTAATTTTTTCATAAAAATACCAAAATACCATTTTAACATTATGTGATGCTGATGAGAATGGAGAGAAGCTGACAAACAAAATGTAGGAAGTGTCAATGAAATTTTTTCTCTTAAAAAATCAGGTGTTTGTAATTGCGTGGGATAGTATCAGGGTTTTCAATGCGATTCCATTGGTATATCTGTCTACTTTTGTGCCAATACCAAGCTGTTTTCAGGACAATGGCTAAAATATAATAGAGCTTGAAGTAAAATGGTGATGCCTGCAGAAGTTCCTTTATTGTACAGGCTTGTTGTGGCTATCCTCGGTTTTTTGTTTTTCCATATAAAGTTGAGTATTGTTCTTTCAAGGTCTGTGAAGAAGTGCATTGGGATTTTGATGGGGATCTCGTTGAATCTGTAAATTGCTTTTGGCAAGATTGTCATTTTTACAATGTGGATCCTACCTATCCAAGAGCATGGGAGATCTTTCAATTTTCTGGTATCTTTTTAAATGTCTGTCTTTAAAGACTCTAAGTTCTAACTGCACATGTCTTTCTCTTGTTTGGTTAGGGTTACCCTGAGATATTTTATGTTATTTGTGGTTATTGTAAAGGGTGATGTTTCTCTGATACCTTTTTATCATTTCATTTATCATCTGTATATAGTAGGGCTACTGATTTTTTGAGTTATTTTTTTGTATCTTGCCACTTTGCTGAAGATGTTTATCAGCTGTAGTTGTTCCTTGGTAGAGATTTTCCAGGCACTCATGTCAACTATCATATCATCTGGAAATACTGAAAATTTGACTTCTTCCCTTCCAAGTTTTATCCTCTTGATCTCCTTTTATTGTCTTGTTGCTCTAGCTAGAACTTCAAGTACAATATTGAAGATATGGAGAGAGTGGACAGAATTATCTTGTTCCTGATTTTAGAGGAATGTTTTGAGTTTGTCTCCATGAAGTTTGATGTTGGCTGTTGGTTTGCTATATATTGTTTTTATTATGTTTGTTTATGTTGCTTTTATCCCTGATCTCTCCAAGACCTTTATCATGAAGGGTTGTCTGCTTTTGTCACAGGCTTTTTCAGCATCTAGTGAGATGATCATGGGGTTTTTCTTTTTCAGTTTGTTTACATGGTGGATTTCATTGATGGATTTTCATATGGTGAATCATCCATGCATCCTTTGGATGATTCCTACTTGATCATGGTGGATAATATTTCTGATGTGTTTTTGGATTTGATTTGCCAGTATTTTGTTGAGTATTTTTACATCAATGTCCATGAGGGATATTGTTTTGTAGTTCTATTTTTTTAGTTGTGTCTTTGTGTGGCTTGTGTGTGCCATCTTACACCTGCCAGAATGGCTAAAATAAAAAACACCAATAATGGTCTAAGTTGGGGATGGTATGGTAAAAGAGGAACACTCCTCCATTCCTTGTGGGAGTGCAAACTTAAATGACCACTTTGGAAATCAGTATGGCGGTTTCTCAGGAAAGTGGGAATTAGTCTACCTCAAGATTGAGCAATTCCTCTCTTTGGCATATGTTGAAAGAATGTACATTCATACAATAAAGACATGTGTTCAACTACATTCATAGCAGTGTTATTTGTAGTAGGCAGAACCTGAAAGCAAACTAGATGCCCCACAACTGAAAAATGGATAGAGAAAATGTGGTACATTTCCAAAATGGAGCACTACATAGTGGAAAAAGCAATGGAATCTTGAAATTTGCAGGCAAATGGATGGAAATAGAAGGGGACAGGATCTCCTGAGCTAATCGGGAGCTTGTGGGTATAGGAGAGGGAGCTGGGAGAGAGGGGGAGAAGAGGATGGGAGAGGAGATGATGATATGAGGCAAAAGGAAGGTTGAGCAGGGGAAAATAAGAGGATAGCAGGATGAAAGATATCATAATAGAGGGAGACATTATAGATTCCAGGAGAGATCTGGTACTAAGAAGAATTCCAAAGATCTATAAGGATTATACCATCTGGCAATCTAAGCAATAGTTGAGAGGCTACATAAATGCACTTTCCCTATAATGAGACTTATGACTACCTTACATGCCACCCTAGAGACTTCATCATATGGCTGATGGAGGCAGAGGAAGACACCCACAGCTAAACACTGAACTGAACTTTGAAACTCAGGTGCAGAGAGGGAAGAGTGATGAGCAAAGAGGTCAAGCCTGGGCTTTTGAAAACCACAGAAACAGCTGACCTGAACAAAGGGGGAGCGCATGGAACCATGACTGATGGCTGGGAGGCAAGCATAAGGCTACTCCAGACCCCTGAACAGTCTGTGAGGAGTCAGGATGTCAGTGAGGAGTCCTCAGCACTCTATGGGGATTCTGGTAGTAGATCAATATTTATCCATGGAGTAAGAAAGGATTTTCAGAGCCCATCCCATGGGGAAGGATGCTTTCTCATCCTGGATATATAGGGGAGGGCCTTGGCCCTGCCCAGGATGATATGACAGACTTAGGGTATTCCCCATGGAGGGCCTTACCCTCCCTGGGGAGCAGAGAGAAGATTCAATTCATTTTTATTGAGTTACAGTGATTGGTTATGCTCCATGTATTACCATCAGCTCTTTCCTTAAAAAGCAAAGCAAAATGCAGACAAGTTGAGCTCAGTGGCCCATCTCTCTTTAAGTGTTCATCAGTTCTTATATTTTATAAAAGAAAAAGTTATTCCAAAGCATCATGCTAACTTAAAAATGTGACAGACCAAGTATCACGCCAGGCATAAAAAGAAATCTACTGAGACTGTTTTATTCAAACCTACTCTTTGGGATTTTAGAGTAATATTATTTGGGCAACAATTTATTGTTTACTGTGTTGTATATAATGAGGATAATGATGAGTTTGGGTAACTTAGCTCCCTGTGTACCTATTTTTGTAATGTTTGAGCAAGATCACAAAACTTGAGCAACCTTTTCTGACTTCTATGTTAAATCAATGATGACATAATTATTAACTAGGTTCGTGGTTCCATGAATTTTAGTAATTTTGATCAGTATAGTGCCATATTTCACAGTTAAGGATTTATGATGGATATAATTGAACTCTATGTCTTTATGTAGGCAAGTGGGTAACATGTAAGAAATGTGGGTTAAGTTATAAGTGCCCCATTTGGCTCAGGCATTTTAATACTTGATACCCACTTGGTGATGCTGTTTGTCGGGAGGTTAGATTATATCAATTATTGTTACATACTATAGACTATTGTGCTAATCCAGGTTTTCATTTGCACTGGTTGAACTAGGAGAATTCAAATACCTTTCTTTAAGAATCTATGGTAAAGCTTGGGGAGTAAGTATGCCGTTTAGATAGCCATGAAGTCAAAATGCTTTCAAAGGATTGTGTTCCTTATGACTTATACAGCAGGTCTTTGCAGTAATTCAGTAATGAGAGAGGTTTCAGGTGAAATGACATTTACATCATTGCATTTGATAAAAAAGAAAAAAATCCCATAAAATTGCAAAATTTGTGACCATTTCCTGTCTTAAACAGCTTTTCCTATTATTTTTGGTTGAATGTAAATATCAAATAATAGGTTATTCAGTAAGTCAGGTAGAATTTTAGATATCCATTTTTACTGAGGTTATCTATATGATGCTGGCCTCTAAAAAAACTGATGCCTAATGTAACTAAAGAAAAATGGACATAGAATAACACAAGAAATTCAAGAAATAAGTCAAGCTTCCAGCATATTTGGTGATATTTATATCTGTAAATATTTACAAATATTTAATATTTGTAAAATGTAAGTCTGGGGCTAAGAATGCTTCCAGAGCAGGAACGATTTTTCCAGGAAATATTGCATGCCTATGTGCAGTGTCAGTGGTGCCCACACTCTATGTTTGTAATAGCAGGCTGCCAAAATTTGACTACTCAACAGAATCTTTTGTGCTGACTTATAAATTTTCATCCCATATCTAAGTGGGCTTGGCTTTGTTGCTTTATTTCTGCATCAGTTCATCTGTTTCTTTGGTCTACATTTCTATTTCTTGTTAGTGCCAGACTGCTGTTATCACTATAGCTCCATAATATAACTTGAGGTCAGGACTTGTTATAACTTGAACAGAATTTTTGTTCTTAGGAGTCCCTTGATTATTATTCTTTCTTTGTGGTCCCATATGAAGTCCTCTGTTGTTTTTCTAAAACTGTAATATGGCATCAGGAATCTGATGTATAGCATTCAATGTAAAAATACAGATGTACGGGTTTAATAGATTGGGTGTTTTGTTCCTTGGTTTCTGCTGCTTTTCTGGTCTACTGGCTGGAGTGTTAGAGTAGAGCATCCCCACACCTGTGGGATGGACTTCTGCATGTCGGAGTGGAGTGCCCTTTGTTCAAACAGGGCATTTCTTCCCAAATTAGAGGACTGGGACATGGTGGGAAGGATGGGAGGGGTGATTTGGCAAGGGAGGCAGGCACTGAGAGACAGGGGGCAGTCAACAGTCAAGTAGGTGGTCTACACGGGTTTTGGTGGTCAGCTTCTTGCTGACAGTTTTGATGTGAAAATTCCTTGCAATCTATGTGCAACAAGTACCTGAGCCCTCAGAAGTTATGTACTTCATTGTAGGTGATCAATAACTGTTAATCATCATAATGTGATATAAATAGGCTTCAGAACCATTGGAAGCTGAGTTTTGCCAGAGCAAAAATATTAAAATACAGTGAATGATAATGTTAGTGTGAATGAGGTTGACTCCATGGAGATTAAAGTAACTTTTATTTGCTAGTATTTAAAATTTTCTTTCCTATTTCCAGTTCTCAAAAGCCTATGGCCCTGTGTTCACACTGTACCTGGATATGAAGCCCACTGTGGTGTTGCATGGGTATGAAGCAGTGAAGGAAGCTCTGATTGACCATGGGGAGGAGTTTGCTGGAAGAGGAAGCTTACCTATGGCCGAAAGATTTAATAAAGGTCTTGGAAAGTAAGTGTGCATGTTCATGTGAGTGCTGCCTAGTATTGACGGTGAAAGTGAAGACTGAAAGGAGGGGCTGGACTTCTTCCTGAGAGACAAGTTAGCACTCTCTATGGTTTCAACTATCAGATCTCTCATCTGTTCCCAGAATCTATTTCAGTGTTTTACCATTTCTTCAGGTGTTGTTTTTAGCAATGGAAGCATATTTAAAGAGACAAGGTGCTTCACAGTCAAGACTCTGAGGAATCTGGGCATGGGCAAAAGGAGCATTGAGGACCATGTTCAAGAGGAAGCACAGTGCCTTGTGGAGGAACTGAGGAAAACCAATGGTAAGTTCAGGTTTAAACATTTACAATTCAGTTAGGTATGTGTGTATGTCATATTAATCATATCCTATCTATATTTTTTGTTTTGAAATCATAAACAATGATTATATGTTTCATGTTCATTTTTCATTGAGCTCTAGAACTAAGCATTTCCATTAGCACAGGAGTAATTTGTCTTTGTGGTTCATTTTACCATGGAATAAGTAGTTATGTTAATAGTGACAGAGCAGAATCAGAGGACATTTGTTTACATTTTCTTGGATCACAGGGGTTTGAGTAAATTAACTGAGCAGTACAGGGATTCTTCTAGGCCCATGTTTTCAGTCCTGGGTAACAATGATGTTATATATGGCTTCCTTTCTCAGTTGAGTGTATCAAATTTTTATCAATGGCTGTGTCTTCTATAGCATGATATCAAATTGTTTTATTTATTTAAAAATTATTTACTAAATTGTGAATATTACATAATTGTGTTAAGATCTTGATCCCCCAGCAACTCTTCTGAGACATACCCCCACTTTCCTATCTATCCTACTTTGTGTAGTTTCTTTATTTATTATCAACTAAACCTGACTTGCACTTGACCTATATGATTTTTAAAGAAAATTTTCTTTAGTGCTTTCACAATTCTTTACTTCTTTAAAAATATGTGTTAATTGAAATAGAATTAATTCCTCTTTTCCCATCTATTCATTTCAACATGCCCTCCCTTGTCCCTTTTCATTCTTTTCCCATTCTTTAATTGTTAGCCACTTGTCTTTGAGTATTATTGCATATATGCATGTACATCGACACATATGTATACAACTTTCACCCCACCCAAAAGATCAAGCCACATAATGCTCACCCACAATCAGAGAGTCTAGTTCGGCCCTGCACAGGTTCCCAAGCTGTCAGTACATAGTGCATGAGCTCCCACTAGTTCAGGTCAGCTGTCTCTGTGGTTTTTCACATCATGCTCTAAACCCTGCCTTTTTCATATGATTCCTCCTCCCTCTCTTCAGCTGAACTCCAGGAACTCAAACCAGTGCTTGTCTATGAATCGCTGCATCTGCTAAATTCAGTTACTGGATATAGGTTCTATGATGAAAATTAGGGTAGTCCCTAATCTTTTTAAAGGGGAAGGCCCATTCAGACTCCCTCTACACTATTTCTAGGAGTCTTAGCTGAGGTCATCCATGTAGATTCCTGAGAATTTCTCTAGCATCAGGTTTCTCCCTACCCCCATAATGGCTCCCTCTATCAGGGTATCTCTTTCATTGCTCCCACCCTCCACCACCTGACATAACTCTTCTTCATCCCTTATGTTCCCATTCCACATCCCCTCCTTTATACCAACCTTCTCTGTATACCCAGCAGATCGTAACAATTTTTCCTTCCTGCGGCCCTCCGTGTGTGTCCCTCTTAGGGTTCCCTTTTTACCTAGATTCTTTGGGTTTGTGAACTGTAGCCTTGTTCTTTCCCCTTCCATCCAATATCCACTTATGATTGGGTTCATGCTATATTTTCCTTTCTGGCTCTGGGTTACCTCTCTCAGGATTTTTTCTAGTTCCATTTATTTACCTAAAAATGTCAAGATGTCATTTTTTTCCTGATGAGTAATACTCCATTTTGTAAATGTACAACATTTTCTTTATCTAGTGTTTGGTTTTGGGGCATCTAGGTTGTTTCCGGATTCTGGCTGTTACAAATAATGCTGCTGCTATGAACAAAGTTGCACAAATGTCATTGTGGTGTGACTGTGCATCCTTTTTGTATATACCCAAGGGTGGTATTGGTGAGTCTTGAAGTAGATTGATTCCCAATTTTCTGAGAAACTGCAATTCTGATTTCCAAAGTGACTGTATAAGTTTGCACTACCATCTGCAATGGAGGAGCATTCTCCTTACTCTACTGTCATCAATGTTCTTAACCTTAGCCCTTCTGATAGCTGTAAAATGGTATCCCAGAATTGTTTAGATTTGTATTTCCCTGATGGCTACAGATGTTGATCAATTCCTTAGATGTTTTTGGCCATTTCAGTTTCTTATGTTGAGAATTCACTGTTTAGGTCTGTACTTGATTTTATGAATTGGATTATTTTTGTTTTGGTGTCTAGTTTCTTCAGTTCTTTATATATTTTGGAGTTCAGTCCTGTGTCTGGCATGGGATTGGTGAAGATATTTTCCAGTTCTGTAGGCTGCTGTTTAATCTTGTTGACCATGTCCTTTGCTTTAGAGAAGCTTCTCAGTTTTAGGAGGTCCCATTTATTGGTTGCTGCTCTCACAGTCTGTGCTATTGCTGTTATATTCATGAAGTGTTCTCATGTGCCCAAATGTACAAGGTTACTTCCCATTTTCCCTTCTATCTGGTCAGTGTAACTGTATTTCTGTTGAGGTCTTTGATTCAATTACACTTGAGTATGTGCATGGCACTAGATATGGAATTATTTGTATTCTTCTATATGTCAACCACCAGTTAACCCAGCAACATTTGTTGAAGTTGTTTTCTTTCTTTCCACTGCACAATTTTGCATTCTTTGTAAAAAAAAAATCAGGCATTCATAAATGTGTGGATTAATGTTTGAGTCTTTGATTCAATTCCCTTGATCCATTTGTCAGTTTTAATGCCAATACCAACCTGTTTTTATTGCTGTAGCTCTATAGTAGAACTTGAAGTCAGGGATGGTATCCCTGAGGTTTTTGCTTTCCCATATGAAGCTGAAAATTGTTCTTTCGAGGTATGTGAGGAAATGTTTTGGGATTTTAATGTGGATTGCACTGAATGTGTCGATTTCTATTGGTAACATTGCCACTTTTACTATGTATATCCTAATAATCCAAGAGCATGGGAAATCTTTCTATTTTTGATATCTTCTTCAGTTTCTTTTTCAAAGACATAAAGTTCTTGTCATATAGATTTTTACTTATTTGGTTATCATTACCCCAAGATATTTCATACAATTTGTGGCTATTGTGAAGAGTGATGTTTCTCTGATTTATTTATCATCCATTTTATCATTTCTATACATGAGGGTTACTTTTTTTTAGTTAACCTTGTATCCTGTTACATTACTGAATGTGTTTATCAGCTCTAGGAATTTCCTGGTACAGTAGTTGGCTTATAAATGTATATATATACATTTATATATACTATCATATCATATGTAAATAGTAGAAGTCTGAATTCTTCCCTTCTAATTTGTATCCCCTTGATCTCCTTTGGTTGTCTTATGTCTCTAGCTAGAACTTTGAGTACTATATTGAATAGATATGGAAGAGTGGACTGTCTTGTCTTGGTCCTGATTTTAGTGGGATTGCTTTGAATTTCTCTACATTTAGTTTGATGTTAGCAGTCATCTCACTGTATACTGCCTTTATTATGTTTAGGTATGTTCCTTGTATCCATGATCTCTCCAAGACCTCTCTGAGTGCCTTCAGCTTTTGTAGCCTCAGTATTTGTTATCATCTACTGTAAACAAAAGCTTCTCTAGTGGTCATGGAGACATGTATTTTATGTCTGTCTTTCTTCTGGATTATGTTTTACTTACCAGGGGCTATACCCTTAAAGAAAACTGACTCAACTTTGGAGAGCTAAATAGTGCCAGTAGCTTCCTGATTATTATTGGGACTTTGTACCTACCTACTCTCTCCATATTGTGATTCAGTCTGGCTTAAACTTACATGGGTCTTGTCAATATTGTCACAACTGTTGCAAGGAAACATTTGTAGCTGCCTTGAGGTGTTCATGAGACACTATTTCACACACCACCTCTGCTATTTTCTGCTTCTGTGTCCATAATTATCACTAAGCCTTAGGAAGAAGCTGTGAGATACAGTTGTTCCAAGTATGGCTGAGTCTCTTTTTGCTCTGTGCTTGAGTGGCTGTGGCTCTCTGTGTTATTAATCATCTAACACATTATGAGTTTCTCTGATGTGGTTTGAGAGATGCAGTAATGAATAGGTATTGTGACATTATTTGGTGTTGGTTAATACTATAACCATGTAGCAGAGGAACAGTAGTAGATTCTCCATCAAGGTTGATTATATGTCTAGGCACAGGACCTTAGCCTGATAATGGATGCAAGTATGGATTTTGCTCAGGGAACAGGCCTTAAACTGAAAATAAATGCTGTTTGTAACTTCCAAGATACTCATGCTACTTTGGCACCTGTTGATATGCCTTGCCAGGCAAGCTGTTACTGTAACTTGCACAGTTTAGAGCTGGGCAATATTGATTATTACTTTTCTATTTAGTAGCCCACATAGCACATTCCAACATTATGAGAGCTAGACTATACAAAAATTTTGAGAAATCTGAAATTAATAGGTTAATGTTTCACCTAAAAAATCTTCAAAAATGAACAAATAATATCATAAAATTTAGATAGGAAGAAGACCGAGTTGGTTTGTACATGCTCTTAATCCTAGTACTCAGCAGTCAGAGACAGGTAGATATCAGTGAGTTCAAGACCAGCCTGGTATACATGATAAATTCTTAGACAACCAAGGCTATGCTTTCTTAAAAAACCAAACATTAACAAAAACACTAATCAGGAAGAAACAAAAATCAAGGCTGAAATAAATTAACAATCTAAAAACTCACAAAGACTTGCTTCCAGGTTCTGGATAATACAAAGAATGCTGCTATCAACATAGTTGAATATATGTCCTTGTTGTATGAATGTGCATCTTTTTTTTTGAGACATATTGATTAGTTTATTTAAGGCCGGACAGAGTAAGGAGACCAAGAGAGAAGAGGAACAGGGGTAAAGGCTGATTGCCACGGCTGGTCGCCAGAGAGAGAGAGAGAGAGAGAGAGAGAGAGAGAGAGAGAGAGAGAGGAGGAGCAGAGGCAAACAGAGAGCAGAGAAGAAGCAGAGAGAGTGAATGTGCATTCATTGGGTATAAGCCAAAGAGAGGAATTGCTGGAACTTGAGGTAGACTGACTCCCATTTTCCTGAGGAATTGCCATACTGATTTCCAAAGTGGCTGTACAATCTTGTACTCTCATCAGCAGTGGAGGAGTGTTCCCCTTGCTTCATATCCTCCCCAGCATAAATTGTCCTTGCTGTTTTTGATTTTACCCTTTCTGACTGGAGAAAGATGGTGTCTCAGAGTTGTTTTGATTTTCATTTCCCTGATGGCTAAGGATGTTGAGTACTTTCTTATGTGTCTTTCAGCCATTTTAGATTACTATATTGAGAATTCTCTATTTAGTTCTGTACCCCACTTTTTAATTACATGGTTTGCCATTTTGGGGACTAGATTCTTGAGTTCTTGGTATATTTTGGAAATCAGACCTCTGTACCTATTGGATTGTTGAAGATGTTTTCCCATTCTGGGGGCTGCTGTTTTCTCTTGCTGACTTGTGTAATTTGCCTTACAGAAACTTCACAGTTTCAGGAGGTTCCATTTATTAATTGTCAGTCTCAGTGTCTGTGCTACTGGTGTTATGTTCAGGAAGTAGTCTCCTGTACATCCCACTTTCCATTTTAAGAGGTTCAGTTTGGCTGGGTTTATGTTGAGGTCTTTGATCCATTTGAACTTACATTTGTGCATGGTGTTGTATATGGAAATATCTGCCATCTTTTACATGTTAGCATTCAGTTATGCCAGCACTATTTATTGAAGATGATATCTTTTTTCCATTGTAATATTTTATCTTCTTTGTCAAAAATCTGGTGTTTGTAAGAGTGGGGGTTAATATCAGGGATTTCAATTCAACTTCCTTGTCATACTTGTCTATTTTTGTGCCAATACTAAGCTGTTTTAATTACCATAGCTCTATAGTAGACCTTGAAGTCAGGGATGATGATGCCTCTAGAAGTTCCTTTATGGTTCACAGTTGTTTTGGCTATCCTGGGTTTTTTGTTTTTCATATAAAAGTGAGTATTGTTCTTTCAAGATCTGTGAACAATTGTGTGGGGATTTTGATGGAGATAGCATTGAATCTGCAGACAGCTTTGTTATGATTGTCATGTTTACTACAGTGATTCTACCTCTCCAAAAGCATGTGGGATCTTTCCATTTTTTTGGTATCTTCTTTGATTTCTTTCTTTAAAGACTCAAAGTTCTTGTTATACAGGTCTTTCACTTGTTTGGTTAGAGTTACTCCAAGATATGCTATGTAGTTTGTGGCTATTGTAAGGGATGATTTTTCTCTGATTTTATTCTCAACTCATTTGTTGTCTATATATAGTAGGGCTAGTGATTTTTTTTGAGTTAATCTTGTATCTTGTCACTTAACTGAGGGTGTTTATCAGGTGTATGAGCTTCCCTGGTAGAATTATTTGGATCACTCATGTAAACTATCATACCATCTGCAAATATTAAAAGTTTGACTTCTTCCTTTCCAACTTTTATTCCCTTGATATCCTTTTGTTGTCTTGTTTCTCTAGCTAGAACTTCAAGTGCAATGTTGGAGAGACATGGAGACAGTGGACAGAATTGTCTTGTTACTGATTTTAGAGGAATATATTGAGTTTCTCTCCATGTAGTTTGGTGTTGGCTGTTGGTTTGCTATATATTGTTTTTAATAGATTTTGTTATGTTTGTTATCCCTGATCTCTCCAAGACATTTATCATGAACGAGTGTCTACTTTGTCACAGTCTTTATCAGCATCTAGTTTGATGATCATGGGGTTTTTCTTTTTCAGTTTGTTTATATGGTGGATTACATTGATGGATTTTCATTCCTTGATGAAAGTCTACTTGATCATGTTGGATGATTTTCATGATGTGTTCTTGGATTTGATTTGCCATTATTTTAGTATTTTTTTGCATCAATGTTCATGAGGGAGATTGATCTGTAGTATTCTCTTAGTTGTGTGGTTATGTGGCTTGAGTATCAAAGTAATTGTAGCCTCATAAAAAGAGTTTGGCAATGGCCTTTCTGCTTATATTGTGTGAAGCATTTTGAGAAGTAGTGGTATTTGTTCTTCTTTGAATTTCTGGTCAAATTCTACACTGAGACCATCTGGCCCAGGCCTTTATTGGTTGGGAGAGTTTAATGAGGGCTTCTATTTCATTAGGAGTTACAGATTTGTTTAAATTGCTTATGTGTTCTTGATTTAATTTTGGTAAATGATATCTATCTAGAAAATTGTCCATTTCCTTTAGATTTTCAAGTTTTGTTGAGTATAGGTTTTCAAAGTATGACCTGAAGATCCTCTGGATTTCCTCTGTGTCTGTTGTTTTGTCCCCCCTTTCATTTCTGATTTTTTTAATTTGCATGTTCTCTCTATGCCTTTTGGTCAGTTTGGATAAAGGTTTGTCAATCTAGTTAATTTTCTCAAAGAATCAACTATTTGTCTCATTGATTCTCTGTATTGTTTTCTTTATTCCTAGTTTATTTATTTCAGCCCTCAATTTGATTATTTTCTTGTATCTCCTCCCCAGGGGTATGTTTGCTTATTTTTGTTCTAGGGAACTCTTACAGCTGATAAACACCTTCAGCAAAGTGGCAGGATACAAGATTAACTCAAAAAAATCTGTAGCCCTACTATATACAGATGACACATTGGTGGAGAAAGAAATCAGAGAAGCATCACCCTTTACAATTGCCACAAACAACATAAAATACCTTGGAGTAACACTAACCAAAACAGTGAAAGAACTGTACCGTAAAAGTTTTGAGTCTCTAAAGAAAGAAATAAAAGAAGATACCAGAAAATGGAAAGATCTCCCATGCTCTTGGATAGGCAGGATCAACAAAGTAAAAATGGCAATCTTGTCAAAAGCAATCTACAGATTCATTGCAATCCCCATCAAAATCCCAACACATTTCTTCACTGACCTTGAAAGAACAATTCTCAACTATATATGGAGAAAGAAAAGACCCAGGATAGCCAAAACAACCCTGTACAATAGAGGAACTTCTGGAGGCATCACCATCCCTGACTTCAAGGTCTATTACAGAGCTATAGTCCTGAAAACAGCTTGGTATTGGCACAAAAATAGACAGATAGACCAATGGAATAGAGTTGAAAACCCTGATATTAACCTACACACCTATGAATACCTGATTTTTGACAAACAATCCAAATATATACGCTGGAACAAAGAGAACATCTTCAACAAATGGTGCTGGCATAACTGGATGCAAACATGTAGAAGACTGCAAATAAACCCAAGCCTTTTGCCCTGCACAAAACTTAAGTCAAAATGAATCAAAGACATCAACATAAACCCAGCCACACTGAACCTATTAGAAGATAAAGTAGAGAAATACCCTTGAATTAATTGGTACAGGAGACTGCTTCCTGAACATAACACCAGTAGCACAGACACTGAGATCAGCAATTAATAAATGGGACCTCCTGAAACTGAGAAGCTTCTGTAAGACAAAGGACACAGTTAGCAAGACAAAACGACACCCCACAGACTGGGAAAAGATATTCACAACCCCACATCTGACAGAGGGCTGATCTCCAAAATACACAAAGAACTCAAGAAGCTGTTCTCCAAAACACCAAACAATCCGATTAAAAAATGGGGTACAGAACTAAAGATACAATTCTCAATAGATGAATCTAAAATGGCTGAAAGACACATAAGAAAGTGTTCAACATCCTTAGCCATCAGGGAAATGCAAATCAAAACAACTCTGAGATACCATCTTACTCCTGTCAGAATGGCTAAAATCAAAACACCAATAACAGTTTATGCTGGAGAGGATGTGGAGAAAGGGGAACACTTCTCCACTGCTGGTGGGAGTGCCAACTTGTACAGACACTTTGGAAATCAGTATGGCAACTCCTCAAGAAAATGGGTATGAGTCTACCACATGATCCAGCAATTCCACTCCTAGGCATATACCCAAAAGAAGCACATTCATATAACAAAGACATCTGTTCAACTATGTTCATAGCAGCCATAATTGTAATAGCCAGAAACTGGAAGCAGCCAGATGCCCCTCAGCTGATGAATGGATAGAAAGAATGTGGTACATTTACACAATGGAATACTACTCAGCAGAAAAAAATCAATGGAATATTGAAATTTGCAGGAAAATGGATGGAACTAGAAGAAACCATTCTGAGTGAGAAAACCCAATCACAAAAAGACAAACATAATATGTACTCACTCATATGTGGATTTTAAACATAGACTAAAGATGACCAGCCTACAATACACACTGCCAGAGAAACTAGTAAACAAGGAGGATCCTAAAACAGACAAAATTAGTCCCCTGGAGAAGGGGAAAGTGACAGGATCCCTTGAGCAAATTGAGAGCATGGGAAGAAGGTGGAGGGAGCCACAAGAATGAGAAGGGAAAAAGAGGAAGGATTCAGAGGTCATGAGGGAGCAGAAAGGTTGAGTCAGGTATGGATTAGAAGAAAGTATATGCAATAGGTAGGCCTTTAGTTTGGGGGGTGGTAGGGGAGGAGGGGAGGGAAAAGGGAACAGAGATTGTCATGTAATTCAATCATGTTTGTTACTCAAATTAAAAAAGAAAATAAAAGAATAGAAAATTAACTATTTACCTTTTAAAGTGACTTAAATGTTTTAAATTCATATTCTGAGTGCAATTAGTAATTGTCAGAATATCTGAAAATACTAATTCTTATAATGCTTCCTATTAGCTAGTGACTTTAGTATTTAATATCTAACAGATAAAATAATCTATAGAAGAAGTAGTAATCTCATATCTTTTCCAGAAAATCTTTTCACTCTAGAAATCATTTTAAATTGTTTCTTTCCATTTGAATTGTATTTCCATTAGTCAGAAGTAATAGATAAGTCAATATCATATTTTTTCATAAAACTTGTTGAACACTTTTTCAAATTTACCCAAAGTATTTTATTTTATAAATGACATTACATTAGAAATTCATTTTTAACTAAAACTAGATAAGCAGTACATAAGAAATATTTATCTTGTGTCCACTATACATTAAAATGACATTTTTATGGAAAAGAGTCACTGCATTCAGAGTAGAAAAAGCAACAACAGTAAACAGCTATAAAAAAAACCTTCATATATTCCAGAAACCCAATAATCATGAGGTGTGATGAACAAGATGATCATGGTATAGCAAATATGTTTAAATAATTGGTATAAAATAAATAATACAAACTGTCCATCCAATCTCCATAAGTTTCTCTGTTTAGATCTAAGGAGTCTGTGTATAAAAAGGGATGGTAAGCAGAGGCTTGTCTAGCCACTGTTCTCTTCATCATTTTATCTGCAGGTTTTACTTCTTCTTTTTTATTTTTATTTTTTCTTTTATTTTATTTAGGTTTTATTTTTCTTCTTTTATTTTACTTTTATTGGTTCTTTATGGATTTCACACCATGCTTTCTGATTCCATTTATTTCCCTGTTCCCTCACACCTGCCCTCTGCCCTTGCAACCGCCCCCCCAATAAACAAATCCAAATTGAAAAGAAAAACAAAGCAAAACTAAGAGGCAAAAGCAAACAGCACTAAAGAAAACCAAAACCGGAGGAGGGGGAGGAGGGGCAGGAGGGTGAGAAGAGCAGAAGAAGAAGAAGAAGAAGAAGAAGAAGAAGAAGAAGAAGAAGAAGAAGAAGAAGAAGAAGAAGAAGAAGATTTTTAAGGAAGCTGTAGTTGGCCTGATGAGACAGAAACACAGTTTACCCTTTAATCTGTTCATCTTTATTTGCAAGTGTTCATTGCCAGAAGTCACTGGTCTGACACAAGGCCTCTGGTTTCTGCTCTGCCACCAAAATTGGATTCTCACTAGGGCTCCTCTTGGATATCCTATTGTCCTATGTAGTGGGGATCCTGCTGTTTTAAAGCTTTAGTTTCATCTACTTCACATGCTCCAACAGTTCAGATTTGGAGGATGTTGGGATGGGCTAAATCATATCCCTGGTTCTAGACTTGGGTGGTAGCTGGATTGGTCAGCTAATCAGCTTCCACTCAGCATCAATACCTAGATGAACTCTCAAGCATTATCTCAGCTAGTTCACCCAACACAGCCTACAGCAATTAGTGGGGCTAGTTCTACTCTCACGCTCTCAATCTGAATCCTCCTCACTAGTATCAGCATGACCAGAGCTACTGATTTGCCCAGGCAAGATTCAGGGAACTCTCTCCATATTGCTGTAGGGGCAAAATGAGGGGTGGAAGGGTCAGCTCTCCTGCTCTCACGTTGTCTCACCTGCATCCCTCACCCATACAAACAAGCAGATCAGGTATACTTTGCCACCAAGGTGGGGTGTGGAACCCATGTCAGGAGCCAGCTCTGGTCAGATATAAAAGTCCTCTTTACAGAGGCTTGGCGACTTCCATGCTTAACAGCCAATTAATCAAGCACCCCACCCCTTAGGTTAGTGTTCCAGATAACCTCAGTAGGTTCCGGACACCTGCCCTGGCCTGAGAGCAATTAACACCCATTCCTCCTCCACTTCCTCTTTCTTTACTTCCTCCTTTCTCTTTAAAAACTCCTTGTTTGCATTTAATAAAATCAGACCTTGACAAGAAAACTGCTTGGTCTCATCTTTTTTTCCCACACATTATTTTCAGGCTTAGTCCACCTCTGACCCATGAATTACCAAGGTCCTGCTGCCCGGGGCAAACCCATTCTCCTATGTGCTGTAGCTAGTGTCGGACAGGGCTAGTAATCTCACTTTTGTGACCCCAGGACCAGCTCTATTGTCTGAAATAGGGATCAAGGGGTGGAGCAGGCAGGACATCATTTCCTCGTTGGCCACCACATGGCAGATGATGGGAGCAGTGTCTGAAGGTATTCATCAGTAACAAAATGTATCATTAATGAAATAGAGGATGATATTAATGTAATTACAATTACCCCTAAAATGAAGATTGTTGTCAAGTAAGTGACAGGATGCATGTTTATGGTGTGTATATTTGTGTGTGAGCACACACTTATGTATACATGTATCCACTCATTATCTATTTGTAGTTATGCATTTATATGTAGGGCATGTTTATAATATTTTCATTTCTTATATCAGTAACTCAAAATATTGTTTTTTCTTGAATGCATATGAAGCAGTTGCTATGTAAAATATGAATATAATTTACAAGTACTTCTTAAACCTGACCGCTGTTGGATAAGGGTAACAGAGCTGGATTACCATTTAAAATTACACAAATACTCACATTTAATAATTGACTTCTGTTTTCTTTCATTGATGATTATATTTCTGGTTAATTTTACTATGTTTCATTATTATATTATCTACTTCACACATTATTTTATATTATGGCACTAAATAGTTTATAATAATGAATCATAATTTCTATTCTATATAATAGTAATATATATATACATATATATATATATTATATATATATATATATATATATATATATATATCGTGCACTAGGGATAAAC
This sequence comes from Cricetulus griseus, assembly GCF_003668045.3. Taxonomy (NCBI): domain Eukaryota; kingdom Metazoa; phylum Chordata; class Mammalia; order Rodentia; family Cricetidae; genus Cricetulus; species Cricetulus griseus. Next base: position 22,317,941 of record NC_048596.1, on the reverse strand, counting down.
ACTGGCTCCACTGTCAGAGGTACCATAGAATGCCCAAGCCTCCTAACTGGCACCCACATTCAGGGGGCTTGGTTCAGTTTAATGCTAGTTCCCCCGCTTTACAACTGGGTTCTCTATGCTCTCACTAGGTCAGTTGAACTGTTTCTGTGGGTTTCTCTAACACAGTCTCAGCTCCTTTGCTCATCCCTTTTCCCTCTATACAACTGGATTTCAGAAGTACGGCTCAGTGCTTAGCTGTGGATGCCTGCTTCTGCTTTGATCAGCTACTGGATGAAGCTCTAGGATGGCAACTAAGGTAGTCATCAATCTCATTATAGGGGAAGGGCATCAAAGGCAGCCTCTCCACTACTGCCTAGATTCTTAGTTGGGGTCATCCTTGTAGATGCCAGATTTCTCTTTAAACTTATCCTGACTCCCTCTATCAAAGTGTCTCTTTTCTTGCCCTCCTCAATTCCTCCCCTGTCTCACTCTTTCATAATCCCTCCTGTACTCCTCCCCCTCCTCTTCTCCCCTTATGTTTTTAGAATTTTACTGAATAATGAATATTCTCTATTTATCTTTTTCTAGAATTACCCCAATTCTTTTTTTTCTAGACCAATGTGGCTGTTAATTTTTGTACAATATCAACTCAACACAGTAAACTGGGATACTTTTTTCAAAAAAATCAGGAAGGAAACCATTCTGAGCAACATCTTTAAAAACAGCTCTGATAAAGCATGGTCACTACTATGTATCATAAAGCAGGTCCAGCTATGAGTGAGTACATATCATGTTTGTCTTTTTGTGATTGGGTTACCTTATTCAAATAAGGTTTCTTCCAGTTCCATCCAATTTCCTACAGATTTAAATATTCCATTTTTTTCTGCTGAGAAGTATACCACTGTGTAAATGTACCACATTTTCTTTATCCATTCTTCAGTTGAGGGGCATCTAGGCTCCTTCGAGCTTCTGGCTATTACAAATAATGCTGCTATGAACATAGTTGAACAGATGTCCTTGTTGTATGAATTTGCACTTTTGGGTATATGCCTAAGAGTGGAATTGCTGGATCTTGAGGTAGACTGATTCCCAATTTCCCGAGGAACCGTCACATTGATTTGCAAAGTGGCTGTACAAGTTGGCACTCCCACCAGCAGTGGAGGCATGTTCCTCTTTCTCCACATCCTCTCCAGCATATACTGTCATTGGTGTTTTTGATTTTAGCCATTCTGACAGGGATAAGGTGGTATCTCAGAGATGTTTTGATTTGCATTGCTTTAAGTATTTGATGTTGGGGAACACACACACACACACACACACACACACACACACACACACACACACACACGAGGCTAAAGTATGCCAGTGGAGCCTGCCACAGATCACATTCAAGGAAACTAATAAAAAGGACCATTGTTGATCTTTTCCTACAGGCATGGTCTTTTTATTTTGTACTCATCTTTCTTACTACAAGTAGCAGAACAGAAAATTAAGTATCGAGATTTTGTTTTGCTTTTCCTTTTTATGGGACAAGGTGATGTGGTTTGAATTAAATCTCACCCATAGACTCATATACTTGAATGATTAATCAACAGAGTGTGAAACTGTTTGAAAGGCATAGAATAATTCAGTGTACCTCTGGGTGAGGGCTTTGAGGTTTCAAAAACCTAGAGACTCTAAGTCTGAAGACCAGAAAATAGCTCTCAGTTTCTGTTCTAGCAACATGTGTGCAATCACACTCCCAGCTATGATCCTCATAGACTAAATCTCTGAAACTGTAGGCAAGCCCCCAATCAAATGCTTTCTTTCATAAGTATTGTCTTCACAGAAATAGAGCAGTGACTAAAACACAAGGTTTCTCTGTGAAGCTTCAGCTATCCTGGAATTAGTTTTATAGACCATTGTGGCCTTGATTCAGAGATCTTCCTGGCTTGGTTTCCCAATTGCTGGGATTAAAGGCATGCTCAATTATGCCAACTTGTAATAGCTGAGATTTTAAATAACAGCATACAAGATACTAGACAAGTATTTCCAAAATTTTATAGGTACCCTGGGCTTCAACAACTGTCCTTACCTGTGACATGTGGGCGCTTCAGCAGGAGCAGGAGAGCATGTCTCAGTGTTGTGCTTGTTGTCTTTGTCCCAGCAGCAAACAAATTGGTCACAGTTCCTGCCAGATTTTCAAGTGCACAGGTCAACTTCTGATTGTAGTTTTCCTAAAAATGTGTTACAAAATATCTGATAATTTGTTACTGGCACATCCATATAGCATAATTTTAAACTGTTAAAAATGCAGATTCCAGAACTAGCACTATTAGTAGAAACCAATATGGCATTTCAGAGATATGGTGTAGATAACAAACTTATGTTTTCTCTATTTATATTTCTTAAAATCCTGATTATCTTCTCATCTCTGCGTGTGTGTGTGTGTGTGTGTGTGTGTGTGTGTGTGTGTTTGTGTGTGTATGTTTGTGAGTGTGTGTGTGTGTGTGTGTGTGTGTATGTGTGTGTGTGTGTGTTTGTGTGTGTATGTTTGTGAGTGTGTGTGTGTGTGTGTGTGTGTGTATGTGTGTGTGTGTGTGTTTAGGGCTGTAAAAATTGAAGGGACATGTATTTGTTTCGTTGTCTATTCTCTCCTATCAAAACACGTGTGGGGAAGGATGTGTGTTACCTTTGTCTGGGGGATAAGTAGATTCGTTTATGAGAAGAGAACAGAAATGGCAAACAAAGTAAGACTTGGCAGGCACTTGACTGACACATCGTGTCTATTCTTCAATACAAGCACTGGTTTGTAATAAACTCCTTTTGATATATATATATATATATATATATATATATATATATATATATTGTGTGTGTATGTGTGTGTATACCTATATATATATGTATATATATATGCCTTTTATGACATTCATAACTAAATTTCCTTGTTAGAAAGTACAATTTAAATTCAAAGCAAGAAGTAAATAGAGTACATAACGATTGAATTTGGAAGACTATTTGGAGAGTTTGATAGCGATTTCTGAAAATATTTTCATGGACTCTATATTACTGCAGACTCACCATAAAGTTCAAATTGTCTAAAAGAGGTAGGATTCATAAATAGCAAGAATAGGTTCAAAGACTGAAGATGACCTGGCTCCATTTCACTTGCGAGTCAACTAGCACTATGATTAATATAATAGGAAAAGGAGCATGTACTTTTTACCTTCTCATAGGGAGGGGGCCCTGAAGGAGCAACCTGCAAGCGGGCTGTTTGAAGCTGCCGTTTTCGAGGTTTTTTGCTACTTTGTATATGGTCATCCAGATAGTATCTTTCTTTTTCACCTAGCTGAGCTGTTTCCCTAGTATTTAAGACTTCATCTCCTGAGCTTTCAGAGTCACCCGAGCTATCAAGATTTAAAGCTTCAATATCATTTACAGAATCATCTAACAAATTACACACTCCCTTGTCATTAGATACCCCGGGAGGTCCTTTTTCCTTTTTTATTCTTACACACACTCCCCCGTCATTAGACACCCCGGGAGGTCCTTTTTCCTTTTTTATTACTGGGCGCGCCCCACCTCTCACTACGTTTGGTTTCTGACATGTAATTCTGGACTTCTTCAAGATTGCTACAACAGTGAAAAAGGTCAAGATGGCTCCGAGTAAAAGCACAAAAGCCTCTACACTAACCTCCCAAGATGGCAACATTCCCAAGCCAAAGTCCAAAAAAGACATACCTCTCCGAATCCTACCTCCCTGCAGTTCTGAATCCTCCTTGTTGCCAAGGGGTCTCCGATGGTGTTGATGATGATGAGGTCAATTTCCTGGGTTTCGGCACCAGATGTCCCGCGCTAACCGTCTCGCCAGCAAAAACGACACGGGGACACTCCTCAGGATCCTTCTGCAGTAAAGTTTTAATGCCTCTTGAGAGGAAGAGCATCAGCTTACAGAGCGGAGACTCTGAACTCCCCAAAACCCCTCCTTATATAGGCTGGCAACCGTCGCCTCAGACTGTTACTCTCTGACTGGATGAAGCCCGTCGGACCATATGACGTCAGCTGGTTGGACCATATGACGTCACGGGAGGGGCGGAGACTAAGGGCTGGAAAGTTACAAAGTTACCTATTGCGCATGCGCACAGCTTGTAACGGCTCCTTACATACGCACCAGCTTGTAACGGCTCCTAACAGCTGTACAAGTTGGCACTCCCACCAGCAGTGGAGGAGTGTTGCCCTTTCTCCACATCCTCTCCAGCAGAAACTGTCATTGGTGTTATTGGTTTTTGCTATTCTGATAGGTGTAAGGTGGTATCTCAGAGTTGTTTTGATTTGCATTTCCCTGATGGCTAAAGATGTTGAACACTTTCTTATGTGTCTTTCAGCATTTTAAATTCCTCTGTTAGGAATTGTCTATTTTGTTCTGTACCCCACTTTTTAATTGGATTATTTGGTGTTTGGAAGACTAGCTTCTTGAGTTCTTTGTATATTTTGGAAATGTAAGTGACTTACATTATCCCCTGGAGAAGGGGAAATGGACAAGACCTCCTGAGCTAATTGGGGAGGGGAGAGGGAGTTAGGAGAAAGAGAAGGGGAGAAGAGGTGGGGAGATGAGGACTTGAGAGAGCAGGAAGATTAGTCAGGGGAAGAATAGAGGAGAGCAAGAAGAGATACCATAATAGAGGGAGCTATTATAGGTTTAAAGAGAAATATGGCACTAGGGAAATGTTCAGAGGTCTGCAAGATTGACCCCAACTAACAATCTAAGCAATAATTGAGAGGCTACCTTAAATGGCCTTCTCCAATAATGAGATTGATGAGTACCTTATATGCTGTCCTCCATCCAGTAACTGATGGAAGCAGAAGCAGACACCCATAGCTAAACACTGAGTTGAACTCTGGAATCCATTTGCAGAGAGGGAGGAGGAATGAGCCAAGAGATCAAGACCAGGCTGGGGAAACCCACAGAAACAGCTGACCTGAACAAGGGGGAACTCATGGACCCAGACTTACAGCTGGGAAACCAGCATAGGACTGTTGCAGACCCCCTAAAAAAGGATTTCAGTTTGGAGGTCTGGCTAATCTAATGGGCCTCAGGTAGTAGGTCAGTATTTATACCTAGTACACGAATGGACTTTGGGAGCCCATTCCACATAGAGGGATACTCTCTCAGCCTAGACACATGGGGTAGGGCCTAGGCTTTGCTCCAAATGATATGATATAGATTCCCTTTAGAAGGCCTCACCCTCCCTGGGGAGCAGAAAGAGGATGGGGTAGGTGGTCAGTGAGTGTCAGGGGAGGGAGAGGGAACTGGGATTGACATGTAAAACAAGCTTGTTACTAATTTAAATAAAAAAGGAAAAAAGAGACATATTACTGATTATTTAATGTTGATTCCAGTTATTTTTTGGATTTTGTGGATTGTGTGTGTGTGTGTGTGTGTGTGTGTGTGTGTGTTTACTTTTTGTGTTTTAGTAATGTGGGATTATCTGTTACCTATGGGTTTTTTTAGTGTAGCTAACTTCCTTGGGTTGGAATTTTCCTTCCAGTCCTTTCTGTAGGTCTGGTTTTCTTCTATGATTTTGTTGAATATGTTTTCTTTGCCATTGAAGTAGACTTCTTCACCCTCTATCCCTATTATTCTTAGGTTTGATCTTTTCATCATACACAGATTTTCTAGATATTTTGTGTTAAGCATTTGTTGGAGTTAACATTTTCATTGGTCAACGAATCTATTTTTTCTAGTGTATTTTCAACACCTGAAATTCTCTTGTACATTTCTTGTATTCTCTTAGTTATGCTTTCATCTGTAGTTCCTGATCATTTACCCAGATTTTCCATTTCCTGCATTCCCTCAGTTTGGTTTTCTTTACTGGTTCTATTTCAGTTTTTAAGTCTTCAACTGTTTGAATTATTTCCTTTACATGTTTGATTGTTTTTTTTTTTTTTAGTTTTCCTTGCTTTCTTTAAGAGATTTGTTGATTTCTTGCATTTTTTTGGTTTGTCTTTTCCTCCATTTCATCTATTTTTTGTTGGTGTTTTCCTCTGTTTCTTTAAGGGAGGTACTCATTTCAACTTAAGGGCCTCTATCATCTTCATAAAGTTATTTTTAAGGTCATTATTTTTTTCTCTTTTTTCCACTTCATCTCTGTTAGGATGTTCAGGTCTTGCTGGTGTAGAACCCCTAGTCTCTGATGGTATCATATTACTCTTTATGTTGTCTAATGTATTCTTATACTGTCATCTACACAGGTGATTCAGGGGATCTCTCTCTAATTGGTATAGGTGGGGCTTAGGTGGTCACTCTTCCTCTCCCATTGGGGTTGGAGCCAAGGTTCCAATGGTGCCAGATGTGGTGCTGGATGGTTTTTGATGTGGGGAGGCTGCTCCCATGTCTCTGGACTTTTTCTTTTAGTGGGGGTGGGGTCAAAGCTCCAATTGGGCAGATGTGATGCTGAATGGTTTGATGGTGTCCCCAGGTCCCTGAGGTTTCAGTGGGTGGGATGGGGGTGCAATGTGCCCTTGTTATGGGTTTCTATGGGGGTTGAGGAATGGAAGAAGGCCCAGGACTCACCTTCCCTGGTGGGTACAGGGCCAAGGCTGTAATCTACAGACCCAGAGAGGCTAAGTAACAAGGAGTGTTCAAGTGGGCATCACAGATCTCCCTGGGTAGTAGAAATAGAATAGATTTTGGCAGTGGACTGGGATAGGTGGGGGATAGGAACAGGAGAGATCATGTGGGGAATGGAGGGAAAGAGTACTCGGATAGACAACTGGAATTGGGGAGGGGCATTTACTGGGTGAGGTAGCAACATGATGCACTAGAAATTTCCTGGAATCTAGAAGGTTTCACCTAGAGAAGACTCCTAATAATGGGGGATGAGAAGTCTAAACCAGCTATTATCTGTAAGAAAGCAAAGTCCTTCCAGAGGAGGAACTGAGACACCAACCCACTCACAAACCCTCCAACTTAAACTCTGTCCTGTCTGCAGGATGTGCTGGATGGAGTAGGTAGTGCATAACTTTTGGGAGTGTCCAATCAATGACTAGTCCAACTTGAGAGGCATGCCACAAGGGGGACCACATGCCTGAACCTGTCTGTAAGGCTAAGATTGAGAATCTGGATAGCACAAAGACCTGGGATGGAACCAAATATAAATGGCAAAATTAAATAATTTCTAATAATATTCTGTTGAACTCATAGACTGGAGCCTAGCATAATCATCATCACAGAAGCTTCATCCAAAAGCTGAGAGGAGTAGATGCCATACACACAGCCAAATATTAGGTGGAACTCAAGGAATCCTGTGGAAGGGAGGGAAGAAGGACTGCAGGAGACAGAGTAGTCAAAGACACCACAAGAACACATCCCACAGATTCACTGACCAAAGCTCACAGGGCTCACGTTGACAGTCAGGGTGCCTATTAGGTCTGTGCTAGGTCTTCTGCATTTATGTTACTGTTGAGTAACCTTCTTTTCTTTCTTTTTTTTATTAGTTCAAATTAGGAACAAGCTTGTTTCACATGTCAATCCCTTCTCCCTCTCGTCCCCACCCCCCAACATCCCAGCTGCCCCTAGCCACCCCTGCTCCACAACCCCAGGCAGGGTAAGGCCCTCAAAAGGGGCTCCCCAAAGTCTACCACATCAGCCTGGGCCAGGCCTAGGCCCTTTCCCATGTGTCCAGGCCAAGAGAGCATCCCTTCACATAGGATGGGCTCTCCAAAATCCCTTCTTTTTTTTTTAAGACCTTACATATTTAATACAGTGTTTTACCCTTGTACAAATGGAAAAAAAATAAGTTCAAAATTTCTAGAACAATATGGCTGTTAATTTTTGTACAATGCCAACTCACCACGGTAAACTGGGATACTTTTGTCCAAAGTTGACAGCACATCTAAAGTTTCCAAAAATTCAAATTATGTGTGTGTGTGTGTCTCTGTGTGTGTGTGTGTGTGTGTTTGTATATATATATATATATATATATATATATATATATATATATGACCAATAATGGCAGTATGTCATGCATCAATAGCAGCAACAGCTTTTCCAGGTTCTGCAGTCATTTGAACAAAACTGTAGAGACATCCAGCACACTCCATTTCAACAAAAAAAAAGTAAAAAAACAAAATCCCAGAAAAACAGCACAGTTCTGTTACTCTTGTGGTACTGGCACCATTTTTTTTTTAAATCAGCTTCTCAATCATGATCTGGAAAGAAACCATTCTGAGCAACATCATTAAAAACAGCTCTGATAAAGCATGGTCATTACTATGTATCATAAATCAGGTCCACATATGAGTACATATCATGTTTATCTTTTTGTGATTGGGTTACCTCGTTCAGAATGGTTTCTTCGAGTTCCATCCATTTTCCTGAAAACTTCAAGATTCCATTGTTTTTTTCTGCCAAGTAGTACTCCATTGAGTAAATGTACCACATTTTCAACATCCATTCTTCAGTTGAGGGGCATCTAGGCTGCTTCCAGTTTCTGGCTATTACAAATAATACTGTTATGAACAGATGTCCTTGTTGTATGAATATGCTTCTTTTGGGTATATGCCTAGGAGTGGAATTGCTGGATCATGTGGTAGACTCATTCCCATTTTCTTGAGGAGTTGCCATACTGATTTCCAAAGTGGCTGTACAAGTTGGCACTCCCACCAGCAGTGGAGGAGTGTTCCTCTTTCTCTGCATTCTCCAGCATAAACTATCATTGGTGTTTTTGATTTTAGGCATTCTGACAGGAGTAAGATGGTATCTCAGAGTTGTTTTGATTTGCATTTCACTGATGGCTAAGGATGTTGAACACTTTCTTATGTGTCTTTCAGCCATTTTAGATTCCTCTATTGAGAATTGTCTTTTTATTTCTGTAGCCCATTTTTTAATTGAATTGTTTGGTGTTTTGGAGAATAGCTTCTTGAGTTCTTTGTATATTTTGGATCTCAGCCTGATTAATTCAAGGGTATTTCCCAATTTATCTTCTAGTAGGTTCAGTGTGACTGGGTTTAGGTTGATGTCTTTGATCCATTTTGACTTAAGTTATGTGTAGGGCGAAAGACTTGGGTCTATCTGTAGTCTTCTACAAGTTTGCATCCAGTTATGCCAGCACCATTTGTTGAAGGTGTTCTCTTTGTTCCAGCGTATATATTTGGATTGTTTGTCAAAAATCAGGTGTTCGTAAGTGTGTGGGTTAATATCAGGTTGCAAATGTTCTGCAACACCTAGTAACCTTATTTTCTGTTCTGTCTACTAATGGATTGAGCAAGGGCTCTTCCTGAAAGTTTTGCTTGCTTTTGGGATAACCTTACTCCTATCCATTTTCCCAGTTCAGCCTTGAAATGATGTTATGTGCCTAGTCTTATTGTAGCTTGTTGTGCCATGTTTGCTTGGTATCCCTGGGAGGCCTGCTGTTTTCTGAAGAGAAAATAAAAAAGACTGGATCTGTGGAGAAGAGGGAAGTGTGATGGAGGGATTGGAAGGGAAGGAGGGAGGGGAAACTGTGGCTGGGGTTGAATCAACTGAGAGAAGAATAAATAAAAAAGAAAAAAAACAGAGAATACAGAGAGGGCATTTAAAACTGTAAAAGGTGATCAGGTCACTCCTAAATGCATGCCCTTCAGAATAACAGCTGGTTTTTCAACAGAAACATTTAAATGCAGAATGATATAGTCCAAGATTACATATGTATTTCTCTAAGAATGCTGTCTGAGTAAACCATGATGAGCAAGCCAGTATGCAGCATTTCTTCATGGCTTCTGTGTCAACTCCTGCCTCTAGGTTCCCACCCTCTAAGAGTTCCTGAAGCATAAGCCAAATAGACCTAACTCTCAACAAATTTAACCATGTCAAGGTCATATAGAGATTGCATAAAACATAAATGAAAGGAAACATAATAAAAGCTAATAAATTATTTCAGCACAATTTTGGCAAAAAATTAAACTTAATCATGATCTTCTACAGCAGAAATTACAGATCTGAAATAAAACCAAAAAATAATCACATCTATAATCAAAAGGGTAAAATTTAGTTTGCAAAATCAAATATGTGAAAGATTGATGCCCTTAATTAAAACAATTTCTGGTTTAAGAAAAAATATCAACAAGTGGGAAAATCACTCATTACAAGCACTGGAAGATGTAATAGTGGTAAGATGTTGGTAATACCCCTCCTCCAAGTTAATCTAATGAATGTCTTCCATGGGTACTAAAGTTCAATAGTAGAGAAATTCACCAGATCCAAGTGCAACTGTAGAAAAAAAACTGAACCCCAAATTTGAAAACGTACTGCAAATTACAACAATATAATCAGTGTGGTATTGACACAGAGATCAAGATTAAGTCTCAAAGAGTTTCAATGTTTAGATGAGCACAGGCATACAAACAGGCAAAGCTCTTCTACATAAAAAATTAAAACTTAGATATGATCAGGGATCTTGTAGCTGTGAAATTATTTAATGTATGTTGAAAATTATAGTTATTTTCACAAATATAAGTTTGAAATTACCATTTGAATAAGCAAGCACAGTATTTAACTATGCACAAAAATAAATACACAACATAAAGAAGCATGTGCACAGATATTTATGGACAAATAGCTCAGAGGTATCAGAAGTATAAATAACACAGATACATGAATGATGAATAAGGAATTGTGGTTCTCAAAATTGTAAAAAGTTTGCTATAACAGGAGGAAAAAGAAAAAAAAGCTGAACTTAGAGGAACATCAAATATTTCATCCAAGTGAAAGAAGACAGAAAATAAAACCACATATACATAAGACCTGGTTTAGATGCAGTACACTCTGTCAGAGAGATGTGGGAAAATCTATAGAAACAGAACTCTCACCATAATACCATGGTGTAAGGGGAATGATGATTTAGTGACTGTAGTTTACTGGTGATTAAAAATTACCAAGAGAGTGTATCTAGTCTTTCTCAGCATTTAGTGCCCTAAATGGTTTTTTCCAATACATACTCAATACATACTCATCCCCTTTAACATAGGGGAGCACTAAATGGACAGAGCAGGCTGCATTCAATTTATATACTTATCTACAGCTGAGTGTTGGTGGCACATGCCTTTAATTCCAGCACTCGGGAGGCAGAGTCAGATGGATCTCTGTGAGTACAAGACCAGCCTGATCTAAAAGAGCTAGTTCTAGGACAGCCTCCAAAGCCACAGAGAAACCCTGTCTTGAAAAACCAAGAAAAAAATATACTTTTCCATAATATATATATGTATGTATATATGTATATATATATTATAGTGTGTGTATGAATATTCAATATTCAATAGTAATTAAATGACATGAAGTTCTTAGGAAGCACTGTGTATGGGAGGTGTTGGTAGAAGAAGGTAGGACACAGTGTCATATATTGTTGGAAGCCAAATCTCAGGCCTTGGCATGAGATCCTAGGCCATGCTAGGCAGGCCACATAGTTAACCTTTACATAGCAGCTCCTTAGAACCTCAGCACAAGAAAAGAAACAACGTAACCCAGTCCTCCACCCACAGGCTCAGTCACCTAGGCAACCCTTCCTGGACCTCTTACTCATGAACTCTTTACCCTGCCAAACATCCTCTTTGTGGCTTCCTAATATCCTGCCTGCACTAACACCTGATGCACAAACAACCCATTCTACTCCTCCCCATATCCTGACTATATAAGCTAGCCTGAGAAAAGTAAAGTTTGCCACTTGATCCGAATCCTTTTCTTTCTGCATCTCTTGTCCCCATTCCCTATCCCTGACTCTCTTGCCCCAGGTTGACGTCCTGCAGGTCGGGACAATATATCAATTAAATAGAATATTTAAAAATAATGTTAATGTGTCTTAGGTAGATTGACGATGAAAGCCAATACCAAAAAGGGGTAGGGGTTTATCACTGTTTAATGGCTAATCATAAATTCAAAATGAAATATAAACATGTTAGAAGAGCACTTAGAAAACATAGAAAGATCCAACCTTCAGAATATAGGCATAGAAGAAGGGAGGAACATGACAGCAAAGTCATGGAAAATATTCTCAAGAACATCTTGGAAGAAAATTTCCCAAAACTATAGAAATAGATGGCTACACAGGTATAAGAGGTCTACAGAACTCAAAATACATGGCACCAGATCATGACATATGATAGATAAAACATTAAAAACAGAGCAAAGACTGGGCATTGGTGGCACACACCTTTAATCCCAGCACTTGGGAGACAGAGGCAGGTGGATCTCTGTGAGTTCAAGGCCAGCCTGGTCTGTAGAAGTGCTAGAATAGGCTCCAAAGCTACACAGAGAAACCCTGTCTCAACTCCCCCCAAAAGCCCCTCAAAAATAAAAACAGAGCACAGAGAGATGCAGGCCATGCCAGTCATAAGAATGGGTAAGAGGACCACCTTCCCTTGTTCAGTTTCCAAAGCACCACACTACTAATACCGCTTCCTGCTGTAACATCCACCCCTGTGAACATGAAGCCACTCCCACATTGGGATGATATTCACTGCTTAGGTGAAGGACATTCTACTCAAAACAACAGCTGCAGAACATGCCAGTCAAAAGAACAAGTATAAGCCATGCTAATCTGTAGAACAGGTGCAGGCTATACTATCCAGAAAAAAAAAAAAACAGATAGGCCAACTTAGACAGAGACTCTCCTTGACTAGAGACCACACCTGTTGCCAGATCCACAGACAGGTAGCCCAAATGAGGTCATCCTCTGCTCTCTAAGTACCTTCACATACACTATTCTTAACCACAATCCCTTTCACATCCATCATCCAGCAGGCAGGGACTACCTGCTGGACCAGCAGTCATGCTGGCCACCAAAAATCCAGGTTACAAAGACCAGAATGCAAAAGAGGAAACAGAAATAAAGAAACAGAAAACCCATCCATCAAAGACAAACTCAGAAATCGGCACCTAAATTTATACTCATCTTAAAACCCAGATGCCTACATTCAGTTGTAAGGACACAATCAACAATAGCCAGGGCACTATGACACCACCAGAGTCCAGCTATCATACTACAGTAAGTCCTAAATATTCCAACACAAATGAAGCCCAAGAAAATGACCTTAAAACTAACTGATAAATATGGCAGAGGTCCTTAAAGAGGAGATTTTAAAATGCTGTAAAGAAATCCAGTAAATCACAAAGAAACAACTGGAGGAAATGAATAAAGGCTTTAAAGACAGCCGGGGGGGGGCAGGTGATGGAAATGAATAAAGTTATAGAAGACCTGAAAATAGAAATAGAAGCAATAAAGAAAATCCAAATGGAGGGAATTCTGGAAATGGAATATCTAGGTCAGTTAACATGCATATATCCAAAGGTTATTCAATCATTTCACAAGATTTGCACAAATATGGTCACAGCAGAGGTAGTCCCAATAGCCAGAACTTGGAAACAACCTAGATGATTCTCAACCAAGGAATGAATGAATAAAATGTAATACATTTGCACAATAGTGTATTAACCAGCTGTTTAAAAATTACATGAAATGTGTAGACAAGTGGGTGGAACTTGAAGAAAAATAATCCTGAGTAGGATAACAAAGACCCAGAAAGACAAACATGATACTATTTACTTAAAAATGGATATAAACTATTTGAGGCATGCGACCTGCATTTCGGCGGGTTCCGAACACCGACCCATTGGCAGCCCAGCCTCCATCCAACAGCTCAGGTAGGCCAGGGGCTGTTTCTGGCACCTGCTCATTGCTGCTTCTCAGAGTCATCTGACGGAAGTGACCTGCATGCCATACAGAGTTCAGTAGCAGGATCCGACACCCCAAGGGCAGGTGACAGCTCTGCCTCCAATTGCCAGCCCTGGCGGGAGCTGGCATACCCAAACACTGCCAACACCCAGGTAACAGTGACACCTCCTTCCACGAGAAGAGTACAGACATCAGAGAATTGGAACTGTTTATATCTACCAGAAGGGAAACTTGGTCCCATACCCACCAGGACAGGAAGAGACACCTGCTACACCCACCAGAAAAGGATGAGAAGAGGACAAGGTAAAAGCACATCCAACAACAGAAAACCCAATATGACACCACCGGAGACTAGGAACCATACACCAGTAAGACCACAACATCACGATGCTGATGAACCAGAAGAGAATGACCTTAAAAATATCTTCAGGAAAATGATAGAGGACCTCAAAGAGGACCCCAAAGAGGAAATGAGAAATTCCTTAAAGAAATAGAAGAAAAAGCAAACCAAAAAATAAAAGAAACAGTTAAAGACCTAAAAAGTGAAATAGAGACAATAAAGAAAGCACAATCTTTGGGAATGCTGGAAATAGAAAAGCTGGGTAAACAATCAGGAACTACATATGTAAGCATGCCCAACAGAATACAAGATATGGAAGAGAGAATCTCAGGAGTTGAAGACACACTAGCAGAAATAGATTCATCAACCAAAGAAAATCTTAAGTCCAACAAATCCCTGACACAAAATATCCAGGAATTATGGGATACTGTGAAAAGACCAAATCTAAGAATAATAGGCATAGAAGAAGGTGAAGAAATCCAACTCAAAGGCACAGAAAACATATTCAACAAAATCATAGAAGAAAACTTTCCCAACCTAAAGAGAGACATGCCAATGAAAATACAAGAAACCTACAGAACATCAAATAGACTGAACCAAAAAAAAGGTCACCTCCACACATAATAATCAAAACACCAAGCAAACACACCAAAGAGAAAGTATTAAGAGCAGCAAAGGAAAAATGTCAATTAACCTATAAAGGCAAACCTATCAGAATCACACCTGACTTTTCCATGGAAACTCTGAAAGCCAGAAGATCCTGGATCGATATTCTACCTACACTAAAAGACCATGGATGCCAGCCCAGACCATTGTACCCAGCAAAGCTCAATCAATATAAATGGAGAAAACAAGATATTCCATGACAAAACCAGATTCAAACAATAAATATCCACCAATCCAGCCCTACAGAAAGTTCTGGAAGGAAAACTACAACCCAAGGAAATTAACTACAACCAGAAAAATATAGGCAATAGATAATCCCAACTAACCAAAAACAAAAGAAAAAAGGGATAGAATCCCACACATAATTTGCCACCATCAGCAAATAAAAAACAAACAAGAATGAACAATAATCAATGGTCATTAATATACATCAACATTAATGGTCTTAACTCCCCTATAAAAACACACAGATTAGCAGAATGGATAAGAAGACAGAATCCATCCTTCTGCTGCATACAAGAAACTCACCTCAACCTCAAAGACAGAGGGTACCTAAGTATTAAAGATTGGGGAAAGATCTTCCAATCAAATGGACCCAAGAAACAAGCGGGGTAGCAATCCAAATATCCAATAAATTGGACTTTAAACTAAAACAAGTCAAAAGAGATGAAGAAGGTCATTTCAAACTCATCACAGGAGAAATCCATCAGGATGAAGTCTCAATTCTGAACATTTATGTCCCAAATACAAAGGCATCCATGTTTGCAAAAGAAACTTTACTAAAATTCAAATCACACATAAAACCACACACATTTATAGTGGGAGATTTCAACACCACACTCTCACCACTGGACAGGAACACCAGACAGAAACTTAAAAAAGAAACAAAAGAACTAATAGAAGTTATGGTACAATTAGACTTAACAGATATCTATAGAACATTCCACCCAAATACAAAACAATTTACCTTCTTCTCAGTGCCACATGGAACCTTCTCTAAAATCGGACCGCATACTTGGCAACATAGCAAACCTCAACAGGTACAAAAATTTGAAATAAGCCCCTGTGTCTTATCAGATCACCATGCTTTAAAATTACAATTCAACAACAACATGAAATACAGAAAACCTACAAATTCATGGAAATTAAGTAACACCCAATTGCACAATTCATGGGTTCAGGAAGAAATAAATAAAGAAATTAAAGAATTCCTAGAATTCTATAAGAATGTGGACACAACATATCCAAACCTATGGGATACTCTGAAAGCAGTACTATGAGGAAAGCTCATAGTGCTAAATGCCCCCATGAAGAAACAGAAGAATAATCACACTAGAAAATTAACAGCACAACTGAAGGCTTTAGAAAACAAAGAAGCCAATACACCCTGGAGGAGCAGATGCCAGGAAATAATCAAATTGAGGGCTGACATCAATAAAATGGAAACTAGGAGAACAATACAAAGAATCAATATAACAAAAAGTTTGTTCTTCGAGAAAATCAACAAGATAAACAAACCTTTATCCAAACTTACCAAACAGAAAAAGAGTGAACATGCAAATTAATAAAATCAGGAATGAAAAGGGGGTCATAACAACAGATACAGAGGAAATCCAGAGAATCATCAGGTCATACTTTGAAAACCTATATTCCTCAAAATTTGAAAATCTAAAGGAAACGGGCAATTTTCTGGACAGATTTCACTTTCCAAAATTAAATCAAGAACAGATAAGCAATTAAATACACTGATAACCTCTAAAGAAATTGAAGCAGTCATCAGAAGTCTCCCAACCAAAAAAAAAAAAAAAAAAGCCCAGGACCAGATGGCTTCAGCTCAGAATTCTACCAGAAATTTAAAGTAAAGCTAAAACCAATTCTCCTCAAAGTTTTCCACACAATAGAAGCACAAGGGTCATTACCAAACTCTTTTTATGAGACCACAATAACCTTGACCCAAGCCACACAAAGACACAACTAAGAAAGAGAACTACAGACTAATATCCCTCATGAACATTGATGCAAAACTTCTCAATAAAATATTGGCAAATCGAATTCAAGAACACATCAGAGAAATCATCCATCCCGATCAAGTAGGCTTCAACCCAGTGATGCAAGGATGGTTCAACATAGGAAAATCCATCCATGTAATCTACCATATAAACAGACGGAGGAAAAAAATCACATGATCATCTTACTAGATGCCAAAAAAGCCTTTGACAAAATCAAATATCCCTTCATGATAAAGGTCCTGGAGTAATCAGGGATAACAGGAACATACCACAACATAATAAAAGGAATATACAGCAAGCCAACAGCCAACATCAAATTAAATGGAGAGAAACTCAATGCAATTCCTTTAAAATCTGGTACAAGACAAGGCTGCCCACTCTCTCCATACCTCTTCAATATTGTCCTTGAATTTCTAGCTAGAACAATAAGACAAAAAAAGGAGATCAAGGGAATACAAATCGGAAAGGAACAAGTAAAACTCTCACTATTTGCAGATGATAGGATAGTGTACAAAAGTGACCGGAAAAACTCAACCAGGGAACTCCTACAGCTGATAAACACATTCAGCAAAGTGGCAGGATACAAGATTAACTCAAAAAAAAAACTGTAGCCCTACTATATACAGATGACACATTGGTGGAGAAAGAAATCAGAGAAGCATCACCCTTTACAATTGCCACAAACAACATAAAATACCCTGGCTTAATACTAACCATAAAATGAAAGACCTGTACCATTAGAATTTTGAGTCTCTAAAGAAAGAAATTAAAGAAGATACCAGAAAAATGAAAAGCTCTCCCATGCTCTTGGATAGGCAGGATCAACATAGTAAAAATGGCAATCTTACCAAAAGCAATCTACAGATTCAATGCAATCCACATCAAAATCCCAACACACTTTAACTGACCTTAAAAAAAACAATTCTCAACTTTATATTGAGAAAGAAAAGACCCAGGATAGCCAGAACAACCCTGTACAATAGAGGAACTTCTGGAGGCATCATCATCCTTAACTTTAAGCTCTATTAGAGAGCTATAGTCCTGAAACCAGCTTGGTGTTGGCACAAAAATAGACAGGTAGACCAATGGAATAGAATTGAAAACCCTGATATTAACCCACACACCTATGAACACCTGATTTTTGACAAACAATCCAAATATGTACGCTGGAACAAAGGGAACATCTTCAACAAATGGTGCTGGCAGAACTTGATGCAAACATGTAGAAGACTATAGGTAGACCCAAGCCTTTCACCCTGCACAAAACTTAAGTCAAAATGGATCAAAGACTTCAACCCAAACCCACCCACACTGAACCTACTAGAAGATAAAGTGGGAAATACCCTTGAATTAATCGGTACAGGAGACTACTTCCTGAACTTAACACCAGTTGCACAGGCACTGAGATCAACAATTAATAAATGGGAACTCCTGAAACTGAGAAGATTCTGTAAGGCAAAGGACATAGTCAGAAAGACAAAGCAACAGCCCATAGACTGGGAAAAGATATTCACCAACCCCACATCTGACAGACGACTGATCTCCAAAATATACAAAGAATTCAAGAAGCTCTTCTCCAAAACACCAAACAATCCGCTTAAAAAATGGGGTACAGAACTAAATAGACAATTCTCAACAGAGAAATCTGCAATGGTTGAAAGACACATGAGAAAGTGTTCAACATCCTTTGTCATCAGGGAAATGCAAATCAAAAGAACTCTGAGTTACCATCTTACTCCTGTCAGAATGGCTAAAATCAAAAATACCAATGACAGTTTATTCTGGAGAGGATGCGGAGAAAGAGGAACACTCCTCCACTGCTGGTGGAAGTGCCAACCTGTACAGCCACTGTGGAAATCAGTATGGTGACTCCTCAAGAAAATGTGAATGAGTCTATCCCAAGATCCAGCAATTCCACTCCTAGGCATATACCCCTAAAATGCACATTCATATAACAAAGACATCTGTTCAACCATGTTCTTAGCAGCATTATTTGTAGTGGCCAGAAACTGGAAGCAGCCTAGATGCCGCTCAACCGAAGAATGGATAGAGAAATTGTGGTACATTTACACAATTGAGTACTACTCAGCAGAAAAAAAAAACAATGTAGTCTTGAAATTTGCAGGAAAATGGATGGAACTCGAAGAAACCGTTTTGAGCAAGGTAACCTAATCACAAAAAGACAAACATGATATGTACTCACTCATATGTGGACCTGCTTTATGATACATAGTAGTGAGCATGCTTTATCAGAGCTGTTTTTAAGGATGTTGCTCAGAATGGTTTCCTCCCAGATGATGATTGAGAAGCTAATTTAAAAAAAAATGGTGCCAAGTACCATAAGTGTAACAGAAGTGTACTGTTTTCTGGATTTTGTTTTTTACTTTTTTTTTTAAATGGAGAGTGCTGGATGTCTCTACAATTTTGTTCAAATGACTGCAGAACCTGGAAAAGCTGTTGCTGCTGCATAACATACTGCATATATATATATATATATATATTATATATATATATATATATATATATTTAAACTTTAGCTGTGCTGTCAAGGTTGGAAAAAAGTATCCTAGTTTACTGTGGTGAGTTGGCATTGTACAAATATTAACAGCCATATTGGTCTAGAAATGTTGAACTGAATTTTTTTCCATTTGTACACAGGTAACACACTGTATTAAATATGTAAGTCTTAAAAAAAGAAGGGATTTTGAGAGCCCATCCCTTGTGAAGGGATGCTCTCTTGACCTGGACACATGAGGATCGGCCTAGTCCTGGCCCAGGATGATGTGGCAGACTTTGGGAAGCCCTTTTTTAGCCCCTACCCTGCCTGGGGAGTGGAGGGGGGATGGCTATGTGCAGGTGGGATGTTGGGTTGGTGGGGAGGGAGATGGAGAAGGGATTGACATCTGAAGAAAGCTTGTTCCTAATTTGAACTAATAAAATAAAATGTAACATAAGTACAAATAAACATTAAACATAAAAAACACAACAACAAGAAAAACGACTCCATGAATTAAGCTGTCATCTCCATTTCTCATCGTCTGTTTTATCTTCATTAAAGTAAAACTAATAGAATCTTGTGTGTATATCTATTTTGTCTGATAGATGAAGAGACCTAAATTTTCAAAAGAATTAAACATTTAAATGAGATAAAATGGATATAAACTGTAAAGAACAATCATGATGTAATCCACAGACAGACCAAGAGATGCTAAGTAACAAGTAGGGCTTCAGGAGGCAATCAAGTATCTCCCTGGGAAGGAACATAGAATAGATTTTGGGGTGGACTAGGGTAGTTGGGGATGGAAACAGAAGAGATTAAGTAGGGGATGGAGGGTAAGAGTACTGCGAGAGACAACTGGAATTAGGTAGCATTTAATGGGTGAGATAGAAACCTAGTGAAATGGAAATTTCCTGGAATCTACAAGGTTGATTGTAGGGAAGACTCCTAGTAAAGTGAGCTAATGAGTTTGAACCAGCTATCCTCTGTCACTAGGGAAGGCTTCAATAGAGGTATTGAGCTGGTAACTAAGCCAAAAAACGTTCGAGCTACAATTTGTCCTTCCTGTAATATGTTGAGGGAAAGGTGCATAACTTGTGGGAGTGGCCAATCAATGACTATTCTAATTTGAGGCCCATGCCTAAGGGGAAGCACATACCTGACACTGTAAGGCTACGAATGGGAATCCGGATAGCACAAAGAACTGGGTAGAATCAACAAGACTGACTAAAAAATGTAAATGATATGATTACTAATGATATTCTGCTGTATTCAGAGACTGGAGTCTAGCATAATTTTCATGAGAGGCTTCATCCAGAAACTGATGGGAGCAAATGCAGAAACTCACAGCCAAATGTGAGGAATCTGGAAGTTCTATCAGGGAGTCCTGTGGAAGAGGGGGAGGGAGGATTGTAGGAGTCAAAGGGTGAAGGCTTCTTGCTGTGTGTTATTTCTACACTGTCTGAAAATGTATTGCTGTGATTGATGTAATAAAAACCTGAACTGCCAATACCTAGGCAAGACGCATATGCAGGTCTTCTTGGCACAGAACAGGGAAGTGGGAAAAGATAATGAAGGCACAAGGTGACACCAATGAGACATAGAGGGAGTTCAATATACAGAATGAAAGGTAAAAAAACACAAGGCAAAATGTAGGCTAGTATAAATGAGTGAATTTAAGTTATAAGCCCTAATGAGGAAAGCCTAAATTCAGGCCAAGATTTAATAATTAACAATGAGTCTCCATTGTCATTACTTGTGAGCTGCTGGCCAACAACAAAGCTTGCTACAGACACCAAGACAACACAGCTCACAAAATCAACTATCCAATGCTCACAGGAGTTCATCCAGGGAGCCTATATAGGTCTGCCCTAGGTCCTCTGCATATATGCTATGTTTGTTCAGCATGATATTAGTGTAAGGATTCAGACATTATACTGACCCTGCCCCCTGACAAGTGGCATTCAGGCAGATATTTAGACAGCTTAAAGGGCCCTATATTGTGTGGTTACATCATGTGTTATGTGACTGCATAAGGACTCTGTACACATGTGCAAGCTTTCCCTTTTAAGTGAGCACCTCCCATCTGTTCACCCCTTCCTCTTCGCTTCTTCCCCCTTCCATTTCTGTTCCCCCCTTCCCCTTCCATCCCTGTTCCCGGTTGGCCAACACCTACCCCTTCCTTTGTTCCCTTCCCCCAATAAACTCCACGTGGGTTTTATTGAGTTTTGTGGTTCTTGTTTCATCACCCGAGGCTGCAGCAAAACATTTGGTGTCATGACTAGCTTAGGCTCTCTCCATAATTTCTCCTGCTGCCTGCAGCTGGCAACCAGCAGCTAGAGTCATTCGGGGACCCTGATCCCAAATCATCAGGCCACTTTCCATCTACCCACCTTCTTGGACTCCTGCACAATACTGGCTACGATTTGATAAGGTACCCTTCTCCTGGTCAGTGTAAACATTTCCTTGGACCTGTGGAAGTGATTGTTGATTGTCTGACACCCTTCCAGTGTTCTTGGAATCAGGGGCACCCCCAGTCACGGCCTTCAAGGCCACGGTTTATCCCTCTTCCAGACTATCACCTCCAGTAGACTTCTATAGGTAAGGCCCCATATACTAAGTCAAATTGGCCACCTAATGGCTCTTTAGATCCCGATGTTTTATAGGGACTTTTATAATTACTGCCATCAGAGAGTTAAATGGAAGGGATTACCATATATCCAAGCCTTCTTCTACTTCTTTTTTAAAAAAGATTTATTTATTTATTTATTATGTATACAGCACTCTATCTGCATGTTTGCCTCAGTGCCAGAAGGCATCATAGCTCATTACAGATGGTTGTGAGCCACCATGTGGTTGACCTCTGAAAGAACAGCCAGGGCTTTTAACCTCTGAGCCATCTCTCCAGTTTTTCTTCTACTTCTTTACTAAACATTCTCTCTCAACTTATCCTCTACAAGGTGGAGTTACTCATGAACAATGTTTACTTGTTTCAAATTCAAGTACTTCCAGTGATTCTAAGTGATGTTCAGCCAAAGAGGTTTGGTATCTTTCTCTTTACATTCTGTTTTTACATGTATGTATGTGGGTATATGTGCAAAATCAGATACATGTATGTGAGAGAATGCATGTACATGTACATACACATATGTGGAAGTCAGAGGTGAACCTTGGATGTTGTTTCTCAGGAGATGACAAGCTTATTTTTTGAGATAGTGTTTCTCACTGGAAAATGTGGCTCACTAATTAGGCTTGAAGAATCTCTTGTTCTGTATCCCCAGTGTTGGTATAACAAGCACACACCACCATGCCTGGCCATTATATACACTACCAGAGTTTAGATTTAGGTCTTCAGATTGTGTGTCAAGCGCTTAATTGAATGAAATATCTCTCTAGCACTTACCCTTGCATTCTCTACCCTTCACAGTATGTGGACCAGCATGATGTGTTGGGAACTGTATTTTCTTTCATTTCTTACCTGAATTGTAAACTAGTCTCAGAACAAGTACACAAATCAAATATATTTATTATTGAAAACATGAAGAAGAAAAATGACAGTGAATTATCTTATTATATTAGCTATATAATAGTAAAGTTCTATTTTAGCTCAAGACCAGATACATATTAGCATAAGGGATATTGAAAGGTTCAGGCATTATGCTGGCCTGCCCCTGTTACCTGGTGAAACAGGCAATACCCTGGTCAGCCCAAGGTTTCATAGGAACTAAGTCTGCACACAGGTGCAGAGGACCCCTTTAAAAGACAGGCCCCTGCCCATTTACATTCTCTGTTCCTTCTCTCTGTCCCCTCCCTCTGTTCCCGCTCTCTGTGCTCTCTGATCCCCCGCTCTACTCTGTCCCCCTCCTATGCTCTCGCTCTGTCTCTCTATGGCAACCAGCCGTGGCTGTCAGCCATTTACCCCTGTTCCTCTTCTTAGTCTCCCCATTCTGCTGGGCCTTATAATAAACTTATAGTCTTATGTCTGTCTCAGCATTTCTCTTTTCTTCTTTTTTTAAACAAAACAATAACAGATAATAACAGTTGCAAAGAATAAAAAATAGAAATATATTTGTGCAGTGACTCCAGAAATTTCAAAATTATTGACAGGTGTTTCCTGGGATATGACAGATTGGGAATACATGAGAGGGGAGGAAGGACAATTTGTCCCTGATGGAATGAAGGTCTAGAGGGGATTGCAGAAAACAACAGAGCTTAGGCCAGAAAGTCTAATCTTCTTTAGACAGGAATGAAGCAGAGCTGGAAGGGGGGTGGCAGAGAAGCAAATCCATTTAGCACTGGGGTTGTATCTATGTCCTTCGGTTGAACCAGAGATTTCAGCTTAAAGTTCTGTAAAATGGTGGTCAGGAATAGAAACAGCTCCATGCGTGCCAGGCCCTCTCCTGCACACATCCGTTTTCCTAGGGGAAAATATCAAAAAAAGATTATTATTCTCATTTGAAAATGTGAGAATCACTGTACTTGGAACTGACACAGAGGCTATGAATGAAGGGTAAATTATTGGATGGGTTGGTAGAAGGATGGCTACATGAAAGGACAGACAACTAGGCAAAAAGAAAAAGGTGGAACAAATTTGTTGCTCAATTAACTTACACTTTTAAGAAAGACATAGTTCAAAAATACTTTTTAGCTGGGTGTGATAGTTTCACATGTGTAATCAGACTGCTTGAGAGACTGAGGAAGAGGGATTCTATGTTCATTATCAAAAATAACAAAACCAAGGACAGAAGCTACACATACAAAGGTAGCATGCACACGGAAGATGTTGACTCAATATCCCTTACTCTCACCCTGAATAAGAAAGAACAGGGTTCTCAATCATCTGTGCAGCGTGTCCTGCCACACGGACAATGTCTCTACCATCTCATGATGATTTCAAAGGTTCTGGCATTCTGAACTGTGTAAAAAATGCTCTGATCTTATTTTATACATGGCCTATTCCCCAACTGGCTACTTTTGATAGCTAGGTACATTTTTAGGTCAGACACAAATGGTTCAGGCAGTGGGTCCAAGTCTTGCCTTTGCTGTTCTAGGGCATTTTGTAGCCACCTTTAATTTACATGAAGTATATAAATGTGTATTTCCCAGCCACCTTGTCCCTGCTGTATCATAAATGGAAGTGCAGCCCGGTGCTGTTGTGAGGCCACGTGTCATGCTGTGTGTGTGAGCTGTATAGATGTCACATCAAGAAAAAAAATTAAATTTGGATAGTTTGATTCTTTAGCATTTAATTTTAATATATAAATTATTTTAAATTTTTTGTCTTAAAATTTATACATCAGCAGTTTAGACAAAGGCTTAAGCAAAATTTTTGTTATGGCTCTCATATAATAAGGAAGTAGACACTAAATCCATGCCAGCAAATGAATATCACAAACTATTTAGAACAGAAGTTCGGAAGTGACTGCACTTGAGATTCAGCCCCACCATCTGTTCTGTGTGGCCTGTGAGCTAAAAATGGTCTCTGTGTTTCTCAGTTGTTCCAAAAATCACATTTCATGATACACAAAATTATTATGAAATTCAGATTTGAGCATCCATAAATAAAAACTCATTGGAACACAAACTGCTATGATCTAATAAGGTTCATGACCTTATTTTAGTTACATGTGATTTTTTTCTTACAATTCTCCAATACTTGTGCCTTTTGAAGCAACTAGGAAGTCTTGTTTTAGAATGTTGCTTCATTTTTGGCTTTAATAGAAAAGGTTTGATAGATAAATGTGCTGATTTATCCCCAATAACCCAGAGATCTGGGAGACTTTCTTATTTCTTTAGTCCAATTGACATTTGATAAGTATTGTTCATTCAGGTGTTCACCAAGGGCTCTTGAGGCTCTTCAGTAATTGTCTGTACTTTTGGAGACATGTTAATTACAAGAGTTGAGCATGGAGGTGATTGACAGCAAAAAAAGACAAGAATGTAAGTTATGATGTCTCTATTTTCATGGGGAGTGAGAAAAGTGTAAATGAAGTTGGCTTTCTTTGGTATTTTTTGATGTAGCTAAAGGAAGAAAATAAATAGTCTACACTCTAGCTTTCTCAATTTTGAACAATGGATGAACAATCAAAGCCTCATTTTCATATCCTGACAGAGAAGGAATCTCTTTTCATGGCAATGCATCAACAATGAAAGGCATACCCTTGATCATTGCAAGTCTGCTGGCTATTAGGGGGGCCACTATGTAAGCCTCCACAGATTCTCATGTCACTGGATCCATGGAAATGAATTTCTCTTACCTGCTGAAAAGGGCATGAAGTAGTCACTTTTCTTAAAGTTCCCATTCTTATCTAGAAAGTGGCCAGGGTCAAATACCTCTGGGTTGGGGAATTCCTTGCTGTCATACAGCACTGATGACAGTGATGTTATTACTGTTGTTCCCTATAACAACACACAGAGACAAATCAAGTTACAAAAAAAATCATAGAGCTGAAACACATTATGGAAATAGCCTAGTTGACTTTCAGCTCCATAGCAGGGGTATGGTTCAAATTACTGTCGGGACATTTCAACACAAAACAGATTAGGAACAGGGAGGAGTTTGAGGCCAGGCATAGTGGTAAGGCTAAAGCACCTTCAGTGACATTTCACTTGAGTATTTGGACTAAAACTCCTGAATCTCTTCTTCCTTTCCTTCAGATTGGACTCATGCTTCTCTGAACAGTGTCTGCTATAGCTCATCACATCTGTCTACATATATGCAAACCAGGTTCCAGATGGAATAGTTCATTGAGTATTTTGAACATAATAAGAGACCATTAAGAACAATATGGAAAATTTGGAAGGACAAATACTATTCATTGTTTCTCATTTACAGAATCTATCTATCTATCTATTTATCATCTATCTATCTATAGGATAAGAAAGCAAATGTAGGGTTATGTAACAGTGTAGAGGTGTGCAGTCATATATGCTGTCTATCTATATGAACACACATCACAAACACAAAAATGCACATATGTATATTTCTCAGAAATGAAGGATGAACTATTTTTTAGGACAAAAGTAAGGAATGGAATTTTGAGGATAGGGAGAAAATAAAATAAAATCCAAATAAGATGAAAGGTAAGTTATGAAGTCCTGATCTGATGACAGCTAAATCAATACAACTTCTGAAGATACACAGAAATTGTTTGGGAGCTGGTGCTGGCAAGGTCTCTTCAGCTAGCAGACAAACCAACCTTATATTATATCAAAGTTGCCAGGAACATGGTCTAAAGTCTAAAAGCTTTCATAGGGTTGCCACACAAATTAGAATGTGGCTAAACTAAGAATGTTTAAATTTTAAATACTAAAAATACTATTACTAACATGTAAATTATGTGAAAATTAAGTTTTAGTGTCAATAGGACTTGAATGTATTATATTTATAAGCAATTGCCTGTGACTGCTTCTCTGCTATAATGACAATGTCTATAAAGGGGCAGCACAGTTCTTATGGACTAGAATGCTTGAAATCTACCAGAACAATTATGGCAAAGATCACTGATTCCTTCTTATCCTATTAGCTCTGCTGAGATCAGTGGCTCCATTCTGATAAAAAAAAAATACCCACTTATCCTACTTGTTAGATGGGAGAATCAGCTGTGATATAGACAGGTTGTTTCATAAAGTAAAAGTATGTTATATTCTACTTGACTAGACCCCCAAAGAGACTAGTCATAATAGCATCCATCAGCAGAGGGATGCTGGGATATAAGTTTAGCTGAGGCAACACTCTCCTCAAACTGGGCCTTAAACTCAAGGAAGCGATGAAGGCCTTAAATTTAAGATGTTCCAATCTTGTCCTTTGTTGTACAATTAGTTGGGCTAATGACATAAACAGAAATAAGTTTTGTATATTAGCCAGATACCTCAATAGTCTTACCTCAGGAGTGTCCTTTAGCCAAATAGAGCACAGTGGCCACCTAACCCATACACTAAATCTGTTATCACAAAGTAAAACCCATTGCTGCCTGGAAAAGTTAGTCCCATGATCTTAGTAACTGGAACCTTATTAATGTCTTTTTGTTCCACCCCACCCTGAAGAAATACAAGAGAGAGTGTAACTTCATCCTTTTCTTTTTTTTTCTTTTTTGGTTTTTCAACACAGGGTTTCTCTGTGTAGTTTTGGAGCCTATCCTGGCACTCTCTCTGGAGACCAGGATGGCCTCGAATTCACAGAGATCCACCTGCCTCTGCCTCCTGAGTGCTGGGATTAAAGGCGTGCGCCACCAACGCCCGGCCAACTTCATCCTTTATGAATGAAGATATTCATGTAAAAATTCTGAATTTTTCTTCTGTAGTATCTGGCACTCAATAAGAAGTTTTACAATGTCTTCAAAGTAGCACAAAGTAGCCACAGAAATGAAGTTAAGTACAAACAGAAACACATCAGGGAGTATTTTTAACTTAGTTTTAAGCCAACAACTTGGTTTTAATATAAGAATTCTAATAAGTATGAGAAGAAAAATTATGGACAGAATATTCTTAATATTGAAATCATTAGTAATATGTGGTGGAGAAAATCCAATGAACATACATGTTTGTAACACATACAGTCAGTGATCAAGGAGGAAATAATACATAGAACCATAAAATGGGTTCAGTGAACAATTTGGAAAAGAATGGACAGACTTTTGTGAATAAAATTCATCTCAAAATTAAAATCTGTGTTCATGGGCCATGCTCATACATAATTGGCTCCACAATAAATTATCTCTTATATACTTAAGTAAATCAGACCAAAAATTTTCATCTGGTTTACACAACTACCTTTGTATTCCTAAAACATCAAACTTGATAGGGAGATATTAAAGTTGCAATTGTCATTCTCATCAGAAATATGGCAAGCAATATGCTGTGGAATAATCCTTTTGCACACTGTGAAGATTTGTCACTCTGATTGATTTATTAAAAAGCTGATTGACCAGTAAGCAGGCAGAAGTTATAGGTGGGACACCCAAATTAGGAGAATGATGGGAACGAGTAGGGCAGAGTCAAAGGACATGCCAGCCAGTCACTGAGGAAGCAGGATGTGGAGAAAATGAGTTAACGTGCCGCTATCCAAGTGGCAAAGCATAGATAAGTCATGTGGGTTAATTTAAATGTAAGAGTTAGGTAGTAGCAAGCCTGAGATAATGACTGAGCATTTACGATTACTATTAAGTTTCCAAGTCTCTTATTTGGGAAGTGGCTGCTGGTTATTTGGGATCAAAGTCAGGGCAGGAAAACTCTGCCTACTCTGATGCCTACTGCAACCAGGTCTGTTCATCACTGTCTTGCAATTCATCAAACTGAAGGGCAACTTCAGGAATATGAAGAGTACCTAGAAAATTATTAGCCCACATAACACCTTCAAATTCCACATATATTTACAGGAATAGTTACATAAATTGTTTTCATTAAGCAGATGGAAAGAACACCAGAGACACTAGAGAAATAATAGCAGACATTAGTAATTCAGGAAACCTCTAAGAAGACATTTGCAGGCTATATTATAGAAAAGAAATATAGCAAAGAAATCAGTATCACAAATAAATGATTGAAGTAGCCTTGTTAAGCAGTTGAAGAATTCAGAATAGCAATTTTTTCAAATTTGAAGATTTTTTCTCATAATGATGAAAATCTAGCAAAGACTTTTGGGAATTTGACAAAATGCTCAAACATTCAAATGAAAATAATTAAGCTTTGCGCAACAGTGTTTGGAAGAGAGAGCAAATGTGGAAGTATCATTGCCAGGTATCTCTGTACCTGTAGCAGCACTGCCCTCCAGATCATGGAGTAGTACAAACCACATCAGCCCTTGGGTGGCTCAGAGGACTGGAACAAACCTGTGAACCTGGGAGCATCAAGAGGGCAGAGATGCAGCAGAGAAGAGACAAGCTTACCTTGGGGATGAAGTAGCCCCTGAATTTAATGTCACAGGTCACCGCATGGGGCAGGTTGGTGGGGATGAAGTCTATGAACCTCTGGACTTCATGAATCATGGCATCTGTGTAGGGCATGTGGCTCCTGTCCTGCATGCAGGGACTTCGGTGTCTGCCAACCACTTGATCAATCTCTTCCTGGACTTTAGCTGGTTGGTTACAGCGAGAAATGAGGGAATAGAAATGTGACATGTTTGGTACAATGTCAGGTCATATACAGCATAATGTAGGTGTTCTAAGGGAATTATAAATGTTCATTATTTCATTCAAGTGTAAAAACATATATATATATATATATATATATATATATATTTACAAAAATTCTGTGTTGTGGGTTTATATCACTATCTTTCTATATTAATATTATGATAGATCAGCATATAATTATTATTTAGTAGCCATAATAGCAAGTGAAGTATAAGTAATTAAAAGTATCAAGGAAAACAATATAATTAGTCATCATGCTTTAGTCTGGGGTAAAGGACATGAGAAGTCAGATACTAAATCTCTGTCTAAATACAATGTTCTCTTACAGTCACATTCTAAGGTATGTATATTTATGAACATATGTATGTATTGTATGTGTACAATTTAAAAGACTCTTCTTTTTGTTCTTACACCCTGTATTGAACAACTTCATCCTATTCAACTACTGCTGAAATATATTCATATTTGTAAAATTACTGTTTCTTATATGCCCACATAAGTACAACATTTATGTCTTTCAGATAGGAGAAATGAAAATTTCAGTTATATCTATATCATCTATATTAACAAGTACATGCAAAACACATACACCATTCCCTTTAACCCTCACTTCATTACCACTAGCATATTGGGACCTCTTGAAACTGAAAAGCTTTGTGTGGCAAAAGACACCATCATTAGGACAAAATGGCAGTCTACAGAATGAGAAAAGATTTTGCCAGATACACATCCAATAGAGGGCTAATATCCAAAATATATAAAGAATTAAAAAATAAGATATCAAAAGAACAAATAACCCAATTAATAAATGGGGTAGAGATATAAGCAGTGAATTCTTAAAAGGTGAGACTCAAATAGCTGAGAAAAACTTAAAGAAACTAAGAAAAAATGATCAAAAACTTTAGTTATCAGAGAAATGCAAATCAAAACTACTTTGAGATTTCATCTTACACCCAACAGAATGGAGAATATCAGTTTTTAAAAACTGCCGGCTCATGCTGGTGAGGATGTGGATTTACAGGAATATTTGTGCATTGTTGGTGGGAATGCACACCTGTACAGCCACTATGGATATTAGTGTGACAGGCATTAAGGAAGGTGGAAACCAAGCTACACCATGATACAGCTGTACCACTCCTGGGCATTCATCTAACAATTGCTTCATCCTATCACAGAAACACATGTTCAGTCATGTTCATTGCTGCATTATTCATAATATCCAGGAATTAGAAACAATGTAGATGTCACTAAACAGAAGAATGGATTCTTTTAAAAGAATAAAAGTGATACATTTATACAATGGAGTATTTCTCAGCCATTAAAAAAGAATAAAATCATGAAATCCTCAGGTAAATGGATGAAACAAGAAAAAAACACCCTGAATGATATAATCCAGACCCAGAAGGACAAATAAAGTATGTGTCCACTAATGTGGATAATAGCTGTTAAATCAATGATAACCAAGCTGAAATCTGTAGACCCACAAAGGTTAGATGTAAGTAAAGGACTATGGAGGAAAGATAGATCTTGTTAGGAAAAGGAGGTAGAACAGATAATTATGGATATATGGTGGGAATTAAGTGGCAAGTGGAGACAGGAATGAAGGAGGGAATACAGGGAGAGACAGTTAAAATCCCTTTTGAGGGATAGTATGGAATCTTAGCACAGTAGAAACCTCCTAAATATATATATTTGAAACATATGTAAAGGTGGTCTAAATGAAATAGCCAGATAATGAGGAGACAGACCCCCAACTGAACATCCCTTGTCATCCAATGAAACTGCTAGTAATAGGGTTAGGTTACAGCTTTTTGAGTTGTTGGTTAGAGGAATCTTGTGAAATCTCCAAACAACCTAGACTGCTGTCAAGCCAATGGGTTGCTCCCCACAAACTGACAGCAAGACCCCATTGCTGAAGTAACACCTACACAACTCTGTGAACATGGAGAAGTCAAGCTGGTTCCTATATAGAACTTTACTCCTGTGCTCCAGCATCTTAGTAGAAGAATGTACTCTGCATACTATCAAAAGAGAAACAAACACCAACCCAGCCACAAACCCTGTGATCAACAATGGTGTCTTGCCTGCAAGATATGCTAGGACAAACGTGGCACAAAACTTGTGGGAGTAACCAACCAAGAACTGATCTGAATCAGGGCCTACTCCACAGTATGAAACTCATTCCGGAAACTGGGTGGCCAGTAATGGAATAATAGATAGCCCAGGAACCTATTGTAAAACAACATATTTCTTTTCTAAAAATAAAAACAAACAACAAAAACATAGCAACTAAATGACTCCTTATGACATTCTGCTATGGTCATAGATCAATATCTTGCTCAGCCATCTTAGAGAAGCATTACCTTGCAGCAGATGGCAACAAATACAAAAACCCTTAACTAGATACTGTGTAGAATGTAACAGACCTTGAAATATTTAGCCCTAAATGGAATGAATATCTCCATCAAACCCCTCACCTCGGGGATCAGGGAACACTGTAGTATAGGAGGCAGAAAGTGTAAGAACAGGAGGGGATGGAGAATATTAAGAAAATAAAGCCCTCTAAAGTCAAAATAATCAAAGGACGTTTGAACTCACAGAGACTGAGGCAGCATGCACAGGGTCTGTGTAGGTCTGCACTAGGTCTTATACATATATAGTATGGTTTCCAGTTTAGTGCTTATATGGGATTCATTGATATATAAATGATTGGGTGTCTTTTTCCTATGCCTCTCTTGTGTTCTTTTCCTCTGTTTGTTTTGTCCACTTCTGATGTGTTATTTTTGTGTTATATATTTATTGTATTATATATTATTCTTGAGAAGCCTACTTTTTTCTAATAAGAGGCAGAAAAGAAGGGCATTTGGATGTGAGAGGAGATGGGGAGGAGCAGGAAGAAATAAAAGGAGGAAAAACCATAATCCTAATTATGGGAGAAAAAACATTTTCAATGAAATGGGAAAGACAGCAGATTGGATTTTAATACTTTGTTATACTAATATTCATTGCTAGAATAATTGTAATTATATAAGCATTATTTATTATCATGAACATTATTATTATTTTCCATTATTAGCAGTCTCTTGATAAATGGATACATTCTTATTGGTTTGTAAATTTCCATTTCTTGAGTTAGAATTATAGTGAAAATTTAAGTAGATATTTTTAAATGCTGGGAATACAAACTCAATTAAAAGGACCGTTATACTACAAATTGTTTCTCTTTCGTCTCTCACGTTTTTGTAAAAACCCTACAGCACTTACATGGTAAATATTGAATTAGGAGCTTCCCAGACCTGGTACCAGCAACCTTTCTGATACACTCACATTCACACAAGGGCCATTTAGACTCCTGGAGCCCATGATTTCCTGTGATTTTACTTTAGATATTAGTTGAAAAAAACATTCTCAAAGTATCATGATGAAATGGAAAATTGGATAAAAGTTATGGCACACCTGAATGTCTCATTTGCCTTTTATTTTTATAAAGTTATAAGAAGCCAGCTGATCTGGAGAATTCTGGTGTAGTTTTGATCATAATAGTTGACACGTGACTGAAGAATCTCCCTGAAAGGTTTTGTGCTTCTATTCAGTCTTAAAAATCTATGATCCTATCTTGAGTGGAGGTTTTGAATCCATTCTGATGAATACATGAATTTTTTTTCCATTAAGGTGGTAAAAAACAAGAAGTGCTGATTATTCCTTTTATGTGGATAATAGACGCTGCTGCTCATGTCCATGGAATAAGAAACAAAAAGGGCTCTGACATGCAGAATTCTAGGACTTTAACTTTGTTAGCTTCAGAGAACTCAGACACTTAGCAGAATTAGATTGGTTTTCTGACAACCAGAGTCCATTTGTCTTGGTCACTCTCTTCATTATAGTCAGTGAGTGGCACAGGCAGTGAAGGACTGAGACTTTTCTAAGAATAACAACACACATGACAATACAAGTGTCTTTCCATCATCAGACAGGAACGCTGTGGGTCACCATCTGTGTCCTTACCTGTGACATGTGGGTGCTTCAGCAGGAGCAGGAGAGCATATCTCAGCGTTGTGCTTGTTGTCTCTGTCCCAGCACCAAACAGATCATTCACAGTGATTGCCAGATTTTTAAGTGAAAGTTCAGATTGTTGATTGTGGTTCGACTAAGAATAATTTGATGCGATAATTTTATAAATTATTTATTAGCACTTCTGATTACAATGGTTCTACAGTGTCACACATGCTTATATATTTGTTACTGAAAGTGTAAAATTTAAAGATGTACTCCATAGTTTCCATGCCAAATGGTGCTTCTACCTGTATAGTTTTCTGAGTTGTATAGACTTTGGGTCTAGTTAATTTGATTTGATGTTTTATTTATGTACAAGTTTTTTTTTATAATAAGACAACAAAAAATTTTTTGTTTTATATTATTGCCAACAAAGATCCTGAAATGTAGAGTAGAGAAGAAACTAGCATATTATTTCAAAGACTATGGCACAGATTTTTATAACTCTCAATTTCACCCTAAGGCCTTACTAGCTTAACTCTTGCATTGATGTGATTTTCTGCATATATAGTTTTGTTCTTTTATGCCTTAAAAACATAATGGAAACATTTTATTCAATTTCTGTTTTCTCCTATCAAAGCCATATGAAGAAGAATGTGTGGAAGGTATAATGTTGGGATACATGCCCCAGGACCAGTAAAAGATTATATACATCTTTTTTGAGCCATTGGCCAGTAGAGCCACATATATCCTTAAGTCATGGCCAATATTCTTGGTTACTCTCCAGAACTTGACAGTAAAACCCTATCTTTATGACATTATCTATTTCAGTCACAGAACATGAGGAAATCAATCAGCTACTCATCAAGAACCTTCATCCCTATTGACTAGTATTTGTGTTTCTGGAATGTGATATGTGTGCTACTGTAGGAGAAAAGTTATTCTCAGTTTCACCCAGTTGTGAACCTGCAAGTTACAACAATGTCGGGCCTGATAAGTAATGCCCACTAGAACAATAGTTACTCCAATTTCATGGGGGCAAACAACCACTTTCTGATTGGATCTAAGGCCCACTTCTTTAGGTAGGATCCATATCTGCCACAGTTAAAGGGGTTTATACTTGGTGATCAAATCTATTATTTTAATGGACTAATGGGCATAGTGTTAAAATTATTCCTAATGATATACTACTATATCCATAGATGATAACTCTCTTACTTTTTCATCAGAGAAACTTCTCCTTACAGAAGATGGCACTTAATAGTGACACCCAACTGCTCAATGTGCAGAGAACAAAGTATTGTTACCTGATCATTCCTAAATCATGACACACTCCTCCCCAAATGAATAAAGTATCTTTGGAGAAGAGGGGTCAGAAATTTTAAGAGCCATCAGTGATCAATAACATCAAGGAAGCACTGTTTTCTGGATACAAAAGCACAGATGAACATAAGAATTTGCACTGACTGTGTCAGCCTGTACGAAAACTGTACGCTTCACTCAGTAAAAACCCAGGACTTGAAGGAGAAGAAGGAAGTTGTGGAGGAGGCAAAGAATGGAAGAGATGCACTGGCCAATGGGAATGCTAATGAGGAAAATGGGGAGCAGGAGGCTGACAATGAGGTAGGCGAAGAAGAGGAAGACAGTGGGGAGGAAGAGAAGGAGGAGGAGGAGGAAGGCACAGTGAGGAAGAGGATGGAGATGAAGATGAGGAAGCTGGGGCTTCTACAGGCAAGCAGGTAGCTGAAGGTGATGAGGGTGATGATGTTGACACCAAAAAGCAGAAGACCGATAAAGATGACTAGATTGCAGAAAGGAAAAGCTAAATTTAAGGCCACTGTGACCTATTCACCCTCCACTTCCTGTCTCAGAATTTAAACGTGGTCACCTTCGAGTACAGGAGCAGGCCCCGCCCTTAGCAGGCAGTGCCACCCACAGATGTCATGTGCTCTCCACCACCCCACCCAAACCACAACATGAATTTGCAACACGGGAGGGAAAAAGAACCAAAGCTTCCAAGGCCTTGCTTTTTTCCCTAAAAATACTTTAAAAGGAAACTTTGTTTATATTTTTATTTACATTTTATATTTTTGTACATATTGTTGGGGGGTCAGACATTTTTAATGATAATGGGTGACCAAACCATGTATGAGGAATAAGTACATTGTGCTATTAAGTTGTGAAAATGAATTTTGCTGCAAAGAAAGAAGCACTGAAACAAGATGAATTTAGATGTATGTCCAAGATTTTATACAATTGCAAGAAGCCAGTACTTTCTCCTTTCTTTGCAGCAAAGTGCAGTTGGCAAGAGCACTTGTGCCTCATTGTTGTGTAAAACCCTAATAAACCATTTTAAATGCCATGTTATGTATGTCTTTGAACGGTTTTGAAGAAAACCTATCCATTTGAAATATATGTCTGTATATCTAGAAAACTTAAGTAACATAACTATTTGAGTGACTATCTATAATCTGTATTTAAGTCTACATTACATTTTAAATAAACTGTAGAAACACAATACTGAAACAAGAGTAGAAATATACATATAACAAAAATGACCTTTAATTTGTATCAATAAACCAAAATCCATACAATGCAAAGTATTCATTTCTACAACATACTTCATTTCTTTAGAAAGAGACTGACTGTGATCATTAACCACTTGTAACTAACCCTATTTAAATGAAAGCAAACGTTTATGAACAGTATGTAGGAATGTGGGTATAGTTCTCTCCAAAATGCTTCATTCTAGAGTTTATATATTATCCTTCTGGGGTCTTTGATGGAGTTGAAGACAGATAGTTATGGTTATGGTTTTTCCTAGTTATAATAAAAGAGTGTTACACATAAAAGTTTAGACTCAAAAAATAGGATGATAGAATATTTTCCTTAAATTTTGCCAAATATTAGTGGAGTAAATTTTGTAACTATAATTCTTTCTTGATAACTGTTTTGTTATATATAATTTTCATATCAGTTAAAACCTTAATTTTTATGTAGACAGAAGAGAGTAGATGATGGAGATGTCCTTCTGTGTGCTGTGAATATCTGTTTCTCTTATTGTTGATTAATAAAGCTGCTTCAGCTAATGGAGACAGGATCAGCCCATTCAGCCTGAGGTAGAGGTAAGAAGCTAGTGGCAAGCTGCTTTGCCTTTCTGATATTTAGCTTGAAGTTTGAACCCCTATATCAGTATCTGGGTCTTTATTTTTCAATTTATAACTGATTTAAACCATAAACATTTTAGTGTTCAACAAACCACAAAATGCTAAACAATAAACAAAATTTATAATAACAATTTACCTGCTTTAGTTTAATCAGGTAATAATCAATAAAGTCCCGAGGGTTTGCAACATCCAGTGATTCCTGATGTTCTTTTATTTTCTCTGTAAGGTAATTTTTGATGTAATTGACATTTTTTGTTATTGTGTGATGACTTCCTGGACAGTAGTCAATTAGTGAAGGGAAATTATTGCAGACCTACAAAATAAAAGACATTTTTGATAAGATAAACTGTTATACATTTAGTGGTGTGTGTGGTATGTGTATGCATGCATACATGAATGTGCCATATATGTGTGGGTACCTTGGAAGCCAAAGATATCAGATCCTCGGAAGCTGGTGGTTTTGAGCCACCTAACATGGATGCTAAAATTTGGACCCAGGTCATTTGGAAGATCGACACACATTCTTAACCACTGATCCATCTCTCCAGCTCTTGCCAAAAAAACTTTTTAAAGGAACAGATATGAGGAAATACACATATACATAATACATAGCAAGACAAACATGGGTTTATAGCTTCACATGTGAATGAAAAATAGTGTCCCACAAAAGGAAGAAGTGTTTTATTTCATGTGTGTAGCAATTCTCTATGATAGTAGAGAGATGAGGGGTGAGATTCCTGCCCAAATGATAAAAGATTATGATCAAATTTCCACATTCATGAATACTTTTCAGTAGAAAGCATATTTATGAAGATTGGTTTATGGCTTATTCCATTTATTCCAAGACTGAATTATGATGTAAATCATTGTCATTTACAGGTTTTAGGTGACAACAGTAGTGAAGAGAGTCAGGCAACACCCCTATCAACAGGATCATTTCCACTTTGCTTCCCAGAAGAGGTACATGGCCCACTCTTTGTAGTGTTGCAGCCAATGTGTGTCAGGACCAAGCCTGTGCAGCCCTTTCCTCATGGCCTTCAGTGTTAACAGGAGCTATGGACATCAACACCGACCATGGCTGCACAACAAGGCCATGAACCCAGACATGGACCCTGGAAGCAGCTGGGGCTCAGACATCACTATGGCCCTGGAAGAAATCAAGCCACACTCTTCAGCCCTCTCTGCACTGCTTCACCTCTTCACCTGTGTCTCTTTCCACAGGACATGAACCATTCTAAGTCTCTGTCTTTAGCCCACCTGACATTTGCTTAACATCGTAGTGTCTGACTGCCTGGTGCCTTTTTCCCTTAGTGCCCAGATCACAGCCATTCTTTATGGAGAGTTCAGGAGGTGACACTTGTGCCTAGGACAACTCTGAGAAGATGGATGTGGGCCACACAGCATTAAATCACTCACCCTGTGCTTTCTACCTGTCTGTTTGTCAACTAGGATTCCAACTGACCCATCAAACCACTAAAACTACCCAGTGTTTCCTGGCAGAGTTCATTGTCATTAATATTATTTATCCTTTAAGAGAATATTCTTTCTATACTAAAATATTCCTGCCTACTAATATGATGAGGATATATATGATTAATGATAGAAAAGAAGATAAGAACTATTCATAGAATAATTTTCTGTGAACAACTGGCAACACTTCTAGATTTGAATGCAATCTTTTATACAAACAGTTCTGTGAACATCAAATGGAAATTGATAGGGAACTATTAGTCTTTAGCCAACCTGAAATTTGCCCTTCAGCTTTGCTATTTGTATATCAAAGGGCTTAGATCCACCTTCCATATATTCTTTCCATAATATGTTGTTCAGAACCATGGTGTCTGGTCCATATTGAATTTGACCTGTGAGGATGAATTTGACCTTATAGGCTGTTCCCAGAAAAAAATATCTTTACTTCACCTGCAACCAGGGAGAGCTCAGAATCCTGACATTCTCATTTACTTTTTCCATAAAGTTAAGAAAATCTTGATCTTTATAATCAAAACGATTCTGGAAAATAATGGAGCAGATCACATTGCAGGGAGCACAGCTCAAGATGAATGTGGGATCACATGGTGAGGCTGGAGAATTAGAAACAATTGGAGAAATACCATTAAAATATACAAAGAAGACCTTTTGCTTTTGTTATAGTTTAAGGTTCTTTAGAAGCTTTAAACCATATCTTATCTACAATTTTCCTAACAGATAAGCATCCATTTATATAGAATCAATGGATCATTTTAACCTAAAATTTGAGATGGCCTCACCCTCACCAGTTAAATAAGAGCAGATTGCATCTATTACACCAATTTTTACACTTTTAAATATCTGGTATTTAAAAGAATAAAAGATTATATAAGCCTAAAATTTCTAGTATTCAGAACAGAATTATTTATTACTAGGATGTCTAATTACCATATAACACTGGTATTTAAATAGAAGAATGTACATCTGGAAGATCTGCAGCCACAATGAGTAACCAAAGCAAGTGTTGATCCAAGGAAGGAGGAAACGGCAACCATGCAGGTGAGTTCTCATATTAGAAGGAAAATCATGGGGAAAATTCCTCCTACTTATATGAGAGTAATATGTAAGCTTAAGAACAGCCACTTTCATGTGGAGTTGTTTGTATTATTAAACAAAATGAAAACTTTTATTTTACAGTTAATTCCAAGAGGGAGAAACAACATTAGGGAAGTGATAGAGGCTTCCCTTTTATCATTTCATCTTTTACAACAATACATTTTGTTTTATAGGAAGTAAACACAATATTTGAAAAGTACACACAAAGTATAATAAAGTCAGAGCTAGAAAGATATCTCTGCATTCAAGGTACTTCCTGATGTTTCACAGAACCCAAATTCAGTTCCAAGCACCCTCCTGGTGACCCATAACTTTCTGTCACCCCAACTCCATGGGAATATGACACAATTTTTTGACTTCTGTGGCACCAGGTATACAAATGATGCACACATGGATGTTCAGGCAAATATTTATACACATAAAAGAAAAACAGTATTTTTAATTATAACAAAGATTCCTGGGGGTTGATGCAATAGGAAAACTGGCAATGGGGTGGCCCAGAAAGAAGACCGTAGGGAGGCATTTCCAAAGTACATGTTACACTGCTATGCAATGTCTTCATAAGGCACACACTACATACAGTATTAGCAACAATAATGTTTATTTTTAAAAGAAGTAAACAATGATTATGTTCAATGAAAATCTACACAGTATATTTGGGGGAAAGTGTGGTTTTTAGATCATAAACATTTCCCAAAATCACCATTATTAAATTATAAATGCTGACATAATGCTTAAAATCTGTGTGGCACCTTTGTGTTTGGTATTACAAGTCAAAAATATCATAAGGAAATTTCTTTTTAAAACTTATTTTTATTTGTGTGCATGTGCTTGTGTGTGTGTGTGTGTGTGTGTGTGTGTGTGTTTTTGTGTGTGTGTGTGTGTGTGTGTGTATTTGTGTGTGGTGTATATCTGGAGAGGCTAGGACAGCATATCAGATCTCATGGAGCTGCCTTCCATGGGCACTGGGATGCCACTGCTGCTACTCAGAAGGAGCATTCTCTCTCAAGTGATAAACCATCTCTCCAGCTCTTAGGGCAGTTTCTTCTGATGTCCTTTCTATAGTGAATTTGCTTTGATCAAATGATAAATACACTTTACTTTAAAGATGATCCAAAATTTAAATCTGTAGACATCACATAAGGATCACAAGAATTAACACTGTTGTGAATAAATTGCTAAACATATGAGCGACAGGAAACTCCTTAATATTCTTGTGACTATGCCGGGGTTTAAAAACATGACTATATTCTACAGTATCAGGAAGTGTTTTGTTTAAGCCAAAAACAGTGAAGGGAAAATATTGGGACTTTTCTTGTGCGTATACATGGAATTCACAGATTAAATCTGATTCTCAGTCTTTCCTTTTACTTTATTTGTAAGAAAGAACTTAAAGTCATTATAAATCAGTCCACTCCACTAGATGCTGAACAAGCTTTTGACAAAATCCAATACCCTTCACGATAAAGGTCTTGGATGAATCAGTGATAACAGGAACATACCTAAACATAATAAAAGCAACATACAACAAACCAAAAGCCAACATCAAACTAAATGGAGAGAAACTCAATGAGATTCCTCTTAAATCAGGAATCATACAAGGCTGTTCAGTCTCTCCATACCTCTTCAGTATTATACTTGATGTTCTATGTAGAGCAATAAAACACCAAAAGAAGATCAAGGTGTTACAAATTGGAAAAAAGAAGTCAAATTTCACTATTTGTAGATGATATGATAGTTTACATAAGTGAGCAAAAAAACTCTACCAGGGAACTTCTACATCTGATAAACCCCTTAAGTAAAGTGGCAGGATACAAGATTAACTAAAAAAAAATCAGTAGCCCCACTATATACAGATAATAAATGCACTGAGAAAGAAATCAGAGAAACATCACCATTTAAAATAGCCACAAAGAACATAAAATAACATGGGATAATGCACCCAAACAAGTGAAAGACCTGTATAACAAGAATTTTGAGTATTTGAAGAAAGAAATTAAAGAAGATACCAGAAAATGGAAAGATCTCCCATGCTCTTGGATAGGCAGGATCAACAAAGTAAAAATCGCAATCTTGTCAAAAGCAATCTACAGATTCATTGCAATCCCCATCAAAATCCCAACACATTTCTTCACTGACCTCGAAAGAACAATTCTCAACTATATATGGAGAAAGAAAAGACCCAGGATAGCCAAAACAACCCTGTACAATAGAGGAACTTCTGGAGGCATCACCACCCCTGACTTCAAGCTCTATTATAGAGCTATAGTCCTGAAAACAGCTTGTTATTGGCACAAAAATAGACAGGTAGACCAATGGAATCAATTGAATACCCTGATACAGACCCACACACCTATAATACCTGATTTTTGACAAAGAAGAGATAAAATTATACAATACAAATGAAAGCATCTTTAACAAATGGTGCTGGCATAACTGGATGCTGGCATGTAGTAGACTCTAGATAGATCGTCATCTATCACCATGCTCAAAACTTAAGTCCAAATGGAAGAAAGACCTCAACATAAATACAGCCATACTGAACCTCTTAGAAGAGAAAGTGGGAAGTATCCTTGAATGAATTTTTACAGGAGACAGCTTCGTGAATATCACACCTATAGCACAGACACTGAGATCAACAATTAATAAATGGGACCCCCTGAAACTGAGAAGCTTCTGTAAGGCAAAGGGCACAGTCAACAAGACAAAACATCAGCCCACAGATTGGAAGAGATATTCACCAACCCCATATCTGACTTAGGGCTGATCTCCAAAATTTACAACGAACACAAGAAGCTAGTTTCCCAAACACCTAGTAATCCAAAAGTGAGGTCCAGAACTAAATAGACAATTCTCAAAAGAGGAATCTAAAATGTATGAAAGACACATAAGAAAGTGATCAACATCCTTAGTCATCAGGGAAATGCAAATCAAAACAACTCTGAGATATCATCTTACTCCAGTCAGAATGGCTAAAACCAAAAACACCAATGATAAGTTATACTGAAAAAGATGGAGAGAAAGG
Organism: Cricetulus griseus; assembly: GCF_003668045.3. Taxonomy (NCBI): domain Eukaryota; kingdom Metazoa; phylum Chordata; class Mammalia; order Rodentia; family Cricetidae; genus Cricetulus; species Cricetulus griseus. The sequence continues at coordinate 22,275,861 of NC_048596.1, read as the reverse complement.
GGATCACTCCTCCACTGGTGGTGGGAGTTCAAGCTTGTACAGCCACTTTTCAAATCAGTATGGAGATTCCTCAGGAAAATGAGAATCAGTCTACCTCAAGATCTAGCAATTCCATTCTTAGACATGTACCAAAGTTTGCACACTAATACGGCAAGGACATCTGTTCAACTATGTTCATAGCAGCATTCTTTGTAATAGCCAGAACCTGGAAGCAACCTAGATGCCCCTCACCTAAAGAATGGATAAAGAAAATGTGGTAAATTTAAACAATTGAGTACTACTTAGCAGAAAACAAAACTGGAATCATAAAATTTGAGTGAGGTAACCCAGTCACAAAAAACATGGTTATGTTTTTCACTCATATGTGTATATTAGACATAGAGTAAAAGATTACCAGCCTTCAATCCACACCCCCGGGGGAGCTAGAAAACAAGTAGGACCCTAAGAGATACATACATGGTCCATTTGAAAATGGTAAAGGGATAATATCTCCTGAGCAAATTGGGAGTATGTGGAGAGGGGAGAGGGAGTTAGTAGATAGAGAAGGGGTGAAGAAGAAGGGGAAAGAGGACATGAGGGAGCAGGAAGATTGAGTCAGGGCAGAATAGAGGAGAGAAAGTAAAGAGACACTTTAATAGAGGGAGCCATTATAGATGTAAAGAGAAATCTGGCAATAGGGAAATGTCCGGAATCTACAAGAATGTCCCCAACTAACAATCTAAGCAGTAGTGGAGAGGCTACTTTAAATGCCCTCCTCCTATAGTGACTTTCATGACTACCTTCAATGCCATCATAGAGCTTTCATCTAGCACCTGATGGAAGCAGAAGCAGACACCCACAGCTCATCACTGAGTCAAACTCCTGGAATCCAGTTGCAGAGAGGGAGGAGTTATGAGCACAAGGGTCAAGACCAGGCTGAAGAAACCCACAGATAGAGCTTACATGAACAAGGGGGTGTAGGGGACAGTAAGCCATGCCTGTTAGAGGCTGGCTACAGGTGTGCCTGACCATGCCTGTCAGTGCATGGTCAAGGTGAGGTCAGGATGACATGTGATAAGTTCTTAAAGGTTGGCAAAGCATATGGAAGCCCTCTCTCTGCTCTAGCTGCCTCACTGCCCCTGGCACACTCTGGCTTGCATTCGGCTGGTGTTTATCTGAATAAAGATATCTTAACCATAGGGACTACAGATCGGCTCTCATAAGTGGCACCCAACATGGGGTATGAACCCACCTGCAGCCCGGGAACTTCCAGTGTAAACAGTGAGTTACTGCCTCACCGGCCACCTGATGTACTTAGTCCCCACCATTCATCGGGTCGGGGGACTTTTAAATTGCCCACAGGCTTTTACTTAAATTTCCCTGTGGTTCTTACTGCTCCAGGTAGCAATACCACAGCCAATTCCAGCTGCATGCTCATTTACTGTTAGCAACATGCACACGCCAGTGGCCCTGAGCTGCGACCAACACAGGTTTGTCTTCCTATGTGGGGCGCTACATTTTCTGTGGCTGGCAGCTGATGGCAGAAAAACTGCACATCCTCCGCTGAGACCTGCAAACTGCTGTGTTCCCTTTCCCATGCTAACATTCCCAGTTCCAGGACCCAAAGCTGCACTAAACTCTGCTGCCGGCCATGCCGGTTTAGCCGCGAGCCCTTGCTCAGCCCCATCTGCCAAGCTTGGTCTCCACCAGGTACGGTTAGAAGGTTTTCCCATACCTAGTAAATACACCCCCAATCCATTCTTAAGATGCTCTGTAGGCTTTTAGGAATTTTCAGGTCCAACTCAAAACAACCACTACCGAAAACCTGTGCCACATGTGCCACCTGCTGGCCAAATCTGGTTATCGCATCTGGAGTAGAAGCTGACTGGTAAATATGGCTGAATATTTATCATTGGCCTCACTTGGTAACATTTTCATTTCTTATGTAAATTCAATGTTTGAGGAAAAGGTTGATCTGCCAATAATTGGCCTATATGCCTTACTAGCTGTTAGTGTGCGAATGCACACATTATCACTAGCCAGAGGCCTCAGAAACAGGGATAAAGTTAATTTCACCACCTGCCTACAGGACATGCAAGCTTTATGTAATAAGGTTTTGGAGACCAGACTGACCCATGATACATTTATACAACATCTACAACAGAAGCTAGATGATAGGCTTTACTCTATGTCTTATATGATACAGGTAGAACAGTCAGAGGACCGTGATGAACTAAAGAAAATATGTAGCCGACTGGAAACTCAGATAGGCTCTCTGTCTTGTAATCTGGATACCAAGAGTCAGGATACTCAGGATAGGTTTAAACAATTGGATAATGCCATTAAATCGATGGCTGAAAAATATGAGAGGGTAGATAATAGAGTTGAATCTAGGTTCAATGTTTGCAAGATGATTTAAAGAACAGAGCTGACAAATTAGGGAGGTCCATTGCCTCAGTCGATTGCGGAGGCAAATCACGACCTTGAGTCTACATTTCAATTCCTGGAGGGCAGTTTCCTTACCACCCAGAAGGTAGCTAGAGACAAATGTATTAAACACCTAGAAAATCATATAGAAGAGCAGTCACAGCAATTCATGGATTCAATATCATGCCTAGAATCTTTTATGATTAAGGAGATTGAAACTGTTCATGAGGATATCGTTACTAGGCTCAAGAATCATTGGAATGACGAGGAGACAGAATCATTCCAATCTTAGGCTACTCCACACAGGAGAAGAAAAACATTGGATACTATTAAAGTTGATCAAGATTCGAGTTAAAAAAGACAAACCTCTTGGCAAGGATTAGTGACAGGTATTTTACTGAGGTATATCTCATAAACTAAATAGAAACCTCCCAAAGAAAAGGGAAGTGGGGCGCTACATTTTCTGTGGCTGGCAGCTGATGGCAGAAAAACTGCACATCCTCCGCTGAGACCTGCAAAATCTTCACAGGAAAACTCACCTCCAGAAGTACAAGAACACTACATGGGTAGATGCTTAAGAAGAGAAGGTAGCTATAACCATCAAATAAAAGGAACATGCCATGCGGTAAACTTTACAGCTGTCTCTCAAAGAACTCTATTTCTCTGTATTTTTCTATTTCCTATTCAAGTAAATCAGTGCTAGATTTAGAGTTGAATTTGGCTTTCATCCCCTAAAATCCAAGCACATTGTTAAACTAAACTTTAGAGTTTCTGTATTGTATCAAGAAGCCAGTTGATATAATACAGAATGAGAGAAGAACTTGGGGACTGTCTTTGTCTTTCTTGGCTCTTTCCTTCAAGGTGTACACCATCTCCCAATCATTATTTTTCCTTGATTGCTTTTTCCAGCATGCATACATACACAAGCAAACATTTTTCTGATAACACTTATGTTTGAGTCCCACACAGCCAATAAAGACCCACCTGACAGCAATCTCTGGATGCTCTGGAAAAGAAATAGCGACATACCTCCTCAACTACACTGGATGCAACTTACTATGTTTCAACTGACACTCCCACCAGAGCTTCAAGTACTGACTTCAATCAAGTTGAGGATTTCAACCTAGGTCTTCAATCAAGCAAATCCCATCTAACATGGACTGGGTATAATCTGTTAGAGACTTTCACTATACTAACATTTTCCTCCCACAGGACCACACAAGGCTACCATCATCCCATTTCAGCAGGAAGTAACTTGAAAGATGCTACACACCCATCCCCCATTATTGCATTATTGTCTATTAGGGCAGTGTAAATCTAGTTAAGAATAACTTTCCTATTGTTTAGGGTTGGGATTGGAAGGAGGTGTTCATGTTTGGACACCTCTTTCAGATGACTTTAGGGTTTAGCGGAAATAGACATAGGATGTGCAATAGCATATTATTGTATCTTCTTGTATTTCACCTTTATGATTGCTAATTTTGGATACTTTACACTGTTAAGTTTTAATCCTCTTTTAGACTAAAAGGGGAATTGTAGGGGACAGTAAGCCACACCTGTTAGAAGCTGGCTACAGGTGTGCCTGACCATGCCTGTCAGGGCGTGGTCAAGGTGAGGTCAGGATGATGTGTGATGGGTTCTTAAGGTGTGGCAAAGCGCATGGAAGCTCTCTCTCTGGCCTATCTGCCCTGCTGCCCCTGACATCCTTTGGCTTGTGTTCAGCTGGTGTTTATCTGAATAAAGATACCTTAACCATCTGATCTGCTCTCTTTATAAGTGGCGACTCATGGACCCCAGACTGACAGCTGGGAAACCAGCATAGGGCCAAACCAGGCCCCATGAATGTGGGTGTGAGTTAAGAGGTCTGGAAGTCTGTGGGGCCTCTGGTTCCATATTTATCCCTAATTTTCGAATGGACTTTAGTGGGATACTGTCTCAACCTAGACAAATGGGAGGGCCTAGGCCCTGCCCCAAATGATGTGACAGATGTTGATGATCCCCCATGGAAGGGCTCACCCTCTCTGGGGAGCAGAAAGGGGATTGAATGGAAGGTCAGTGGGGGGCATGGGAGGATGGGAGTAAGTGGGAACTGGGATTGATATGTAAAATGAGAATGATTCTCAATGAATAAAAAATAATTTTAAAAGATTTTCTGAATTTCTGGCTAGGCAGTGGTGGCACACCCCTTTAATCCCAGCACTAGGGTGGTAGATATGTGAGTTTGAGGCCAGGATGGTATACAGAATAAGTTCCAGGACAGCCAGAACTGCACAATGTGTGTTGTAATGTCTCCTACTTCATCTGCAGTTTTAGAAATTTGAGCCAACTCTTCATTGATTCTCTGCATTTTTGTGAGTTTTTACATTGTTTATTTATTTCAGCCTTGATTTTTCTTTCTTCCTGATTAGTTTTTTTGTTAATGTTTTGTTTTTAAGAAAAGTATAGCCATGTTTGTCAAGGAATTATGTATCTCAGGTTGGCCTTGATCTCACAGATATCTACCTGTCTCTGCCTTCTGAGTACTAGGATTAAGAGCAAGTACAAACACTCAGCCTTCTTCCTATCTATTTTGTATGATATTATTTGTTCATTTTGATGATTTTTAGGTGAATCATTAAGCTATCAATTTTATATTTCTAAAAAGTTTTATATCTGCTAGATCTCATAGTGCTGGAAAGTGCTACATGGGCTACTAGAAGAAAAAAGTAACCATCAATATTACCCAGCTCTAAACTGTGTATGTTACAGTAACAACTTGCCTTGCAAGGTGTATCAACTGGTGCCACAGTAGCATGAGTATCATGGAAGTTACAAACAACATTCATTTTCAGTTTAAGGCCTGTTCCCTGAGGTAAGTCCATACTTGGTACCATTATCAGGACAAGGTACTGTGCTTAGACACATAATATACCTTGGGGGAGAATCTACTAATGTTCCTCTGCCACATGGGCATAGTATAAATCAACTCCAAATAATGCTGTGATGCCTATTGATTAATGCATCTCTCAACCCCCGTCAGAGAAACTCCTAATGTGGCAGATGATTACGAACACAGAGAGCCACAGCTACTCAAGTACAGAGCAAAAAGAAACCAAGCTTAGCCATAGATGGTACAACTATATCTCACTGCTTCTTCCTAAGGCTTAGGGATCATGATGGAAGAGGGGGCAGAAAAAGGCAAAGGTGGTGTGTGACTAGTAGGAAACAGTGTCTAATGAACACAGCAAGATAGCTGCACATGTCAACTTATAGCAGTTGTGACAACATTCCCGAGACCCATGTAAGTTCAAGCCAGACGAATCACAATATGGAGGGAGGAGGTGGGTACAAAGTCCCAACTGTAGTCAGGAAGCTAATGGCACTACTTAGCTCTTTAAAGAAGTTGAGTCAGTTTTCTTTAAGTGTATAGCCCCTGGTAAGTCAAACATAATCCAGAAGAATAGACATGGGAAAATGTATTAACCAAGCCCACATTTGGCAGAGGACTGATCTCTAAAATATATGAAGAACTCAAGAAACTAGAAACCAAAACACCAAAGAATCCAATTTAAAAATCAGGTACAGGTCTAAACATATAATTCTGAACATAAGAAACTCAAATAGCTAAAAGACATTTAAGGAATTGATCAAAATTCTTAGTCATCAGGGAAATACAAATCAAAGCAACTTTGAGATACCATCTTATACATATCAGAATGGCCAAGATAAAAGAAAACCTCTGATGGCAGTGGAGTCAGGAGAACATTCCTCCATTGTGGTAGGTGTGCAAACTTGTACAGACACGTTGGAATTCAGTATGGCAGTTTCTCAGAAAATTGGGATCTACCTCAAGACTCACCAATACCACTCTTGGGTGTATACCCAAAGAATGCACAATCATACCACAATGACATTTGATCAGCTCTGTTCAAAGCAGCATTATTTGTAATAGCCAGAACAACATGATAACAACCTAGATGCCCCTCAACTGAAGAGTGGATAAAGAAAATGTGATACATTTACACAATGGAGTATTTCTCAGTGCTAAAAAAAAAGACAACTCAAAATTTGCAGTCAAGTGGATGGAACTAGAAAACAAATCCTGAGTGAAGTAATCCAGAGCCAAAAAGACAAACATAGCATGTACTCACTCATAAGTGGATATTAGATGTAAAGACAACCAGGCTACAATCTGCAACCCCAAAGAAGCTAGGTAAAAAGTGGGACCCTAAGAAGAACACACATGGAACACCCTAGGACAGGAAATAGGATCTCCTGGGTAGACTGGGGAGGCTGGTATAGGGATGTGGGGAATGGGAACATGAGGGATCAAGAAGACAGCCTTGGGAAGGGGGGAGGGGTAGAGCAATGAAAGAAATATCTTGATAGAGGGAGCCATTATGGGGTTAGGGAGAAACTTGGTGTTAGAGAAATTCTTAGGAATCCACAAGGATGACCCCAGCTAAGACTCCTAGCAATAGTATAGAGGGTGTCTGGATGGGCTTTCCATTTTAACTGCACTAATTGTCATCACAGAAACTATATCCAGTAACTGAGTGAAGCAGATGCAGTGATCCATAGACAACGACTAGGCTGAGTTCCTGGAGTTCAGCTAAAAGGGAGGGAGGAGGGATCATATGAACAAGGCAGGGTCAAGAGCATGATGTGGAAAACCACAGAGACAGCTGACCTGAAATAGTGGGAGCTCATGCACTATGGACTGACAGCTTGGAAATCTGCCTGGGACTAAACTAGACTCTCTCAATGTGGATGACAGTTATGTGGCTTGATCTGTTGGGTGGGGTGGAAGTTGTGCACATATGTGACTATGTACATGCAAATATTCAATAATACTCAAAGACAAATGGCTAACAATTGAAGAATGGGAAAAGAATGAAAAGGGGCACAGGGGGCATCTGGAAAGAAATAGATGGAAAAATGGAGGAACTGTGTAATTCTATTTCAATTAAAACATATTTTTAAACAAGTACAAAATTCTGAAAGCACTAGTAAAAATTTTCTTTAAAAATCAAATATGTCAAGTCCAAGTCAGGTTTGGTTGATGTTAAATAAAAAGACTATACAAAGTACGATAGATAGGAAAGTGGGGGTATATCTCACAAGAGTTGGTGGGAGAGCACGATAAAAACACATTATTTAAAATTCTCAATGTTGCAAATAACTTTTAAGAAAATAACAATACAATTTGATATCACGGTATAGAATACACAGTCATTGACGAAAATTTTGTTACACTCAACTAAGAAAGGAAAACCATAAATAACATCATTGTTACCCAGGACTGTAAACATGGGCCTAGACAAATCCCTGTACTTCTCAGTTAATTTGCTCAAACCACGTGATCCAAGAAATTGTAAACAAATATCCTCTCATTGGACTTTGTCACCATTAACACAATCACTTATTCCATGATAAAATGAACCACAAAGACAAATCACTCCTGTGCTAATGGAAATGCTTAGTCCTGCAGCTCAACAGAAAATTAACATGAAACCTATAATCATTGTTTCTAATTTAAAAACAACAGAAACATTACAAACACACATAACTAATTGAGATGTAGATATATAAACCTGCACTTACCATTGGTTTTCCTCAGTTCCTCCACAAGGCACTGTGCTTCCTCTTGAACACGGTCCTCAATGCTCCTTTTGCCCATGCCCAGATTCCTCAGAGTCATGAGTGTGAAGCGCCTTGTCTCTTTCCATATGCTTCCATTGCTAAAAGCAATGCCTGAAGAAATGGTAAAACACTAGAAATAGATTCTGGGAACAGATGAGAGACCTGAGAGGTGAAACCATAGAGAGGGCCAACCCGTACCTCAGGAAGAAGTCCAGCCCCTCTTTTCAGTCTTCACCTTCACAGTCAACACTATGCAGCACTCATAAGAACATGCACACTTACTTACCAAGGCCTTCACTAATTTTTTCAGCCATTGGGAAGCTTCCTCTTCCAGCAAATTCCTCTCCATGGTCAATCAGAGCTTCCTTCACTGCTTCATACCCATGCAACACCACAGTGGGCTTCATGCCCAGGTACAGGGTGAACACAGGGCCATAGACTTTTGAGAACTGGAAATAGGAAAGAAATATGTAAATACTAGTGAAAAAAGTCACTTTGATCTCAATAGAGTAAACCTTATTCACACTAACATACTCATTGTAGTTTAGTATTTTTATTCAGGAAAAAACTCAGCTTCCAATGGTTCTGAAGCCTATTTATATCACATTATGGTGATTATCAGTTATTGATCACCTACAGTGAACCACGTATCTGCTGAGGACTCAGGTATTTGTTACACAAAGATCACAATGAGTTTTCAAGTTAAAACATTCAGCAAGAAGCTGGCTATTGAAATTCCATGTAGGCCACTTACTTGTATGCTGATTGCCCCACTCTCTCATTGCCTGCCTACTCTACCCACAATCACCCCTTCCATCCTGGGCAACACCTCCCAGTCCCCCAAATTGGGCAGAATGCCCTGTCTGAACAGAGGTCTCTCTACTCTAACCCACAGAAGTCCAGCCCACAAATGTGGAGACCCTCAACTGGAACACAGGACACTCCAGCCAAAAGACCAGGGAAGAAGCAGAAACCAAGAAAAATACACCCATACCACTAAACCCATACTTCTGTATTTATAGATTGAGTGCTATGCATCAGACTTCTGATGCCATATTTACAGATTTAGAAAAACAACAGAGGACTTCATATGGGACAACAAAGAACTCTCAAGGGACTCCTAAGAATTAAAAACACTGTATGTAGGGAGAGACCTGGTACCTGTACCTGTGAATCCCTCTGTTGTGCTTGGTCACAGGGACATGTGAAATAAAGAGCTGAGAGAGAGGGCACATGCTTACTTGGTTCCTGTCGGGTCACAGAGAGCAGCTGTGCTTGATTCTCGGAGACAGAACTTGGGGTTATTGGCTTCTCCTGTAAGTGACCTCTCCCCAAATAAAATTAACCTATATTATCCCAGTCCTGTGAATCTTAATCTGTTCATCCACAAAGGTATAACAATATATGACCTAAAATTCTATTATAGAGCTATAGTGATATAAACAGACTGTTACTAACAAAAAATAGACAAGTAGACCAAAGAAACAGACGAAATGATGCAGAAATAAAGCAACAAAGCCAGGCCCAATTAAATTTGAGATGAAAATTTGTATTCAGCACAAACTATTCTTTTGAGCAGTCTAGGTTTTTGCAGTCTGCTACTACAAACATAGAGAATGGGCACCACAGACACTGCACACAAGCATGTAATATTTCCCGGAAAAACAGTTCCTTCTCTGGCAGCATTCTTAGCCCAGACTTAGGTTTGACAAATATTAAAACTAGATCTAAATATCACAAAATATACTGGAAGCTTGACATCTTTCTTGAATTTCTTGCATTATTCCATGTCCACTCATACTTAATTAAATTAGGCATCAGTTCTTTTAAAGTCCAGAGTCAAATAGACAACCTCAGTAAAAATGGATATCCAAAATTCTATCTGACTTATTCAATATACTATTACTCGCTATTGACCTTCAACCAAAAAAAAATCGGAAAAGCTGTTTTTTAAGATAGGAAATAGTCACAAATTTTGCAATTTTATGGCCATTTTTTCTTTTTTTATAAAATGCAATGAAATAAATATCTTTTTACCTGAAATCTCTCTCTTTACTGAATTCCTGCAAAGGCCATCTGTTTAAGTCATAAAGTACACAATACTTTGAAAGAGCTTTGACTTGATGGTTATTTATACCAACACTGCCTCTGACACTAGATTTTCATTAAAAGAAGCTTTCACTGTGTCTTCTTTCAGCATATTGGAGGAACACAAAGAATACTTACATTGGTCAATGATTGGCTGATATTTTTCACATCTATTTGGAAGAAATTGCCAATAAGTGGGAGAGGAGTGGGACCAGGAGGGAGCTTCCCTCTCTCAGAGCTCTGTCTCCAGAGTGAGAGGAGAACCAGACAGGAGAAAATAAACACCAACACCACAACTGGATCCATGGTGACCCTTCTCACTGACACAGCTATGATCAGACAGCATGGGGCTTTTATACCACTATCTGCTGGATCAACATGTTCCACTTGAAACATTATTGACTAATCAATCAGATAACCTTTAATCTCTCTCACAAGTAGACTTTGTCCTTTTGATAGAGATAAAAATAAGTTCTTTACACTTGTCCTTCTTTATAGGGTACCCATTTGAATTTCTGGTTTAAAGGTACTGATTATTGTCCAAATAGTGCTATAAACAAACATCTTTATAGTGTGCAACTGCTCTTGAGAAGAAATACATTAATTTTGAGATGGAAAAAACTACTCAATATTTATTTTCTCAGGTTAGTGACCACGTAGGAGTTTATGATGTATGAAGAGCTTGTGTATTCTCTGAAATATATTTGTTTTAGTAAAGTCTTACTATATATCTTAGATTAACCTCAAACTGACAATTCTTTTGCTACATTGTACCAATGGCTAGAAATAATTTGTGTACCACCATGGTCATACATATTTTTAAATAATTCTTTGTTATATTAAACATTTGGACTTATTTTGTTCAGCAATGTAAGCCTCATAGCTCTTTATTTCACTCTTTGTCCATTTATAACAACAAGATAAAAATATAGCTATCAGTAACACACCTTGAATCAGAAAATATATATGTCAAACTTTTAGCAAAAAAAGTTCTTTGTTTTTCAGTGTTGTGTAGTTCAATCATGAAAGACATTTTTCTGAAAGTGATGGGACAGAAAGAACTATCAGTGTCTCACAGCTCATAGCCAGAAGAATTTAGAAATCAAAGCTATTATCTAATAGGCATACTTCTTCCCTGGCTTTACCATAGATTCTTAAAGAAAGGTATTTGAATTCTCCTAGTCCCACCAGTCCAGATGTAAAACATGAATAAGCACAATAGTCTATAGAGTCTGTACAACAATTGATATAACCTAACCTCTTCCCCAAACAGTGCCACCAAGTGGGTACCAAGTATTAAAATGCCTGAGCCAAAGGGGGCATATAACTTAAGCCATATTTCTTGCATCTTACCCCTTTACTTGCATAAAGGCATAGAGTTCAACTATATCCATCATAATTGCTTAACTATGAACTATGGCACTATACTGATCATAATCAGTAGCAGTCACACTACCATGAACCTAGTTAATAATTATGTCATCATTATTTTAACATAGAAGTCATAAAAGTTTGCTTAAGTTTTGCAATCTTGTTCAAAGTTTACAAAAATAGCTACACAGGGAGCTCAGATTAATTTCAACAACCCAAAGTCATGTTTATCCTCATTGTCTATAACAAAGTAAGCAATAATTTGTTGCTCAAATGATATTGCTCTAAAATCTCAAAGAATAGGTTTGAATAAAACAGTCTCAGATTTTTTTTCATGCCTGCAGTGATACTTGGTCTGGCACATTTGTAAATCATCATGATGTTTTGGATCAGCTTTTCCTTTTATAAAATTCAAGAATCAAAGAACACTTAAAGAGAGATGGGCCTTTGAGCTCACATTGTTGGCATTTTCCTTTGATTTTTGTGGAAAGAGCTGTTGGTGATACTTGGAACATTACCAATGACTGTAACTCCATCAAAGATCAAGTGATTCTTGTGAGAATTTTTTATTGACCCTTTATTGCATTTTGTTTGTTAGCTTGTCCTTCTCTCATCAACATCACATAATTTTAAAAATATGTTGGTATTTTTATGAAAAATTACTAGTGGATATTCATTGCACAATTGAATGGATTTCATAGTGCCATATTTATTCAAGTATATCATGACTTTGACATTATACACACCCTTTCTTTTCCATATTGGTTCCTCTTCATTCTGACTCAGAGTCATCTTTCTCTTCTGAAATAGTTCCTCTCCTGTGTCTAAGAAATATCTATCACTCAAGGGAATAAAAAGAAATAGTTTGTTCTGGAGCCAAATATGAGGCACGGTGACTGAGAAAATGGGAACAATGTTTCCCCCCAACACCTTGTTCTGATATGGGAACAATTTCAAATAAAATAAAAAACAAAGGCATTTGTCAAATTTATCAATGGAAGCCTTAGTTAGGGTGATTTTGAAATGTAGAGAAATCTCTGATAAAGGTCTCAGATGCTTTCTGACTCTCTTAGAAGATAGGGATATATTTATATATTAAAAAACATTACCTAATAGTCACAAAGAAGATAGGTCCTATAAAGACTTGGGAAAAATCACTATAAAAGAAAGTAAGTAGGTCAGAGGTCATTTGATTCTGGACTTGTAAATTTCTATCTTCTTCACAACAGTGAAGATTTTTTTCTTAAAACATAAAAATTTTTAAAGGAACCTGGACTCAGCATTATTATTGTATAAATTCAATTGTAGAAAATTTTTCCTAGAGAAAATATATTGAGATATAAACAGCTATAAACAAAACCAAAGTGGTGTTTTTAATTGTGAAACAGGATTAGGAAAATAAGAAAAACCAGCTTTTTCATTCCATCTGATAATTTCAGGTAAATCAACATGTGTTCAGAAGAAAGCGCCCAGAGGAGTACCTGTGAACTCCATGTGGCATCTGTTACCACAGGAAATCATATGAGTCCCCCCACTCTGAGAAGAACTGAGGTCACCACCAACAGGGATTGAACCTGACCTGTGGGGACCAGGAGGAAGACTAGAAGGCCACAAAGGATCCTGCCCACTTCCTCTAAGTCATATAGGTAATGACATATTTACAAGCCAACAAAAAAGAAAAGAAAACCTCTCTGCCACCCTGAAATGACATAGTGTAGAGGAATGCAAGGCTGTGAGGTTGGCAAGGAAAATTTGATGGGAATATGTCAGTTTAACCAGTCAGTTGGCCTTCATGTTTACTTTGTCTTTCAAGGAAGAGGCATTCATAGGCAGAATCCTCTAGAGAGATATCTTTTTGACATGGTGATCTCTGACAACTAACATAAAGAAAATAGTTGCATTGCCAGTGTCTCGAGTATCTACTTTGCTTTAACCCATAAAGAAATTTAAATTCAACATTTTAACAATGAAGAGGGAAGAGTAGAAGAAATGCAAAGACTTGTTCAAATATTTTACAGGTTTGTTTTGAATTAGTATGTTTTCATGCTGTAATACTTTTAACATTTTATGAATCTGTGCTACTAAGATTGGTTGTTCTTGTAACTTATTCAGACAACTTTTCTTAGACCAAGTGCAAGAGCTAAGCCAACAAAGTTAGAATCAATAATGTCCAAACTTAGTATAATAGAAATATAATAGTCAAGAATGTCAGAATCAAGGGTTTTCTCTGTCACATCTAAATACCTGTCGTTAGCCAGGAGCAGTAGAAACATTTGAAAGAAGGGGAAGTCAATGCCTTGGACTCTAAACCAATATTGAGCCACTCATGATAGCACTTCATTGACCCATTCCCATTGCGTGTCTGTGTATTGATCTTTTGGGACAACATTAACCTGCCAGCCATGAACTGTGACCACAACCCTCCCCTATTACCTATGATGTCAAGAGAGATTGTGGGGTGGAGCCAGAACAGAACCTTAAGTATTTCTCAATGTTTGCTACAATTCAGTGAGTTATAACAAGCAGGGACTAATGTCCCTGTGCTTACAGATGGATCCTCTAGAATTGCCATGATTCATATGGGAACCTGGGCAGCCATGGGACAGAAATGCCTTACATCAGTAGGAGCTTTTTCATGGCTACAAAATCACAATATGTCTGAATGGTGTCTTGGTGGGAAATAGACTCTCCACAAGACTTCGACACCATTTAGGCCCCAAAGCTAGGAGGCACAATTTAATATAAACATCCTTTGTGGGGAAAAGAATTAGCATGTGGCAATAGGTTGTATTACAAATGCCTGGCAGTTATCTCTTCATGGTTACTCTGCCAAAAGCCATGCAGAATCCTACAGTGCCTGACCATAAGCTGGTGGCTTTGGAAAAGTTGTATCGGGCTACCCCAACACAAGAAGACAGACTGTCCTCTGTATGTACTCTCCCAGGTCATGCTGAACCACACACTACCTATGGACTTAGAAAAATATGGCATTGGTCATCCTCTACTGGTAAAATATTAAATGCATACAATGTAAGGCTGTCAGCAAATCTGGATTGAGATATGTATCACATAGTTCTGAGGTAGTAGTCAGAAGTACTCAGGAAATCTTACCAAAACCACAGTGAGATACCACATTCTTAGAGTACTGTTGTCTACTGTTAAAAACATGGCAGAGAATAAGTGCTGGTGAGAATATGGAGAATAAGGAGAAACTATTGGAGTAATGTTAACTGTAAGTGTCACAATGGAGAACATCCTTGAAATTCCTCAAAAATTAAATCCAGAACTCCTACATCATCACCAGCTCCAATACTATTATGTTAGCACAAACACTAGAATAGGTGTATGGAACAGACTCTACAATCCTGTGTGTAATGTGACATTTTCAATATAGAATGCAAAGGTTTTAATATGCACCTATTATTGACAGATGACAAAACTATGATGCAGGCATATGATAGAGTGCTATGCTGTCATTTAAATTTGATCTTACTCATACTGTGGATGGAAGTGAAAAGTGTTATGCTGTAGGAAGGAAGCCAAACACAAGTTCCTATCTACTCTTCCCTGGAATTAAAGTTGAAAGTTGAAAGAAAGCAAGTGTGTCAGCATGGAAATACATGGAAGGTATTACAGAGGGGAAAGGAAAGAGGGAAATGATATAATTAGATTATAATCTCAAAAAAGTATTTTTAAAGTTGATGTTAGTAGAAATTTAGAGTAAAAGGATAGTCAATTTAATTTTGAGAGAATAGATGGGAGAAGGCTATGGAAAAGCTGATAATTAGAGCTGAGTAAAAGGTTCTCATATGTTTGTGATAAAGTGTGTTGTATAATTACAAAAAAAGAAGCATTTTTCAGTGTTTCTCTGTAAATAACTGCTAAACATTTGAGATGGGTATTTTAAATTATTTATTATATTTATGTGTATGTGTGTTTGCATGCTTGTCTGTGTGTTCACTATATTCATGCAATACCATCAGAGGCCAGAAGAGGAGAGGGTGAGTGTTTCCTTGGAGTTAGAGCAGTCTTGTGGGTGCTGAGAAACAAACCACATCCTTTGCAAGAGCGCTTAACTGCCAAGTCCCCTCTACATTTGTTTTTATTCATCAGTTTAAAGTAAATTCAAAAATAAAATAATCATATCCATGTTTAGTTATCTTGGGGTCTTTTCTGGATTATGTTTTAGTAAAAGACATAGCTAATTATACAAGATGTAAGTATTTGAGTCCACATTTATAAAGAACCATGTTTTCTATTAGACATAATCTTTGTATATATTGCATAAAATGTGAGAAATTATGTTCATGTGATCATATATTTACAGATATGGTCTGGAAGAAGGCATTGTTATTGTGACTTTTAAATACCAGACTATGAGATAAGGAAATGACTCAACAGTTAATATCACTGGCTATACTTCCATAGGTCCAGGATTCAATTCTCAGCAACCACATGGTGGCTCAAAACTGACTTTAACTGTAGATATAAGAAATACAATGCCCACTTCTGGTATGCAGACATACATGCTAACAAAACATCTATATACATAAAATAAACCAGTAAGATAAAAAATGTTAAACAAAAAACAACAAAAGAAAGTTAACTATGCCGATAAAATGTGGGAAATAATAATATCACACCAACAAAACCTAAAGAATGTAAGCTTGTACACAAACACACACACACACACACACACACACACACACACACACACACACACACATCACCACCACAACGGTAGCAACAACAAAATAACAGAAAGCAGCAATCATTAATCATTGATGTATCTCAATACCACTGGACTCAATTACCCATTAAAAAGACACAGACTAACAAAATGGATGTGAAAACAGGATCCTGTGCAGCCACCTGAGGCCATGTTGATGTCTGTGGTCTGTACTGCAACCAGAACCGTGTCTAGGTCCATGTTCCTGCTGCAGCTCAGGCCACACCTATGTTCGTGTTCTGTGTTATCACCAAAGGACATGGAGATATCAAAGGTCTGTGACATGGGGTAATGATCTTGTACAATGTAAAGCTTTGTAACTCATATTGGTTTAATAAAATGCTGACTGGCCAATAGCCAGGTAGGGCTACCCAGACTAGAATTCTGGGAAGAGAAAGGCAGAGAGTTAGTTGCCAGCCAGACACAGAGAAAGTAAGATGAGAACTCCTTACTGAGAAAAGATACCAAGCCACATGTTAAACATAGATAAGAATTATGGGTTAATTTAAATTGTAAGAACTAGATATCAATAATCCTGAGCAATTAGTCAAGTAATTTATAATTAATATAAGACTTTGTGTTTATTTGGGACTAAACTGCTGTGGGACTGGGTGGGACAGAAACTTCCATCCACATGTCTGTGCCACTGTGAGTATTAACTGTTAAATAAAAGTGAATCAAACGACAACACACAGACCCATAGAGACTAAGTTACAAGGAGGTCTGGGGGTGGGGAGTGAACTTGTGTCTCCCTGGGAAAGGGAAATAGAATTAATTTTCTGTGGACTGGAGATGTCTGGATATGAGAACAGGATGGATCAGGTGGGAGAGGGAGGGACAGAGAGAGGGAGTGAGTACATGGAGGGAAAACTGGAATGGGGAAATGTGGAAACCTAGTGCAATGGAAACTTCCTGGAACATACTAGGGTATCCCTAGTATGTTGTTTTGAAACTAAATCCCAAGTTTACAATTTTTCCAGCAAAGACTTGGGATACAGATGCTGGGGTGAAAACTGCTAGCAATGAAAGCCCAAGGAGCAAGCAGCTCACATTACTGCTTAGCCAGCATCTCAGAAAGAAAGTGTCTCTTCCACTGTCCCAAATCAAAAAAGGAACTAAACTCAAAGTCCTTCCTCACTACTTCCTGTGTATTTCCCTATCCATTTTACAGACTCCCTCTTACTCTCTATAGCTACTACTTGTCAACTAGTTTCTGGCTGCACCTCTTGAATTAATGTTGATTTTATTTAATTAATGCTATCTCAGGGTTCACAGTAGAGTATCCCACAACTCTAGGGAAGACTCCTAGTAATGGAGGATACAGAGCCTGAGGCTGCCATCTTCTGTTACCAGGCAAGTTTCCCATTTTAGGACTGGGACACCAACCCAACCACAAAGTTTTTGACCCATACCTGTCCTGTCTCCAAGCTGTGCTGGGGTAAAAGTGGCTCAGAGCTTATGGGAGTGTCCAACCAATGACTGGTCTATTTGAGGCAAAAGCCACAAGAGGGAGCCCATGCCTGACACTGCCTGGATGGCCAGGAACTGGATGCTGGCTGGCTCGAGACCTAGGGTAGAACCAAACACAAATGACTTCACCCCCTAAAAAGTCTATGAAATGATTCCTAATGGTTTTCACCTATACTCATAGATTGGTGCCTTACCCAGTCATCATCAGAGAGGTTTTCTCTGGCAACTGATGGGAGCAGATGCAGAGACTAACAGCCAAACATTATGCAGAGCTTGAGAAACCCTGTGTAAGAGTGAGAGAAAGGATTGTAGGGGTCAAGGACACCAGGAGAACAGAGCCCACAGATTCAACTAAGTGGTGTTCATGGGGGCTTGAAGAGACTAAAACAGCTGTCACAGAGCCTACATGGGTCTGTGCTAGGTCCTCTGAATACAGGATGTGATTGTTTAGCTCGTGTTTTTTTTGTGGGACGCTTAACCGTTGGAGTAGTATCTCTGACTTTTTGCCTGCTCTTGAGACCCTTTTCCTCATAGTAGGTTGTCTTGTCCAGCTTTGATATGAGGAATTGTGCCTAGTCTTATGAGATCTTGTTATGCTGTGTTTGATTGATATGCCTGGGAGGCCTGTTCTTTTCTGAAGAGAAATAGGAGGGAGTGGATCTTGCGGAGAAAGGAGGTGGAAGGGGACTGGGAGGAATAGAGGGAGGAGAGGTTATAGTCTGGATGTATTGTATGATAATAGTAAATAAAAATCATTAAAATGTTATCCTTTAACATTGTAAAATGTTAAAGCAGAGCAACCCCCCATGTGTTTATTCCTCCCTGCAATTTGTTCTCACTGTATTTCTCTACAAGGTGCTGCTGCTCTGTTAATGTTTATCTGTTTTAAATACAAACACCGACAGCTACTCCAATGGAAGCTGTCTTCCACTTTACATTCTCTGTTGTGTTGGGGAAGGAAGAGTTAGGGTATACATGATTAGTTGAATGTGTGAGAATAAAAACATATCCATGTAGAGACCAAAGGGATTCCTTGGGGGCTATTTCTCACAAACTCATCTTGTTTTCTGAGATTTGTCAGAGACATTAGGACCTAAATATAGGAGTGCACTAAGCCCAAGGAATCCACGTGTCTCTGCCTCCTAAACACTGGTATAACTATTATATGCTACCATGCCTGGAGTATGATTGAGTTCTTTCCCTTGGACTCCCTCTTTACATGCTCTCTTCTTCACCTTACATGGATCAGCACAATACATTAAGAATCTGTGTTGTTTTGTTTCTAGCCTGAATTGTAATAAAAGTCTGAGAAAAGGCTTTTATCAATCAAAAGACCTTATTATTGAGAACACACAGAAAATAAATTACTATGAATAATTGTAAGATAATAAATTCTTGGTGTTATAGTTAAGCTGCATTAATAACTCAAGTTTAGATACACATGGACACAAGGTATAGAAACTATGTTACAGAGAATAGGGAAGTACACATATGTGTGTGTCATGACTCCAGAATCTGCACAATGGAATATGTGTGTCTCCTGAATCTTGAAGGATGTGGCAACTATGAGAAGGGAGAAAGCACCCAGGGTCCTCAAAGGAGAAAGAAGTGTATGTTGGCCTAAAGGGTACTGCAGAAGACAACACATCACAAGACAGACACCTGATCTCTTTAGATAGGAATGAAGTGAAGCTGGTAAGAGGGTAGCAGAGAGGCTAATACACTGACCACTGGGGTTGTATCTATGTCCTTTGGGTGAACCAGAGTTTCAGTTTAAAGTTCCAGAAAACAGTGGTCACGAATAGAAACAGCTCCACGCAGGCCAGGCCCTCTCCTGAACACATCCATTTTCCTGGGCGGTGGGGGAGGAAAAACAAAAGAAGGTAATTATTCCTTCTACACAAGAAATATTTTTTTGAGATGTACGGTGCTGGTACAGATAAAGAATAATAGTAACTCTCTGTGTTATTGGATATGTAATTAGATAAATGGATGAGTGAAGGGAAATCTAGTTCAACAAATAGGATAAGGGGGCATATTACCAATTAACACATGGTCTTAAGGAATATGTCATTCAAAAGCACTTCTCAGCAAGATGTATTGGTTTAAACTGTGTATAAATACCAGGGAGGCCATGGAGTAGGGATTATTACTCTAATATAAAGATCGCAAAATCAAGAATGGGAGCCCAGTACCACATTTTCTCTATCCATTCTTCATATATGTGTGTGTGTGTGTGTGTGTGTGTGTGTGATAGTAGGACATGTGTGACACTAAAGAACAGAAAGAAGATACTTGGAGCTAAATGTTTAAGCATAAAAGGGAGATGGGGGTGCAAGGAGGTAAGGCGTGGATTTCAAACACATCCTCAATCCTCAGGGCACATCAAGAAAAAAATGGGCAAAAGACTGTAAGAACCAAAGGAAAAGTGCTGTTTAATGATGTTGATTTGACATGACATGGCTGTTGCACACTCATAGCAACTATGCTTATATACAGTAGATCCTCACAAGATTAAGTCAACTGCCTTCTGTGTGCCCTCCTTGAGGTCTCCTGCTCTGGGGACTGTGCACAGGTGGAATTTCCCCAGCAGGCCAAGGCATCTAGGGACTGCCGATATCGAAATCCTAGTACCAACTCTAACCACAGGAAATGGTTAGTGTGGGGTTTGGGTCTGTTTTTGGCCTTTCTTTCACTTGCATTCCTAGGAGTCTCTTGGTCTGGGGAATGTGCACAGGTGAAACTCCCCTGCCCAACAGGCCAAGCCATCCAGAGTCTGCTGACATTGCAGTGCTAGTTCCACCTCTACCCACCAAGAGAGGGAGAATCTTACACATGTCTGCACCCATCAGGAAAGCCATAAGAGTATTTGACCTGCTGGCACCCATCAGAAGAGAACCTTTGACCAGTACTGACCAGGAGAGGGAAGGACTCCACCTGCACCATCTGGAAGAAGGAATGGGAAGACAATAGTATAAGAACACATTCAACAACAAAAAGAACAATATGACACCACCAGAGTCTAGTGACTCTACTCCAGCAAGACCTGAGCATCCCAACACAGGTGAAGCAGAAGAGAACAATCTTAAGAACCACATTATGAAGATTAATAGAGTCCCTCAAAGAGGAAATGAGAAAATCTGTTAAACAAATTCAAGAAATAACGAAATGTCTTAAAGCAAGGAGAGCCAAGAAAAAAAGAAACAACTAAACAAGTGAAGGAAACAATCCAAACAGTTCAAGTCTGGAAAGCTAAAACACAACCAATAAAAAAAAAGACACACACACAGTCTGAGGGAATGTTGGGAATAGAAAAGCTGAGTAAACAATCAGAAACTACATATACAAGCATGGTATGAAAGACATAATCTCAAGCGTAGAAGATACACTAGGAGAAATAGATTCATCCATCAAAGTAAATTTTGAGTCCAACAAATCCCTAACACAAAATATCCAGAAAATATGGGACACCATGGAAGGCCAAACCTAAGAATAATAGGTATAGAAGAGGGTGAAGAAACCCAACTCAAAGGTACAGAAAACATTCAACAAAATCAAAGAAGAAAACTTTCCCAACCTAAAGAATGACATGCAAATGAAAGTACAAGAGCCTACAGAACACCAAATAAATTGGACCACAAAAAGTCCTCTCACCACATAATAATCAAAACAACAAACATTCTGAATAAAAAACAATATTAAGAGCAGCAAAGGAAAAAACACCAAATAACATATAAAGGCAAATCTATCAGAATTATACCTGACTTCTCCACGGAAACCCTGAAAGCCAGAAGGACCTGGATAGATGTTCTACAAACACTAGGAGACCACAGATGCCAACCCAGACTACTATACCCAGCAAAGCTTCCAATCACTAAAGTTGGAGAAACAAGATATTCCATGACAAAACCAGATTTAAACAATACATATCCACAAATCCAGCCCTACAAAAAGTACTAGAATGGAAACTCCAACCCAATGAAGTTAACTACACTCACAAAACATAGGCAATAGATAATCCCACTTTACAAAAAGCCAAAAGAAGAAAGGGGGAATCCACACACAATACTGCAACCAACAACAAATCCAAAACAAATAAGAATTAATAATCAATGGTCATCAATATCCCTTAATATCAATGGTCTTAACTCGATTAAAAAAAGACACATGCTAACAGAATGGATACGAAGACAGAATCCATCATTCTGCTGCATAAAAGAAACACACCTCAACTTCAAAGACAGATGTTACCTCAGAGTAAAGCATTGGAAAAGATTTTCCAATCAAATGACCCTAAGAAGCAAGCTGGTGTAGGTATCCTAATAGCTAACAAATTAGACATCAAACTAAAATTAGTCAAAACAGATGATGAAGATAATTTCATATTGATCACAGGAAAAGTCCATCAAGATGAAGTCTCAGTTCTAAACATCTATACTCCAATATAAAGGCACCCACATTCATAAAAGATGCATTACTAAACCTCAAATCACAATTAAACCCCACAAACTTAGTGGGAGACTTCAACAACCCACTCTCATCACTGGACATAGCTACCAGACAGAAACTTAACAGAGAAACAAAGGAACTAAGAGAAGTTATGATGTAACTGGGTTTAATGGACATCTATAGAACATTTCATCCAAACACAAAAGAATATACCTTCTTGTCAGTGTCACATGTAGGTGTCAGTTGGGAGGCAAGGGCAGCCTATGGTACCTCTGGCAGTGGAACCAGTATTTTATCATTAGTGCATGGATTTTGGAGCCCATTTCTTTTGGAGGGATGCTCTCTCAGCCTAGATATATAGGGGAGGGCCAAGGTCCTGCCCCAAATGATGTAATTGACTTTCATGATCCCCCATGGGAGGCCTCACCCTTCCTGGGGAGTAGAACAAGGGTGGGATGGGGGTTGTTTCAGGGTCATGAGAGGATAAGAGAGAGAGGGAACTGGATTTGGTATGGAAAAAAAGATTGTTTTTTATTTAATTAAAAAATGTAAAAAAATATTTTTTGAAATAAAAAAAGAAAATTACTTCTTCAATCGCACAGGTTTCTTAGAGACAGAACTAATATGGTAGATAGGTAGACTGGACTGATAGACAACAGGCATAGGAAAGAGAGAAAATGTACATAGATGTATGAGAGAGATGATAAATGATAGATAGATAGATAGATAGATAGATAGATAGATGATATATAGGCATATAGATGATTGATGAGAGTTAATTTATCAAATCAACTGGTTCACATAGTTTTAGAACTAAGTATTATCTCTGTAATCTGACTGTGATGGGGATACTCAGGAAACCAGGTGGCATATCTGAATGCAAGTTTAAAAGCCTGTAAACAATGGAGTCAATTGTGTAGCATATCCTTACTAGAAAATATATAACTGCATATAAAATATTAGTATTTTAGCCCATTTTCACAAAGAGCCACATTTTGTACCATAGATTGAATAGCATGTGGAGACATCTCTCTGCAGAAGGCCCCAAGGTAGGAAATCAGCAATACCAGACAATGTGGATCCCTTGACACTAAGAGAGTAAGGGATAATCAGTAATGTCAGAGTTTCTCATTTGATTACTTGTAGTGCAGTGGGAAGGCAATGTAGCATCTAGAAATTATACAAATGTGACACTTCCTGGTACCATTATTCCTTTGGAAAGAGAAGTGAGGAATATGGAGCATGTGGTTAGCAATAGGAAAGCAAATGCATGGTCAATTCTAGCCTAAAAATATCAAGACAAAAGCTGTTTGAACTGTCACATTTTTCCTTTTTTAAATTTAAAATAGAAACAAGTTTGTTTTCCATGTCAATCCCAGTTCCCTCCCCCTCCCCTCCTACCCTGTCCTCCACCATGCCCCTACCCCATCCCCATCCTAATGGAGGGTGAGGCCTTCTGTGGGGGATCTTCAAAGTCTGTCATAGCATTTGAAGCAGAGCCTAGACCCTTCCCCCTGTGTCGAGGCTGAGAGAGTGTCCATCTATATGGATTGGGCTCCCAATGTCCATTCATGTACTAGGGATAAATGCAGATCCATTACCAATGGCCCCATAGATTAACCAGATCTCCAAACTGACAACATTCAGGGGATCTGAAACAGTCTGATGCTGGTTTACCAGCTATCAGTCTGGGGTCCTTGAGCTCCCCTTGTTCAGGTCAGCTGTTTCTGTGGGTTTTCACAGCATGGTTTTGACCCCTTTGCTTTTATCTTTTATTGACAATAACAGCAAAGGAGGGCATGTGCTGGCCCTATATGTGTATTCTTTTACTTGTCGTCTATAGGGTGTAGGTACTCCTGGACACTGTTTGTCATCTGTATATAAGGAGGGCAATTGGTTTTTTTAGTCAATCTTGTACCCTGCCACTTTCCTGAAAGTGTTTATCAGCTGTAGGAGTTCCCTGGTAGAATTTTTCAGGTCACTTATGGAAACTATCATATCATCTGTAAATACTGAAAGTTTGAGTTCTTCCTTTCCAATTTGTATCTCCATGTCTTGTCTTATTGCTCTAGCTTGAATGTCAAGTAAAATATTGAAGAGATATAGAAAGAGTGGAACAACCTTGTCTTGCTCCTAATTTTAAAGGAAACACATTGAGTTTCTCTCCATTTACTTTGATGTTGGCTGTTGACTTACTATATATTGTCTTTATCATGTTTAGGTATGTTCTTCTTATCTTTGATATTTATCATTAAGGCAGGGTGGATTTTATGAAAATCTTTTTAAGCATCTAATGAGAGGGAAATTGTGGTTTTTCTTTTTCACTTTGTTTATATGGTGAATTATATTGATGGATTTTTATAAGTTGAACCATCTCTGAATCCCTGGGATGAAGCCTACTTGTTCATGGGGGATGATTTTTCTGATATGTTCTTGGATTTGATTTGCCAGCATTTTAATTGAGCATTTCTGCATTAATGTTCATGGGAGGGAGGGATTGGCCTGTATTCCTCTTTCTTATTTGTGTCTTTGTGTGGTTTGTGTACCAAGGTAATTGTAGCCTTGTAAAAAGAGTTTGACAATGACCTTTCTACTTCTATTGTGTTGAACACTTTGAGGATTGTTGGCATTAGCACTTCTTGGATTTCTGATAGATCTCTGCACTGAAACCATCTGGCCCTGGGTTTTTCTTAGTTGGAAGATTTTTGATGACTGCTTCTATTTCATTAGGGGTTACAGATCTATTTAGATGGCTTTTCTGTTCTTGATTTTCAGTTTTGGTAAGTGATATTTATCCAGAAAATTGTCAATTCCCTTTTAATTTTCCAATTTGGAATACAGGTTTTGAAAGTGTGACCTAATGATTCTCTGTATTTCCTCAGTATCTGTTATGTCCCCCTTTTCATTTGTGATTTTGTTAATTTGCATGTTCTCTCTCTGCATTTTGTGTAGTTGGATAAAGGTTTGCCTTTCTTCTTGATATTCTTGAAGAACCCACTCTTTCTTTCATTGATTCTTTGTATTGTTTTAATTGTTTCTACTTTATTGATTTGAGCCTTCAATTTGATTACTTCCTGGCATACACTCCTTCTGGGAAGGTTTACTTCATTTGTTCTAGAGCATCCAGTCATGCTGGTAATTCTTTAGTGTGACACTTCTCCAGTTTCTTCATGTGGGCACTTAGTGCTATAAACTTTCACTTAGCACTGCTTTCATAGTGTCCCATAAGTTTTGGTATGCTGTGCCTTAATTTTCATTGAATTCTAACAAGTCTTTAATTTATTTTTTTATTTCTTCCTTGACTCAGGAGTGATACAATTGAGAATTGTTCAATTTCCATAAGTTTTTAGGATTTCTGCAATGTGTGTTGTGGTTGAATTCTAGCTTTAAGCAATGGCGATCTGATGAGATACAGGGGGTTATTCCAATTTTTTGTATCAGTTAAGGTTTGTTTTGTTACCGAGTATGTGGTTGACTTTAGAGAGGCTCATGTGGCACTGAGAAGAAAGTATATTCTTTTGTGTTTGGGTGGAATGTTTTATAGAGGTCTGTTAAACCCAATTGGCTAGAACAATAATTTTGAGTCTATAAAGAAACAAATCAAAGAAGATGCCAGGAAATGGAAATATCTCCCATGCTCTTGGATATGTAGGATCAACATAGTGAAAATGTCAATTTTCCAAAAAGCAACCTAGAGATTCAATCCAATCCTCTTCAAAACCCCAGTACAATTGTTTACAGAACTTGAAAGTACAATACTCAACTGTATATGGAATACCAAAAACCCAGGATGTCCAAAACAATCCTGTGCAATAAAGGAACTTCAGGGGCCATTAAGTTCTACTTTAGAGCTATAGTAATGAAAAAAAGCTTGTTATTGGCATAAAAACAAGCAGGTTGACCAATGGAATGAAAATGAAAACCCTGATATTAATCCATACATCTATGAACACCTGATTTTTGACAGAAAAGGTATATTTATACAATGGAAAAAAGAAAGCATCTTCAACAAATGGTGCTGGAATAACTAGATGCTAACATGTAGAAGACTGCAGATAGATCCTCATCTATCGCCATGGACAAAACTTAAGTCCAAATGGATTAAAGACTTCAACATATATCCAGCCAAACTGAACTTCTTAGTGAAAAGTACCCTTGAATGAATTGGTACAGGAAATCACTTCATGAACATAACTCCAGTAGCACAGACACTGAGATCGGCAATTAATAAATGGGACCTCCTGAAGCTGAGATGCTTCTGTAAGGGAAAGGACACAGTCAACAATACAAATAGAAGTCCACAGACTGGCAAAAGATCTTCAACAACCTCACATCTGACAGTGGAATTATTTCCAAAATATACAAAGACCTCAAGAAGCTAGTCACCAAAACACAAAATATTCCAGTTAAAAAGTGGGGTACAGAACTAAATAATGAATTCAGAAAAGAGGTACTTAATATGGCTGAAAGGCACTTAAGAAATTGTTCACCATCATTAGCCATCAAGGAAATGCAAATCAAAACAACTCTAAGAAACCATCTTACACTGGCCAGAGTGGCTAAAATCACAACCACCAATGACAGTCTGTGCTGGAGAGGATGTGCAGAAAGTGGATCACTCTTCCAGTACTGGTGGGAGTGCAAACTTGTGAGGTCACATTGGAAATCAGTATGTCTGTTTCACAGGAAAATGGGAATCAGTCTACATCAAGAAAGAGTAATTCTACTCTTGGGTAAATATGCAAAGGATGCACATTCATAAAACAAGTTCATCCATTCAACTGTGTTCATAGCAGTGTTGTTTGTAGTAGTCATAACCTGGAAGCAACCTAGATGCCCCCCCACTCAACTGAAGCGTAGATAAATAATATGTGGTATTTACACATTTACACATTGAAGTGTTACTCAGTGAGAAAAAATGAAATCTTGAAATTCACAGGCAAATGGATAGAACTAGAAGAGACCAACCTTGGTGAGGTAACCCAGTCAAAGAAAGACAAGCAAGGTATGTACACACTCACATATGAATATGAGACATAGAGCAAATGACTACCAGCCTACAATCCCCACATCCAGAGAAGGTAGGAAACGAGGACCCCAAGAGAAACATACATGGGCTCCCGAAGAAGGGGAATGTGACAGGAACTTCTGAGTAAATTGGGAGCACAGTGGAGACAGGGAAGGAAGGTAGGAAAAAGAGAAGGGGAGAAGCGGTGGGGATAGGAGAACATGAGGGATCAGAAAGACTGTGTTGGGGGAACAACAGAGGAGAGCAATAGATACCTAAAGAGATACCTCAATAGATGGAGCTCTTATATGTTTAAAGAGAAATCTGGCACAAGGGAAATATCCAGAGACCCACAAAGGTGACCCCAAATAAAAATCTAAGCAATAGTAGAAATGTTACCTTAAATGCCCTTCCCCTATACTGAGATTGATAACTACCATAAATGCCAACCTTCATGCTCTAGCCTTCATCCAGTAGCTGATGGAAGCCGAAGCAGACACTCACAACTAAGCACTGTGCTGACCTCCTGGAATCCATTTGTAGACAAGAAGGATGAATGAGCAAAGTGGTCAAGACCCTGCTGGAGAAACCTACAGAAACAGCTGACATGACTGAATGAGATCACATGGACCCCAGTTGTAAAGTTGCGGAATCAGCATTGGAATGAACCAATCACTATGAATCTGGGTGTCCATTAGGAGGCCAGGGCAGTCTGTGGGACCTCTTACAGTGGAACCAGTATTTATCCCTAGTGCACAAATGGACTTCAGGAGCACATTGCCTATGGAGGGATAATCTCTCATCCAAGACAGGGAAGAGGGCCGAGGTCCTCCCCCAAGTGATGTGACAGTCTTTGATGATCCCCCATGGAAGGCCTCACATTCTTTGGAAAAGGGTGTGGGGTTGGATGGGTGGGTATGTGGGGGTCAAGTGAGACTGGGAGGGAGAGGGAATAGGAATTGATATGTAAAATAAGTATGTTTCTAAATTAAATAAATTAATTAAAAAATGAACACCAAATACTGCAGTGATTCTAAGTTATGCTCAGCCGAAGAGCTTTGCTAACGTCCCCTTCACATTCTGTTTTCTGTGTATATATGTGGGTGGGTGATGTGTGTGCATAATCAGATGCATATATGTGAGGAATGCATGTTCATGCACATACACATATGTGGGAGACAGAAGTGAACCTTGCTGTTGTTCCTTGGGAGATGACAAACTTGTTTCTTGAGATAGGAGGATAAGGGCTCACTACTTAGGCTTGTTTGGGTGTCCAGCAAGACTGAAGAATCTCTTCTTCTGTCTCCAGTTTGGTATAACAAGCACACACTACCATGCCTGGCCTTTATATACATATTAGAGTGTAGATTTAGGTCTTCAAGTTTGTGTGGCAAGCACTTCAGTGGATGAAATAACTCTCTAAATTTGCATTCTGTATCCTTCACAGTGTGTGAACAAGCATGATAGGTTGAGAACTGTATTTCCTTTCATTTCTTACCTGACTTGTAAGCTAGTCTCAGAAAAAGTACACAAATCAAATATATTTATTACTGAAAACATGAAGAAGAAAAATGATAATGAATTATCTTATTATATTAGTTATATAACAGTAAAGTTCTATTTTAGCTCAAGACCAGAAACATATTAGTAGAAGGGGTAATAACACTGTTGCAAAGAATAGAAAATAGAAATAGATTTGTGCAGTGACTCCAGAAATTATAATATGATTGACAGGTGTTTCCTGGGAATTGACAGATTGGGAATACATGAGAGGGGAGGAAGGAGAATTTGTCCCCAGCGGAATGAAGGTCTTGAGGGGATTGCAGAAAACAACAGAGCCTGGGCCCGAAAGTCTAATCTTCTTTAGACAGAAATGAAGCAGAGCTAGAAGTGGGGTGGCACAGAGGCTAATCCATTGACCACTGGGGTTGTATCAATATCCTTTGGGTGAACCAGAGATTTCATCTTAAAGTTCTGTAAAATGGTGGTCAGGAATAGAAACAGCTCCATGCGTGCCAGGCCTTCTCCTGCACACATCTGTTTTCCTGGGGGAGCAGAATTTTAAAAAAGATTATTATTCTCATTTGTAAATGTGAGAACCTCTGTACTTGTAATTGACACAAGAGGCTATGAATGAAGGGTAAGTTATTGGATGGGTTGGTAGAAGGATAGCTACATGAAAGGACAGACAACTAGGCAAAAAGAAAAATGTAGAACAAATTTGTTGCTCAATTAACATACACTAGTAAGAAATACATAGTTCAAAAATACGATTTAGCTAGGTGTGGTAGTTCACATGTGTAACCATACTACTGGGAGAATGAGGAAGAAAGATTTCATGTTCATTATCAAAAATAATTAAGCCAAGGACAGAAACTACACATACAAAGGCAACATACATACTGAAGATTTTGACTCAATATCCCTTACTCTCACCCTGAATGAGAAGGAACAGGGTTCTTGATCATCTGTGCAGAGTGTCCTGCCACATTGACAATGTTTCCATCCTCTCATGACGGTCTTGAAGCTTCTCGCATTCTGAACTGTGTAAAAATGGTTTGGTCTAATGGTTCATGACCTTCTTTTAATTATGCGTGATTTCTTCTTACAATTCTCCATTACCTGTGCCTTTTGAGGCAGCAAAGAAGTCATGTACTACAATGTTGCTCCATTTTTGCCATTAATACATAAGGTTTGAGAGATCAATATGCTGATTTATCCTTAATAATTCAGAGATCTGGGAAACTTTCTCATTGCCTTAGTCCAATTGCTATTTGATAAGTATTTTTCATTCAGGTGTTTACCAAGGGCACTTGAGGCTTTCAAGAATTGTCTGTATTTTGGAGACTTGTAATTACATAGTTGAGCAAGGAGGTGATTGACACAGCAAAAAAGACAAGAATGTAAATTATAATGTCTCCATTTTCATGGTGAGTGAGAAAAGTGTAAAGTTGGCTTTCTTTGTTATTTCTTTGATGTAGCTAAAGAAAGAAAACCAATAGTCTACATTCTAGAGTTCTCAATTTTGAACAGTGATTGAACAATCAAAGCCTTAGCTTCATACCTTGTCAGGGAAGAAATTTCTCTTTCATGACAGTGCATGAACACTGAAAGTCGCACCCCTGATCATTGCAAGTCTGATGGCCATTAGGGAGACACTATGTAAGCCTCCACAGATGCTCATGACACTGGATCCATGGAAATGAATTTCTCTTACCTATTGAAAAGGGCACAAAGTAGTCACTTTTTCTTAAAGTTCTCATTCTTATCTAGAAAGTGGCCAGGGTCAAATATCTCTGGGTTGGGGAATTCCTTCCTGTTATCTAGTACTGATGACAGTGATGTTATTACCATTGTTCCCTAAACAACACACAGAGAGAAATCAAGTTACAAAATAAATGCATAGAGGTATAACACATTAGGTAAATAACCTAGTTCACCTTCAGCTCCATAATTGGGTAAGGTTCAAAGAACAGTAGGGAAGTTTCAAAACAGAGCAGATGAGGAGCAGGGAGGAGTTTGAGGCTAGGTACAGTGGTGTGGCTAAAGTGTCTTCAGTGACATTTCATGTGAGTACTTGTATTAAAATCTCTCCTTTCTTTCCTTCAGATTGGACTCATTCTTCTCTGACCACTGTCTACTATAGCTCATCACATCTGTCTATGTACCCCACATGTGAATCTGTTTCCTGATGGAATAGTTCATTAAGTGTTTTGAACAGACTAGGAGCCCATTCATTAAGAAAAATAGGGAAAATTTGGGAAGAAAAATATCACTCTTTTATGTTCATTTATAGAATCTATCTATATAACTATCTATTTATATAATAAGAAAGTAAATGTAGGGCTAAGTACCAGATTAGAAATGTGCAATCATATATGGAATCTATCTATGTGAATGCACAGACACAACACAGAAATGCACATATGTATTTGTGTCAGAAAAACAGGATGAAGACTCTTTGGGAGAAGGAAAGAAAGTAATGGAATGAGAAAGAGAGGGAGAAAATAAAATCCAAATAAGATGGGATAAGTTATGATGTCATGATCTGATGACAGGTAAATTAATAAAACTTCTGAAGATACACAGAAATATCTGGGAGCAGGTCCTGGCAAGGTCTCTTCAACTAGCACACAAACCAACTTTATATTATATCAAAGTTTCCAGGATCATGATCTAAAAGCTTTTACAAGGTTGCACACAAATTAGAATGTGGCTAAACTAAGTATGTTTATATTTTAAAAACTAAAAAGATTATTGACATAAGTAAGTTTTATGAAAAGTAAGTTCTAGTGTCAATAGGAGTTGAATGTATTATATTCATTAGCATTTGTTTACATGTTCCCTGTGACTGCTTCTCTGCCACAATGACAGCATCTCTAAAGGCACAGCACAATTCTTATGGACTTGAAAGTCTGAGATCTACGAGGACAATTATACCAAAGATTAGTGGTTCCTTCTTATCCTATAGGTTCTGCTAAGATCAGTGGCTCCATTCTGACTAAAAAAAAAACCTTATCCTACTTGTCAGAAGGGAGAATTAACTGTGAAATAGCCAGGTTGTTCCATAAAGGCAAAGAATGGAATATTCAAATTGACTAGACCACAAAGAGACCGGTCATGACATCATCCAACAGCAGAGGGATGAAGGGATAAAAGTTTAGCTGAGGCAACACTCTTCTCAAACAGGGCATTAAACTCAAGGAAGCTATGAAGAAATACACTGTTCCAATCTTCTCCTCAGTTGTACTTATCAAATAGTTGGACTGATGACATAAACATAAACAAGTTTTGTATATTAGCCATAGACTTCAATGGTCTTATCTCAGGAGTGCCCTTTAGCCAAATAGAGCATGATGGCAATTTAATCCATATTCTGAATCTGTTATCAAAAAGTAAAACCCATTGTCACCTGAAGGAATTAGTTCCATCATCTCTGCATGATGTTAGTAACTGGAACCTTACCAGTATCTTTTTGTGCCACCCCACCCTGAAGAAATACAAGGCTCTCCGGGAGAGAGAGCTTCATCCATTCTGAATGAATATATTCATATAAAAATTCTGAAGTTTTCATCTGTAGTATCTGGTTCTCAATAAAAAGTTTTATAGTATCTTCAAAGTTAGCACTAAGTGGTCACAGAA
The DNA here is from genome assembly GCF_003668045.3 of Cricetulus griseus. Classification (NCBI taxonomy): domain Eukaryota; kingdom Metazoa; phylum Chordata; class Mammalia; order Rodentia; family Cricetidae; genus Cricetulus; species Cricetulus griseus. The sequence goes on along the minus strand of NC_048596.1, from coordinate 22,243,576 downwards.
ATGATATAAGTACAAACATAACCATATCATGGAACATTTTAACTTAGTTTTAAGCCAACAACTTGGCTTTAATTCAACTATGAGGAAGAAAAATTATGGACAGAATTTTTTAACATAGAAGTCATAAGCATACACCTGATCTAGACACCAAGAAGGTGGGTATCAGTAAGGAGGTCTCGGAAGTTTATGGGACATCTGGTAGTAGATCAGTATTTATCCCTAGCATAGGAATGGACTTGGATGCCCATTCCACATAGAGGGATACTCTCTCATCCTAGACACACAGGGGAGGGCATAGGCCCTATCTCAAGGATATGACAGACTCTGAAGATTCCCCATGGAAGGCCTCACCCTCCCTGGGGATCAGAAAGGGTATGAGATAGGCAGGTTGTTAGTGGGGGGCAGGGGAGGAGAGTAGGGAGAGGGGACTAGGATTGACATGTAAAACAATTTTGTTTCTAATTTCAATTTAAAAATGGAAAAAAGAAGTCATAAGTAATATGTGGTAGAGAAAATCCAATGTACATATATGTTTGCCACATATACAGTCACTGATCAAAGAGGAAACAATACACAGAACCATAAAATGGGTGCACAGAAGAATTTTTAAAAGAATAGACAGACTTTTGTGAATAAAATTTATCTCAAAGTAAAAATCTGTGTTCCTGGGCCATATTCATATGTAATTGGCTCCACAATAAACAATCTCTTGTATCCTTAAGTAAATCAAACCAAAACTTTTCATCTGGTCTACACAACTACCTTTGTATTCCTAAAACATCAAACTTGATAGGGAGATATTAAAGTTACAATAGTCATTCTCATCAGAAATGTGACAAGTGATGTGCTGTGGAATAATCCTTTTGCACATTGTGAAGATTAGCCACTCTGATTGATTTAATAAAAAGGTGATTGGCCAGTAAGCAGGCAGAAGTTATAGGTGGGACAACCAAATTAGGAGAATGATGGGAAATAATAGGGCAGAGTCACAAGACATGCCAGCCAGTCAATGAGAAAGCAAGATGTGTAGAAAAGAATTTAACATGCCACTAGCCAGGTGACAATGCATAGCTAAGAAATGTGGGATAATTTAAATGCGACTTTAATAGTAGCAAGCCTGAGATATTGACCAAGCATTTACAATTATTATTAAGTTTCCAAGTCAATTATTTGGGAAGTGGCTGCTGGTTATTTGGGATCAGACAGTCAGGGAAGGAAAATTCTTCCTACAGTGATGCGTACTGCAACCAGGTCTGTTCATCACTGTATTGCAATTCAACACACTGAAGAGAAATTAAGCCACAGGAATATGAAAAGTACATAGAAAATTACTAGTCCACATAATCCTTTCAAATTTCACATATATTTATAGATACATCATTAAAATAATAAATTCATTTTCAGATAAAAATAAGATCAACATAATGATTACATAAATTGTTTCCTTTAAGCAGATGGAAAGAACAGCAGAAGCACTAGAGACATAACAGGCAATAATTCTGGAAACCACTAAGAAGATATTTATAGGCTACAATATTGAAAAGAAACATGGAAAAGAAATCAATATCACAAGTACATGATTGAATGAAGTAGCTTTATTAAGGAGTTGAAGAATTCAGGATATGGATTCTTTCCACTTTGAAGATATTTTTTTCTCATTATGATGAAAATCTAGAAAAGACTTTTGGGAATTTGACAAAATGTTTGAACATTCAGACAAAAATAAATAAGCTTTGCCAACCTGTTTGGAAGAGAGCAAATGTGGAAGTATCATTGCCAGATATCTCTGTACCTGCAACAGCGCTGCCTCCAGTTCATGGAGCAGTACAAACCACAAGCAGCCCTGGGTGGCTCAGAGGACTGGAACCACACTGTGAACCTGGGAGCATCAAGAGGACAGAGGTGCAGCAGAGAAGAGACAAGCTTACCTTGGGGATGAAGTAGTCCCTGAATTTAATGTCACAGGTCACTGCATGGGGCAGGCTGGTGGGGACCATGTCTATGAATCTGTAGACCTTATGAACCGTGGCATCTGTGTAGGACATGCGGCTCCTGTCCTGCATGCAGGGACTACGGTGTCTGCCCACCATTTGATCAATCTCTTCCTGGACTTTAGCTGGTTGTTCACAGTGAGAAATGGGGGAATAGAAAAGTGACATGTTTGGTACAATGTCAGGCCATACAGAGCATAATGCAGGTGTTCCAAAAGAATTATAAAACGTTCATTATTTCTTTCACAAGTAAAATCATTTATACATCTTCCTCCTCTGCCAGCCTGACCTCTCCTGAGGTGAGTGTACCCTCTGCCACTGCCCTACTCTTCTCCATGCCCCCAGCAGTCCAGGATCTCTCTGGAACTGCACCTGCATAGAGTGGACCTGCCCAGACAGGGAAGACCTCCCTGAGTCTGGAAATACATCACTCTTCATTCCCTTCCTCTGGCCAATCCTCTCCAGAGGTGAGTGTACCCTCTACTCCTGCCCTACTCCCGCCCAATGTCCCCACCATCCCAGGATGTCTCTGGGACTGTGCCTGCATAGAGTGGACCTGTCCAGACAGGAAGGACCTCCCTGAATCTGGAAATAAGTCACTTCCTTCACCCTCCACCTCCCGAACCTCTCTTGAGTGAGAAGACTACCAGGATGGTAGTCTGGATGGCAAGACCATCCAGAGCTGTGGACATTGAAGTCTTGGCCCACACATACCACCTGGTGACAAAGGAGATAGAGAGAGCCCACCTGCACCCACTGGAAGAAGAGATGGGAAGAAGACAGAATAAGAACACACTCAACAACAGAAATACCAATATGACACCACCAGAATCTAGGGACTCCACACCAGGAAGATCTGAAAAGCATACCATAGAGGAAGAAGACGAGACAGACCTAAAAATCTACTTCATAAAGATGTTCAAGACCCTTAAAGAGGAAACAAGAAAATCTTTTAAAGAAATAGAAGAAAAACAAACAAAAAGTTCAAGAAATAAAAAAATTCTCTTAAAGAATCTAAAGAAAAAGCAACCAAACAAGTGAAGGAATCACTCAAAACAGTTCAAGGCATGAAGGCTTAAATAGAAACAATAAAGAAAACACAGAATGAGTGGATGCTGGAAATAGAAATGCTGGATAAATGATCAGGAACTAAAGATGTGAGTATAACCAATAGAATACAAGAGATGGATGAGAGAATCTCAGTTGTTGAAGATCTCTAGAGGATATACAGTCATCAAACAAAGAAAATCTCAAGTCCAACAAATCCCTAACAAAAAATATCCAAGAAATATGGTACATGGTGAAAAGGCTGACCTAAGAATAATAGATAGAGAAAAAGGTGAAGAAACACAGCTCAAAGGTACAGAAAACATATTCAACAAAATCATAGAAGAAAACTTTCCCAACCTACAGAATCATATGCCTAAGAAAGAACAAGAAGCTTACAGAACACCAAACAGACTGGACCACAAAATGAAGTCCCCTCGACACATAATAATGAAAACACCAAACCTACAGAATAAGAAGAAAATATTAGGAGCAGCAATGGAAAAAGGCCAAGTAACATATAAAGACACCTATCAGAGTCACACCCAACTTCTCAATGGAAAGTTTGAAAGCCAGAAGGTCCAGGATAGATTTCCTACAAACACTAAGGGAACATGGATGTCAATCCAGACTACTGTACCCAGCAAAGCTTTCAATCACTATAGATGGGGAAAACTAGATATTCATGACATAACCAGATTTAAACAATACATTTCCACAAATCCAGCACTACAGAAAGTTCTTGAAAGAAAACTCCAACCCAAGGAAGATAACTACACTCACAAAAACATAGGCAATAGATAATTCAAATTTACCAACCATGGAAAGAAACAGGAGGAGGTCTGTTTCTTATCAGACCACCATGCTTTAAAGTTAGAATTCAACAAAAACACGAATTGCAGAAAACCTACAAACTTTTTGAAATTAAGTAACACCCAGTTGCACACTGCCTGGGTCAAGGAAGAAATAAAAAATGAAATGAAAGATTTCCTAGAATTCAATGAGAATGTGGATACAATTTACTCAAATTCATGGGACACGTTGAAAACAGTGCTAAGAGGAAAGTTCATAGTGCTAAGTGCCCACATGAAGAAACAGGAGAATAATCACACTAGAGAATTAACAGCACAACTGAAAGCTCTATAACACAAAGAAGCCAATACACCATGGAGGAGTAGATGCCAGGAAATAATCAAATTGAGGGCTGAAATCAATGAATTGGAAACTAGGAGAACAATACAAAGAATCAATGAAATAGAGTTGGTTCTTTGAGAAGATCAACAAGATAGACAAACCTTTATCCAAACTTACCAAAAGGCAGAAAGTGAGCATGCAAATTAATAAAATCAGGAATGAAAAGGAGTACATAGCAACAGACACAGAGGAAATCCAAAGAATCATCAGGTAATACTTTGAAAACATGTATTCCTCAAAGTTCAAAAATCTAAAGGAAATGAACACTTTTCTGGACAGATTTCACTTACCAAGATTAATCAAGAACCAATAAGCAACTTAAATAGACCTGAAATCCATAATGAAATAGAAGCAATCATTAAAAGTCTCTAACCAATCAATGAAATTAAAAAGTTGGGTGCATAACTAAATTGAGAATTGTCAACAGAGCAATCTAAAATGGCTGAAAGACATTTAAGAAAGTGCTCTTAAATGGCTAAGTACATCCTTAGCCATGAGAGAAATGCAACTCAAAACACTTCTGAAATACCATCTTACACCAGCCAAAATGACTAAATTCAAAAACAGCAATGACAGTCTATGTTGGAGAGGATGTGGGAAAAAGGTGCACTCTTCCATTGCCAGTAGGAGTGCCAACTTGTAAGACCACTTTGGAAATCATTATGGTGATTGCTCAGGAAAATGGGAATCAGTCTACCTCAAGATCCAGCAATTCCTCTCTTGGGCATATACCCAAAGAATGCACATTCATACAACAAGGACATATGTTCAACCATGTTCATATTAGTGCTGTTTTTAATAGCTTGCCAGAACCACAAAGCAACGTAAATGCCTCTCAACTGAAGAATGGAGAGAGAAAATGTGGTAAATTTACACAATGGAGTACTATTCAAAAGAAAAAAGCAATGGAATCTTGAAATTCACAGGCAAATGGATAGAACTACAAGAAACCATCCTGAGTGAGGCAACCCAGTCACAAAAAGACAAACATGGTATGTACTCACCCATATATGAATTTTAGACATAGAGCAAAGGATTACCAGTCAAAAATCCTCTTCACCAAAGGAATTAGGAAACAAAAAAGGTCTTTAAGAGAAAAATGCAGGGACCCCAGAGGATGGGAAGGGGCAGGTTCTCCTGAGCTAATTAGGAGCATGAGTGTAGGGAAGAGGGAGCTGACAGAATGAGAGGAGGAGAGAGGAGGAAATGGAGGTATAGTAGGTAATTACCAATACGGAGTCAGGTAGAAATATAAGGGTATTTAATAGGGAAAAGCCTTACTTACAGAGCGAACCAGCCAGCCAGTGGTAGTCTGTACAGCAAGAAGCAAAGAGAAACCAAAACCGAAAATGCAGTCCCCCTACTCACTCTGACCACGCCCTCACAAGCCCTCAGGTACTCCTGTAGCCAGCCCCTAAGAAGGCGTGGCTACAGCTTCCCCTACAATTCCCCTTTTAGTCTAAAAGAGGATTAAAACTTAACAGTATAAAGGTAAAATATAAGAAGATAACTATCTATTTTAACTAAACCCTAAAGTCATAAACAATAGGAAGCTATTCCTAACTAGGTATATACACTATCCTAAGTGACAACAATGGGGAAAGGGGGCGTAGCATTCTCCAAGTTACTTCCTGCTGAAATGGGACGATGATAGTCATGTGGGGTCCTGTAGAAAGAAAATGTTAGTATCCAGTCCATGTTAGATGGGATTCACTTGATTGAAGGTCTCGCTTGAAATCCTCAACTTGATTGAAGTCAGTACCCGAACCTCTGGCCGGAGTGTCAGCTGAAATGGAGCAAGTTGGATCCAGTGCAGTAGAGGAGCTGTGGCCCATTTTCTTTTCAGGGTGTCCAGGGATTGCTGTCAGGCAGGTCTTCATTGGCTGTGTGGGACTCAAACATGAACAGTTAGCAGAGAAATGTTTGCTTGTGTATGTACACATGCTGAGGAATGTAACCATGAGAGCATAACAATTATGAGAGGGTGTACACCTTGAGAGAAAGATCCAAGAAAAGACAAAGACAGTCCCCAAATTCTTCTTTTATTCTGTATTACATCAATTGGCTTCTTGATACAATACAGAAACACTAAAGCTTAGTTAAATAATGTGCTTGGATTTTAGAGGAGGAAAGCCAAATCCACCTCTAAGTCCAGCATTGGTTTAATTGAATAGGGACTAGGAAATAAAGAGAAATAGAGTTTTTTGAGAGACAGCTGTAAAGTTTACCGTATGGCACATTCCTTCTATTTGATGGTTATAGCTACCTTTTCTTCTTAAGTATCTACCCATGTAGTGTCTTTTGCCTTCTGAAGATGAGTTTTCCTGTGAAGATAAAAGCAAAACACTTCCCTTTCCTTTGGGAGGTTTCTATTTAGTTTATAAGATATACCTTAGTAGAATACCTGTCATTTGTCCTCGTTGAGAGGTTTTTCCTTTTCCAGTCGAATCTTGATCAACTTTGATGGTATCCAAAGTTTTTCTTTTCCTGTAGAAACCAATGCAAAACCCCTACCCCAACGTAATACATGTCCTGGTTTCCATGCAGAGGTTAGTACATCTTTGAAGTATACTGGCTGATTGAGTTATGCTGGAGCATTGTCAGTTTTTATTTGTGCAGGTATACCCATAACTGCCATCACCTCTAGCAGGTGTATAATAACAGAATCAGCTTTTTAGAGTTAAGAGCAGTAGCCCATTGGAACCCTGAGAATGTGTCTATGGTATGATGCACATATTTCAAATTTCCAAACTCTGCAAAGTGAAAGACATTCATCTGCCAAACCTCATTTATCCGAATGCCCTTAGGATTACAACCTGCTGGCAATGGAGTTTGATTATAAAAGGAACAAGTAGGACAGTTTTTTACTATCTCCTTTGCTTGTTGCCAAGTGATAGAGAAGTCCTTTTTAAACCTTTGTTATTTACATGATGTTTCTTATGAAATTCTGAGGCTTCTAGCACACTTCCAATTAATAAACGATCAATCTCATCATTGCCTTGTGCTAGTGGGCCAGGCAGACCCGTATGGGATCTGATATGTGTAATATACATAGGATTACTTCTGTTTCTGATAGTTTCCTGTAATTGTAAAAACAGAGAAGTTAATTCTGTATTATCAGGAACAAATTCTGTAGTCTCAATATGTAACACGACTCTCTCTGCATACTGAGAATCAGTAACTATATTAAGAGGTTCTGTAAAATCCTTAAGTACCATGAGAATTGCATATAATTCTGCCTTCTGTACAGATGTATATGGACTTTGAACTACTTTACTTACCTCACCTGCTTTATAACCTGCCTTACCTGATTTGTTGGCATCAGTGTAGAAGGTAAGAACTCCAGAAATGGGAGTTTGTCTTACAATACGTGGAAGAATCCAGACTGTCTTTTTTATGAATTTAATTCTGTCAGTTTTGGGATAGTTGTTGCTAATTGTTCCCAAAAAGTCAGTAAGAGCTATTTGCCAATATTCATTATCTTTCCATAAGGAAGAAATTTCTTCATTAGTTAAAGGTACTATAATTTCTGCTGGATCTTTTCCAGTCAGCTGGCGAAGTCTTAATTTACCCTTTAAAATCAAATCAGAAATCTTTTCTATATATGTCTTTAACTTTTTATTCTGTTTATGTGGCAGAAATATCCATTCCAATATAGTGTCTTCCCTCTGCATCAGAATTCCAGAAGGGTATTCTCTGGATGGCAAGATAACCAGAATACAGTCTAAATTAAGGTTTATCCGATCTACATGTGCATTCAATATTCTGTTTTCTACCCATTGTAACTCTTTTTCTGCCTCATCAGATAATATTCTAGGACTGTTTAGGTCCTTATCACCTTTAAGGGCCATTTTTAAATGCTTTAAGTCATGTCCTTCTACACCAATAATTGTCTGTAATTGAGAAATTTCCCCTAATAATTTCTGAAGAGAATTAAGAGTTTGATACCGATCTCTCCTAATTTGTACCTTTTGAGGTCTGATTCTCTGTAAGTCTATCTTGTAACCTAAATAGTTAATAGAATTTCCTCTTTGTATCTTTTCTGGTGCAATCTGTAATCCCCAACGAGGCAGAACTTCCTTCACCATTTCAAACATACGTTCCAAAGTTTCCTTATTAGAATCTGATAAAAGAATATCATCCATGTAATGATAAACAAGAGATTGTGGAAATTTCTTATGAATTATTCCCAAAGGTTGCTGTACAAAGTGTTGACACAAAGTAGGGCTATTGAGCATTCCTTGTGGCAAAACCCTCCATTGATATCTCCTAACTGGTTGTGAATTATTAAGAGTTGGTACAGTAAATGCAAATTTTTCTCTATAACGGTATTGTGAAAAAACAGTCTTTTAGATCAATGACTATGATAGGCCATCCTTTAGGTATTAAGGAAGGTAATGGCATTCCAGGTTGCAGAGAGCCCATTGGTTGAATTACCTTATTTATAGCTCTCAGGTCTGTCAGCATTCTCCACTTACCTGACTTCTTTTTGATGACAAATACAGGAGAATTCCAAGGACTGGTAGATTCCTCTATATGTCCAGCATCTAGCTGTTCCTGTACTAACTTTTTTAAAGCCTCTAGCTTCTCAGAGGTCATAGGCCATTGTCCTACCCAAACTGGTTTATCTGTAAGCCACTTCAATGGCAGGGCCTTTGGCTCCTCTGAAGGTCCATCATTTGTACCTAGTTTCTGTACAGCATGGATGGTTGGTAACCGTTTTCCATAGCGTCTTACCAGATCTTTTTCATAATTTGTATCTGACACTGGAGGAATATTAATCTGAGTATTCCATTGCTGTAAGAGATCACAACCCCAGAGATTTATAGCTATATCTGCCACGTATGGTTTCAGTATCCCTTTCTGTCCTTCCGGTCCAATGCAGACCACTGAGTTAACACTCTGTCGAACTCTAGATAGAGTTCCAATTCCTAAAAATTGTACATTTGCCTCTCTAAGAGGCCATTTCTGAGGCCAAGACTTTTGAGTAATAATAGTTACATCCGCCCCAGTGTCCACTAAGCCAGAAATAACTTTATTATTAATTTTAACTTTTAACTGAGGCCTTTTATCATTAATAGAAGCTTGCCAAAATATGCGTTTCTCATTTTGTCCATTCACACTTGATTCTTCATCACTATTCAAACTACCATCTAGAGCAATATCTTTTTTCACAATATGCAAAGAACTATCTATTGTTCCTGTGAGAGATTGTCTTCCACTGCTATTGGGAATGACCTGACCTTTCTCGATGTGGGGGCCTTCTTGAGGCCCCCCTCGGGGTTTCCCGACCTTAAGGGGTTTCCTTGTATGTCCCTGGTCGATCTACATTCATTGGTCCAGTGTCTGCCCTTACCACATCTTCTACACAATCCAGAAGGCAGTGGCCTTCCATATGAGGCATTGTTAGAATTCATTTGTCTACAATTTCTCTTAGTATGTCCCATTTTACCACAGTTGAAACATCTAGGTTCCTGGCGCCTTCGTGGTCTCAAGGGGAAGGCTCTTCCTCCCCAAGGTTCTGGTTCATAGTAGTAGTAACCTCTAGCCTCTTGGTACCTATGTTGACCTCTGTAAGGTGCTTCTCCTTGCCAAGCCCTTACATCCTCATCTCTAGAACTTTTAATTTCCTGTTGCCGTTTTAAACCTTTTGAAATGGCTTCTCCTACCCAAGCTCCAGTATCTTGCACATTATAGTCAATGTTGGCTGCATACAAAATCCATTCTTCTAACGGAGCTGATCTGATCTTTAAAGGCAAAAGTATTCTTTTGCATATAGGGTTTGCATTTTCATAAGCTATTGTATATATAATTGATTGTCTTGTTTCTGGATCTGTTACCTGTAATTCTACTGCCCTAGTTAACCTTTGTAAGAAGTCCTGGAACTGTTCTGTAGGTCCCTGTTCTATTCTGGTATAAGCTTCTAGACGTTCTCCTGGCTCACGAACCTTATCCCAGGCATTTAATGCTGCTTTCCTGCAAAGAGACAGTATATCGTCATCATATTTAGCCTGAACCTGTGGGTCAGCATAAATACCCTGACCAAGAAGCTTATCTAGAGGGGCTTCAAAACCTTCCTTTATGCCCTGACGTTTAAGGAGCTTTGCCTCTTCCCTTACCAATGCCTTCCACTGGATTTGGCATGAATTCTCAAGTACAGCTGTTACCAATAGTTCCCAATCTGTGGGTGTCACCCTGTTAAAGGTTGCCCATGAATGTAATAGCTGTTTTACGTATGGGCTATGGAGACCATATGAGACAACTGATTCTTTAATATTCTTAAGATCCTTCGGCTGTATAGGTTGCCATTCATAAACCATTCGTCCATGAGGGTGTTTCTTAGAAGCTGGCTTTTCTACCATGGTAGCTGGGTACACTAATGGTGTACGAGTAACAACCTTAGAAGAATAGTCACGATACCTGGGTGGAGTAGGTGCCTGGGATTGGAGTGATTCTGCTTCTGAGGCATCCCACTGATCTTTAAGCCTAGCAATGATATCCTTTTGAAAAGTTTCAATCTCCTTAATCATAAAAGATTCCAAGCACGTTAGTGAATCTGTAAATTGCTCTAACTGCTCATCTACACGTTTTTCTAGGTCTTTCATACGATCATCCTTAGACAGCGTCTGGATGGCATGGAAACTGCCTTCTAGGTATTGGAGTCTAGATTCCAGGTCATGATTTGCTGATTTTGAGTCCTCAGCAATCGACCATATGGACCTATGTAATCTGCCAGCCCTGTACTGTAAATTATCTTCCAAACATTCAAATCTAGACTCAAATTTCTGATCTGTTACCTTGGATGCTTCAATAACTGATTGAATGGCATTGTCCAATTCTTTAACCCTATGCTGGGTATTTTGTACCGTTGCGTCTAGTTGATGAGTAACATTGACTGTCTGAGTTTCTAGCTGGCTACAGATATTCTTTAGCTGGTCATGGTCTTCTGACAGCCTAGCCTCTAAGGCCTCAGACATGGAGGATCTCTCTGTGTTTATCTTATCATAAATACGCTGTATCTCATCAGACAGCTCTGTCTTTAGTGTATTGGACACAGAGCCAAGCTTATCATCCAATTTCTGTTCCACTTGCTGCACAATTGTGGTCTGACCTAATCTGTTTTCCAAAACCTCATTGCGTAAAGCTGTTATTTCCTGCAAGCAGGTGGTGAGGTTATTTCTGTCCCTGTTCCTGAGTCCTCTGGCTAGTAATACTATTTGTACCAGCAAGCTGACTGCCATGACAGCATATAGGCCAATAATTGGCAAATTAGCATCCTCCTCAAACAGTGAATTCATGTAATAAGCAAAAACATTACCAATTTCAGCAAATGATAAATATTCCGCCATGATTTTACCTGATTTCTACTCCAGATGCAGTAAATATATTTGACCAGCAGGTAGCACAGGCCTTCAGTTATTCCGAGGCATTTGGCAGCAGTTGGTCAGCAGTGGAGAGAGGTCACAAAAGCGCCTGCGCTTATCTTAGAGAGTATACGGCTTTTCAGCTTTGGCTTTCCCGTTCTGCCGCAAGGGGAAGCCTCTGCTGAAAGCCGAAACTTACTCACCTCTAGGCAGCTAGAAACTGGGTGGATGACTGAGCAGCACAGCTGCCGTGGGTCAGCTGCTAGCCGGGAACGCCTGTGGAGAGAGGGTGCTTTCCGGGCCTAGGCGGCGGGCCCGATGGAACCCACAGCCTGTCCCAAATGGGGTGTGGGTTTCCAATATCCCACTTCTGACACCAGATATAGTAGGTAATTACCAATACGGAGTCAGGTAGAAATATAAGGGTATTTAATAGGGAAAAGCCTTACTTACAGAGCGAACCAGCCAGCCGGTGGTAGTCTGTACAGCAAGAAGCAAAGAGAAACCGAAACCGAAAACGCAGTCCCCCTACTCACTCTGACCACGCCCTCACAAGCCCTCAGGTACTCCTGTAGCCAGCCCCTAAGAAGGCGTGGCTACAGCTTCCCCTACATGGAGGAGCAGAAAGGTTGAGTCGGGAGAACGATAGAGGAGAGCAGGATGAGAGATACCATAACAGAGGGAGCCATTATAGGTCCGAGGAGAGATCTGGCACTAGGGAGATTTCCATAGATCTACAAGGATGACACCAACTAAGAATCTAGGTGATGATGGAGAGGCTACCCTAAAGGACCTTCCCCTATATTGAGTCTGATGATTATTTTATATGCCATCCTAGAGCCTTCATCCAGTGGCTGATGGAAGCATAGGCATACACCCACAGCTATACACTGAATTGAACTCTGGAACCCAGGTACAGAGAAGGAGGAATGAAGATCAAAGGGGTCAGGAATAGGCTGGTGAATCCCACATGAAACAGCTGGCCCACACAAAAGGGAGCACATGAACCCTCCTCTGGGAAGAAAGCATGGGACTGATCCAGACCCCTGAATGTGCTTGTCAACGAGGAGTCCTCAGCTCTCTGTGGGGCCCCTGGTAGTGGATCAGTATTTTTCCCTGGTGTAAGAAGGGACTTTGAGAGCTCATCTCATGTTAAGGGATGCTCTTTCTGCTTGGACACATGGTGGAGGGCTTAGGCATGGCCCAGGATGATTGGTGGAATTGGGGGACCCCCATGGAGGGCCTTACCCTCCCTGGGGAGCAGAGGGGGAAGGGCGGGACTGGTTGGGGGGTGAACATATATGTGTGTTGCATGTGTACAATTTAAAAGACTTTTCTTCTCACACACCATATTGAGCAAGTTCAACCTCTTCAACTACTTCTGAAATGTACTCTTACTTGTAAAATGACTGTTCTTATATGCCCACATATGTATACCATTTATGACTTTCAGATATAGGAAATGAATTTTTCAGTTGTATTACATCATCTATATAAACACATACGTGCAAAACACAAACAGCCTTCCTCTTTCTCATTACTAAAAGCATTTTAGGACCTCATGAAACTGAAAGACTTCTGTATAGCAAAAGACACTATCATTAGGACAAAAGTGGCGGGCTACAGAATGGGAAAAGATTTTTGCTAATTACACATCCAATAGAGGACTAATTTCAAAAATATGTAAAGAATTAAAAAAAACAAGATATCAAGAAAACAAATAATCCAATTAATAAATTGGGTAGAGATATAAGCAGGGAATATTCAAAAGATGAAACTCAAATGGCTGAGAAAAACTTAAAGAAACTTAGAAAAATGATCAGAAACCTTAGTCATCATAAAAATGCAAATAAAACTATTTGATATTTCATATTAACCCAACAGAATGGAGAATATCAATTTTTAAAATGTGATAGCTCATGCTGGTGAGGATAAGGATCTAAGGGAATATTAATGCATTTTTGGTGGGAACAAAAACCTGTACAGCCACTTCAGATATCAGTGTGATAGAAATTTTGGAAGTTGTAAATCAATCTCCAGCAAGATACAGCTAAACTATTCTTGTGCATACAGTTGCTTCATCCTGTCATGGAAACACTTGCTCAGCCATGTTCATTGCTGCTTTATTTATAATATCCAGGAAATCGAAACAATGAATAGATCACTAAACAGAAAGATAGATTGATTTTTTAAAATGCAATAAATTTAACAATGAAGTATTACTCAGCCATCAAAAAAGAATAAAAATCATTAAATCCTCAGTTAAAAGGATGAAACTAACAAGTGGATATTAGCTGTTAAATCAATGATAAACAAGCTGTATTCTGTAGAACCACAGAGGTTATATGTAACTAAGCGACTATGGAGGACAGATAGTTCCTGCGAAGAAAGGGAGGTAGAATAGATAATTATGGATATATGGGGGAATTAAGTGGGAAGCAGAGACAGGAATGCAGGAGGGAATACAGGGAGAGACAGTTAAAATTCAGGGCCATTTGAGGAATAGTATGGAATCTTAATACAGTAGAAACTTCCTAAATATATATATTTGAAACATATATGAAGGTGATCTAAATGAAATAGCCAAATATTTAAGAGACCGAGCCCCAACTGAACATCCCTTGTCATCAAATGAATCTTCTAGTTCTAGAGTTAGGCTACATCTAATTGAGTTGTTGGTCAAAGCATACTGTGAAATCTCCAAACAACCAAGGCTGTGTCCAAAACAATGAGCTGCTCTCCACAAACTGACAACAAGACCCCATTGCTGAAGTAACAACTGCATAATTCTGTTAACATGGAGAAGTCAACCTGATGCCTATATAGATCTTTACGCCTATGTTTCAGTATCTTTTAAAAGAATGTACTCTGTATACTATCAAAAGAGAAACTAAACACCAACTCAGCCACAAACCCTGTGATCAAAATGGTGTCTTGCCTGCTAGATATGATAGGGCAATTGTGGCACAAATCTTGTGGGAGTAACCAACCAAGAACTGATTTGAATTAAGTCCCACCCCATGATATCAAACCTATTCCTGAAAACTCTTGGGGGGCAAATAATGGAATACTAGATATCTCAGGAACCCATGGTAAAACTGAATACTTCTTTTCTAAAAATAAAAAATGAACAACCACAAAACAAAGCAATTAAATGACTCCTTATGACATTCTCCTATACTCTTAAATCAGTGTCTTGCTCAGACATCTTTGGAGAAACTTTATCTTGCAAAAGACAGCAACAGATACAGAAACACTTAACCTGACATTATGTAGAGAGTGACAGACCTTGGAATTTTTAGTTCTAAATGGAATGTCTCTGTTATGATAAATCTTTCTGTCCAAAGCCGCCTGAGCCCTACCACCATGTGGGCAGTCTCTCCCAGCTGTCTGAGTTGTGCCCACCACGTGGATGGACAAAATAATATAGAGACTTATTTTAGGGACAAATGCTGCTGGGCCAATGATTAGGATTTCTCATCTGCAGGCTCAGTTGTAATTATCATAATTCTATATATTTTGTAAGACTTATCTTATCAACCACCTTCATTTGGTGTCCTCCCTTGCTGGTGGATCACATCGCACCACTGGAGAAAGAGCAGAGGGGAAAAAGGGACCGCTTCTTGTCCTTCCTTAAATATGAGTCTCCTTGCTATGTCACTTCCTGCCTGGATCAACACTTCACTACTACATTTCCCAGAATCCTGTTTGACTCCTAGTCCCATCTAACTTGCTGTCTTATTTTCCAAACAGTACTTTATCCACCAACCAATAAGATGAACATACACAGAAGTACATTCCCCAACATGTCTCCATCAAATCCCTCCCCTCAGGGATCAGAGAAACCTGTGCTATAGGAGGCAGACAGTGTAAGAACCAGAAGGGATGGAGGATATTAAGAAAATAAATTCTTCTAAAGTCAAAATAGTCAAAGAACATAGGAACTCAAGAGACTGAGGCAGTGTGCACAGGGCCTGTGTAGGTCTGCACTAGGACATTTGCATATATAATATGGTTTCCAGTTTAGTGCTTTTATAGGATTCATTGATGTATAAATGAATGGGTTTCTGTTTCCTGTGCCTTCTCTTATGTTCCTTTCCTCTATTTTATGTCCAATTCTGATTTGTTATTTTGTGTCATATAATATATAATAAATTATATTATTATTTAGAAGCCTAATTGTTTTCTATTGAGAGGAAGAAAACAAGTGCATCTAGATGTGAGGGGAGATGGGGAATAAGAGGAAGGATTAATGGGAGAGGAAACCATAATCATAACATTATGTAAGAAAAACATTTTTCATTGAAAAAGGGAAAAACAGCAGATAGGTTTATAATACTTTGTTGTAACAATATGCATTATTAGATTAATTGTAATTACATAAGTATTATTCATTATTATGAAAATTATGATTATTTCCATTATTAGCAGTGTTTTGATAAATAGATACATTTTTATGTTTTGTAATTTTCCATTTCTTGAGTTAGAATTCTACTGGATATTTAAGTGTGTATTTTTAAACATTGGGAATATATATTCAATTAAAAGGAGCATTAAACTACAAGTTGTTTCTCTTTCATCCCTCACTTTCTTTGTAAAACTGCTACAGCATTCACATGGTAAATATTGAATTGGGAGTTTCTCAGACCTGTTACCCAGCACCCTTCTGATAATCTTCCTTTCCCACAAGCTCCATTCAGATTCCTGGAGCCCTGAATTTCTGTGACTTTACTTCAGATATTAGTATGAAAAAACATTCTTACAAGTATCATGAAGAAATGGAAAATTGGATAATTCTATGGCAATCCTGGTGTTCTCATCTACCTCTGATTTTGTAAACTTACAAGAAACCAACTGATCTGGAGAATTTTGGTGTAGTCTTGATGAGAACAGTTTACATATGACTGAGGGATCTCCCTGAAGGGTTTCATGCTTCTATTCAGTCTTAAAACTCTATGATCCTGTTTTGGATGGATGATTGCATCCATTCTGATTAACACATGGAAGATATTTTCTATTAAGGTGGAAAAATAAGACATGCTGATTTATTCATGTTATCTGGAGGATAGACCCTATTGCTCACATTCACAGAATAGGAAACAGAATGGGCTCTGACATGCGGAATTCTGGGACTCAAATTGTGTCGGTTTCTCCTTTGATCCCCATGCATTGCTCATTCCCTGTCAATCATCAATGTGTCAGGTACAAGGCTTCTTTGACTTAGATTCTCTTAAGAATTTATTTTTCCTGGAGGGGGGATCACCTGTTGAATGGGAATGGGAAGGGAACTTGAATGAGGCCAGCATCCTGTATATAGCACTTTTCTCTACTAAACTGCATTGCATTAGAATAAGAGTCTTGAGGGGCCTGTAGATACAGATTCACAGGTTACTTTTCTTACTACATGCAGGTTCATCTAACATTTATGTTTCAACATCATAGTTCCTGCTCTTTATTTTTCTCATTCCTCATACTGTTGTTTCAGTAATTTGGTGAAGCTTTCTTGGCTGCTTATTGTTATCTCTTCCTATCCTAAAATATACATTTTTAATTCATATTTGTGCATTTATCATGCAGTATATATTGGGCACAGGAGCGAGGGTGTGTTTCATATATGCTGGAATACTGGAGCTATTTTAAAGTACAGTGTACAGTGTAAAAGGAAACACTATTGGTACAGTTGAAATAAATCTTTGTTCAACAGAAGCTAAGGAAATGAACTTCTGAAGTGATAAAATTCCTTAATCTACATTTTCTGCCTCAATAGAAAAATGTTTTTTAGAGGATCTAAATATGTTTCTCAAAATGTACATTATCTCAGCTAGTCTCAGAAAATTCTAGGCTTTTTGCTTATGCTTCAGTGAGGTGAGTTTTATTTCTCCACCAAAAAAATTTGATTCATCCAAATGAGAAAAGGAAACTGAAAGATTTTTGCTGATCTAAAGACATGACTTTTAAGAAGAGAAGAACATACATCCACACGACAATGTACCCTGGCCATGCCTGTAGCCGTTTACCTTCCAGAGAACTCAGACACTAAGCAGAAGTTGATTGCTTTTCTGACAACCAGTCTGTTTCTCTTAGTCACACTCTTCATTACAGCCAGTGAGTGGCACAGGCAGTGACGCTCTGAGACTTCTCTAAGAATAACAACACACATGACACTAGAAGTGGCTTTCCATCATCAGACAGGAGCACTGTGGGTCACCACCTGTGTCCTTACCTGTGACATGTGGGTGCTTCAGCAGGAGCAGGAGAGCATATCTCAGCGTTGTGCTTGTTGTCTCTGTCCCAGCACCAAACAGATCATTCACAGTGGTTTCCAGATTTTCAAGTGAAAATTCAGATGGTTGATTGTGGTTTGCCTAAGAGTAATTTGATGCAATAATTTGTAATATTATTTATTAGCACTTCTGTTTACAGTGGCTCTACAGGTTTACACATGCTTATATATTTGTTACTAAAAGTGTAAAATTCAAAGTAAAACTCCATAGTTTCCATTCCAAATGGTTATTCTACCTGCATAGAAGTTTCCAGAATTGTATAGACTATGGGTTTAGCTAATTTGACATGATGTTTTATTTATGTACAAGTATTTTATAAAAAGACTTGTACAAAATTTTGTTTTATGATATTGCCAACAAAGATCCTGAAATGTATAGTATAGGAAAAACTAGCATACTATCTCAAAGACTATGGTACAGATTTTTAAAACTTTCAATTTCACCCTATTTCCTTACTAGACTTACACTTTCATTGATGTGATTATATGCAGGTAAGTATATACAGTTTTGTTCTTCTATGCCTTAAAAACATAAGGGAAACATTTTATTAAACTACTATTTTCTCTTATAAAAACCATAGGAAGAAGAATATGTGGTTGGTCTAACCTTAGGATGCATGCCCTAGGACCAGTAAACGATGACATATATGTTTCTGAGCCATTGGCCAATAAAGCCACATTGATCCTTATATATCACAGGTCATTATCAATATTCTTGTTTATTCTCAAGAACTTCATAGTAAACCCCTGCTTCCTGTTGAAACCTCTTGAGACAGCTTCTCCTGCCCAGATTCCAGCACCTTGCATGTTATAGTCAATGTGTGCAGTATGCAGAACCCATTCTTCTAGTGGAGCTGATCTGATCTTTAAAGGCAAAAGTATTCTTTTGCATATTGGGTTTGCATTGTCATAAGCTAAGGTATACAAAATCGAATGTCTTATCGCTGAATCTGTTACTTGTATGTGTACTTCTCTGGTCAACCGATCTAAGAAGTCCTTAAATGGTTCTGTTTGTCCCTGTTCTCTTTTGGTATAAGCTTCTAGTCGTTCTCCTGGCTCACGAACCTTATCCCATGCATCTAGTGCTGCTTTCCTGCATAGGGACACTATATGGTCGTCATATTCAGCCTGAACCTGTGGGTCAGCATAAATACCTTCTCCTAGGATCTTCTGAAGGGGTGCATCAACCCCATCCCTAATGGTCTGCCACTCTAGGAGTTTTCCTTCCTCTCTGAGCAATGCCTTCCATTCAATTTGGCAAAAGTTATCAAGGACAGTTGACACCACCAATCTTACCCAATCTGTGGGTGTCACCCTGTTAAAGGTGGCCCATGAATGCAACAGCTGTTTTACGTATGGGCTATGAAGACCATACAAGTCAACTGATTCTTTAATATGCTTAAGATCTTTCAACTGGATTGGTTGCCAGGCATGTCTGCCCCTGGGAGTGTCTTTTAGTTGGTTGCTTTTCCACCCCCATGGCCGGGTAGACTAGAGATGTGTGCATAATGACTTTAGAATGATTGAAATACCTGCTTGGAGTAGGCACCTCAGATTGGAGCAAGTCTGCCTCTTCATCAAATCGATTCTTCAGCCTGGCCAGGACATCCTTATGGGAGGTTTTAATCTCATTCATCATGAAAGATTCAAGGCATGATATAGAATCCACGATTTGCTGCAACAATTCTTCTGTAAGGTTTTCTAGACAGGTAATACATTCATCCCTAGCTAGCATCTGGGTGGTGCGGAGATTGCCATTCAGAGATTGATATTTTGAATCAAGGTTGTGATTTGCCTCAGCAATCGACTTGATAGATACTTCTAGTTTGTTATCTCTGTTCTGTAATTCATCTTGTAAGCTTTGAAACTCAGCTCTAATTCTACCATAGTCTCTCTCGAATTTTCCAGCCATTGATTTAATGGCATTATCCGATTGTTGAAGCCTATTCTGGGTATCTTATACCTTAGTAACAAAGGAATAGGAAAGAGAGACTATTTGACTATTTTTAGTTGGTTGCATATATCCTTTAATTCATCACGGTCCAATGCCTGCCTAACCCCTAACGCCTCTGAAACATTCTTTAATTCATCATTGTCCACTGCCTGCTTAGCTCATAATGTTCCTTCTAGAATTTCCTTATGTAAAGCTTGCATGTCCTTCCCTTTGTTCCTGAGGAATGACAATATGTGAATTAATACATTCACAGCTAATAAGACATATAGGCCAATATTCAGCAAGTCAGCTTGTTTCTCCAGTGCTGAATGCACATGAGAATAGGAGAGATTAGCTTTCCGCCAATCGACCCAGGAACTAGGTGAGTGAGACTCTGCCCTTACCCAACTCCTGCCCAAAACATCACTCACCCAGATGCCCCCTGCCCCCGCCTGCACCTGTGGGCTTGGGATAGACACACCCAGGCAGGGAGGAGCTCCCTGAATCTGGTAGCACTCCACTCTTCCATTTCAGTGACCAACCCAGGAACTAGGTGAGTCTCTGCACTTACCCAACTCCTGTCCAAAACATCACTCACCCCGACCACCCCCACCCCCATCCTTCCACCCCCACCTGCATCTGCCAGCTTGGAGTAGACACGCCAAGGCAAGAAGGACCTCCCTGCTCCCTGAATCTGGTAGCACCCCACTCTTCCATCCCTTTCTGCCGACCAACCCAGGAATGAGGTGAGTGAGCCTCTGCCCTTACCCAACCCCCACCCAAACCATCACTCACCCCGACCACCCCGGGCCTGCACCCGCCTGCTTGGGGTAGACACGCACAGACAAGGAGGAGCTCCCTGAATCTGGAAACACCACACTCTTCCATCTCTTTCTGCCAACCGATCCTCAAGTCCAACAAATCCCTAACACAAAATATCCAGGAAATATGGGACACCGTGAAAAGACCAAACCTAAGAATAATAGGTGTAGAAGAAGACGAAGAAACACTACTCAAAGGTACAGAAAACATATTCAACAAAATCATAGAAGAAAACTTCCCCAAACTATGGAAGGATATGCTTATGAAAGTACAAGAAGCTTACAGGACACCAAACAGACTGGACCACAAAAAGAAGTCCCCCCAACATATAATAATCAAAACACCAAATCTACAGAGTAAAGAGAAAATATTAAGAGCAGCAAAGGAAAAAGGCCAAGTAACATGTAAAGGCAAACCAATCAGAATCACACCCGACTTCTCAATGGAAACTCTGAAAGCCAGAAGGTCTTGGATAGATACCCTACAACACTAAGGGAGCATGGATGTCAACCCAGACTACTGTACCCAGCAAAACTTGATGGAGAAAACAAGATATTCCATGTAAAAAAAAACAGATTTAAACAATACCTATCCACAAATCTAGCACTACAGAAAGTTCTGGAAGAAAAACTCCAACCCAACGAACTTAACTACACTCACAAAAACACTGGCAATAGATAATCTAATTTTACCAAACACAAAAAGAAACAGGAGGGCGATATCCAATTTCAATGACACAACCACCAGTAAATTCAAAACAAAGAAGAACCAATGAAAAATTGACATTAATATCTCTAAATGTCAATGGTCTTAACTTAACCATAAAAAGATATAGGCTAACAGAATGGATATGAAAACAGAATCCATCCTTCTGCTGTTTACAAGAAACACACCTCAATTTCAAAGACAGGTGATATCTCAGAGTAAAAGGATGGGAAAAAATTTCCAATCAAATGGGCTCAAGAAACAAGCTGGTGTAGCAATCCTAATATCTAACAAATTAGACTTTAAACTAAAATCAATCAAAAGAGATGAAGAAAGGCATTTCATATTCATCACAGGAAAAGTCCATCAAGATGAAGTCTCAATCCTGAACATCTATGCCCCAAATGTGAAAGCACCCACATTTGTAAAAGAAACATTACTAAAGCTCAAACCACACATAAAACCACACACACTTATAGTAGGAGACTTCAACACCCCCCTTACACCACTAGATAGGACCACCAGACAAAAACTTAACAAAGAAACAAAGGATCTGACAGAAGTTATGACCCAACTGGGTTTAACAGATATCTATAGAACATTCCATCCAAACACAAAAGAATATACCTTCATCTCAGTGCCACAGGGAACCTTCTCAAAAATTGACCACATAGTTGGCAGCAAAGCAAACCTCCACAGTTACAAAAGAATTGAAATAACCCCCTGTATCTTATCAGACCACCATGCATTAAAGCTAGAATTCAACAGCAATACAAATTGCAGAAAACCTACATTCGCATGGAAAATGAATAACACCCAATTGCACCATTCCTGGGTTGAGGAAGAAATAAAAAAAGAAATTAAAGACTTCCTAGAATTTAATGAGAATGTAGACACAACATACCCAAACTTATGGGACACTCTGAAAGCAGTGCTAAGAGGGAAGTTCATAGCACTAAGTGCCCACATGAAGAAACTGGAGGAAAGTCACATTAGAGAATTGACAGAACAACTGAAAGCTTTAGAGCAAAAAGAAGCAAACACACCAAGGAGGAGTAGACGCCAGGAAATAATCAACCTGAGAGCCGAAATCAACAAAGTAGAAACTAGGAAAACAGTACAAAGAATCAATGAAACAAAGAGTTGGTTCTTTGAGAAGATCAATAAGATAGACAAACCTCTAGCCAAACTAACCAAAAGGCAGAGAGAGAGCACAATAATTAACAAAATCAGAAATGAAAAGGGGGGTGTAACAATGGACACTGAGGAAATCCAGAGAATCTTCAGATCATACTTTGAAAACCTGTACTGCACAAAATTGGAAAATCTAAAGGAAATGGACAGCTTTCTGGATAAATATCACTTACCAAAATTAAATCAAGATCAGATAAACAGTTTAAATCGACCTATAACCCCTAATGAAATAGAAGCAGTCATCAAAAGCCTCCCAACCAAAAAAAGCCCAGGGCCAGATGGCTTCACTGCAGAATTCTACCAGAAATTCAAACAAGAGCTAATTCCAGTACTCCTCAAACTGTTCCACACAATAGAAGCAGATGGGATATTACCAAACTCTTTCTACGAAGCTACAATCACTTTGATACCCAAGCCACACAAAGATAGGACTAAGAAAGAGAACTACAGACCGATATCCCTCATGAACATTGATGCTAAAATACTCAATAAAATATTGGCCAACCGAATCCAAGAACATATCAGAAAAATCATCCACCATGATCAAGTAGGCTTCATCCCAGGGATGCAAGGATGGTTCAACATACGAAAATCCATCAATGTAATCCACTATATAAACAAACTGAAAAAGAAAAACCACATGATCATCTCACTAGATGCTGAAAAAGACTTTGACAAAATCCAACATCCCTTAATGATAAAGATCTTGGAGAGAACAGGAATAACAGGAACATATCTAAACATGATCAACGCAATATACACCAAACCAATAGCCAACACCAAAGTAAATGGAGAGAAACTCAAAGCGTTTCCTCTAAAATCAGGAACAAGACAAGGCTGTCCACTCTCTCCAATATCTCTTCAATATTGTACTTGAAGTTCTGGCTAGAGCAATAAGACAAGAAAAGGGGATCAAAGGGATACAAATTGGAAAGGATTAAGTCAAACTTTCACTATTTGCAGATGACATGATAGTCTACACTAGTGACCCGAAAAGCTGATAAACACCTTCAGCAAGGTAGCAGGATACAAAATTAACTCAAAAAAATCAGTAGCCCTACTATATACAGATGATAGATCCAATAAGAAAGAAATCAGGGAAACATCACCTTTCACAATATCCATAGGTCAAACAGTTTGTAATTAATGTTAAACCTCTGAGTGATTGTTTTATAAGTGACTTCAGGGACCAGAAACTGGTCCAGTGGGACTGAGTGGGACAGAGAAAAGCTTCAGGCTACAAACAATTTTTGGCTTAAAAACAAACCCCACAAGAGGTTGGGAACTTTTAAAATACTTACATAGTGTACCATTATAGTTCCCTGTATAACTTAGTTTAGCAAATTAGCTACAGCTTAGCAATGCTAGCAAAAACAAGGAGGTTAGTCATATGTATTTTAATTTCTCTTAGCTTGAGAGACTCTGTGGATACAAGTTTTTTTTTTTTTTTTTTTTTTTCCCCGCCAGACTGCTTTGGTTACCATCTGACTATATCGTAAGTTAGGAATATCTTAGTCTCTGGTGTCTATCAGTGGTCCTAAGTTTTAGCCTTTTATTTTTGTTTTTTATTTTTAGCCTTTTATTTGTTTATTAAGATTATATATTAACAAAGACATTATAATAAAATATCTTGTAAAATTTAAAATGTCTCATAGCCTTATAAATTTAAACATTTTAAAACAGTTTCTTGAAAAATCCAGTTTACTTAAACCTTCTATAAAACTCTAAAAATCTCTTTTAAAGAAGTTTAAGATCTTTTAACTGTGTGTTCTGGTAACATGAAATGAAAGTACTTTTTTTTCCTTCAAAAATGAAGACATATAGCACAACTGTAATTTGCAGAAGACAAAACCAAGTTTTAACAGTGTAAATCCAGTGTCTCTAAAATCAATACCTAGTGGATTGCTCTTACGTTACAAAGTTTGGCTGCCTGCAAGATATGTTGTATGAACACACAGAGATGCAGCTTTAATACCCTATTAAACAAGCATTGTTTTAAACACTATCTTTTATAAGCTTGGCTTTTAAGACAGAACAGGAATTAGACAAAATCTTACCCCAATTTAAAAGTATCCCTGGAGATCTGTTGTCTCCTTGATTGGCCCATTCCTTGTGGCTGCCCTCAGTCAAGGTGGCAGTGAAGCCATGACATCTGCCTTATCCAACCCTAGTCAAAAGGACAACTGCGCAGGTGGCTGCCTTTAGTTAAGATGGTAGCAAACCAACTGATTCTCAGAATAGCTCCAACTCTAAGTTAAGAGTTTTAAGTTAATCTTGCTACAGATATTTCAGATATCTGTAGCATATCCAATAACTTATAAGCCAAAATCCCTTAGCTGGTCAGCTCTTGTTCTTTCTTGCTAGCAGGTTTTGACCTCAGACACAGAGACTTTAAAAACCATGCCTGCGTCTGAAAAAGGCTGAGCCATAACTCAGTTCCAGACCCAGCTTTTTATTAAAGTGGAACAGCATAAAAACAACTTTAATATCATTTATACCTGAATGACGTGCAAATTACTGTTATTACATTAGGTTCAGTGGCCAGAAAGCCCAGAGGTAAATTCTGAGCCCAGGCAATTAGTTGCAACAGAAACAGTTGATCGATCACCAAGACACATGGAACATAGCAAACTTACACATTCAAGACCAGGGAAACAAACATGCAATGTCCATATACTTTTATATATTTAACTGAGTTTAATGCAATTCTGTGTTGCTCCATGTTTGCAACAAAATGTACAGGCAGAGATCCATTTATACATACAAAATAGACAAAACTTTTCCTACCTCCTCTAGTGTTGGAATTTCAGGGGAGGAGTAACTTGTGCGCCATTTAATTTTTGTTTGTTTGGTTTTTTTGTGGGCCCAGAGGTGTTGCAGCAGGACTGCCTGCAGGCTTCCCTACTGGAGAAAGCTGTCTACTGGCCCCACATACTGTATTCTGTGAATCCTATACTCCAAAAGCTCCACCATTCCCATAGCTTTATAATTTGGGATAGATTCTGGAGGGAGAAAGGGACATGCAGCCTGGCATCTCTCAGAGGAGCCAGAGGAGAACAGGGATCCCCAGGATCGTGCATGAGAAGCCACAGGGGAGGTCCCCCCTGGGGGGGGGGCGGCCAGTGTGTGGATGGGGACCAGGGTGTAGGTTGTGGCTTTGTAGAAGTGGAGAGGGCCAGAGAAGGCCAGGAGATGGGAGGGAGATGGGGAGCAAGTGGAGATAGCGGATGGGGTTGACCATTAGGTGGAGCTTGTGTTGGTAGAGAGGATGGGAGGGCAGTAGGAAGAGGGAGAAGAGAGAGAGGTGTTTCGGGGGAAAGGTTGATATTTGTCACGGAGGGGGAGAAGGAAGGGGTGGGTAAAGATAAGAAGGCTGGCAACCAGGTGAAGTATGTGGCAGTGAAGAAAGGGAAGCGGTAGGCGGGGCTGGGGAAAGAAGGGGGATGCCTGAATCGTGGAGCTCCTGGATGAAAGGCATGAAGAAGTGCCATAACCCTGGCCAATAAGGTTTGTGCTTTCATGCACTGGCTATAAAGGGAGAGGCGGGAGCACAGGCCCCCAAAGCCCTAGACATAAGGGAGCTCAGACCATTAGTTCATGTTCCTACAGTTTTCAAGACCACGGAGGATGTTAAAATCAAGAGTGCCCTCTGGTGGCCATTTAGATTGGTTGTGTTTTGACATAAAGTCTGAGACACTCCCAATTTGGATAAATTTCATAGCAGGCACCCCAGAGGTGACTGACGATCAGGTTTAGATCTGGTGTTGTTTATTCCTGAGCTTGTGTTGGAAACCGAAGACTAGAACGAGGGATCCCCCGCAGTAGCCTGGGATCAAGCAGTGAAGGTTGAGTAGCCTTGGTAGGAACGCCTTCCAATCCAGCAAGGCTCCCCTGAACAGAGATTATCTCTGTTCCAGAACGGGCTTGCCCTGGTGTAGCTGTGACTTTTGGTAGAGGGCTCAAGATCTTTAACAAGATGAGGTACCCAGTACATCTTAGGCACTGGCTGGAAAATGGCGACTGACCCCAAATCAAAAGTTGATGGAGTCAGGCAGAGAGTGGGGGGAGTGAAGTGGTCCCCAAGCAGCCTGGGGCCCGGCCCTCCAGCTGGGGGCTCAACTTCTCCAGGGTTTTTGGCACACGATACAGGTTTCTACCAATGCAAAAGGCCCGATCAGATCAGATTAGAAACAGATAAATGCAGGTTTATTTGGTGTCATTCTTGGCAGGTACACTGGTCTCAAACAATGATTTTTCATTTCTGATTTTATTAATTTGGATGTTTACTCTTTTAGTTAGTTTGATTAAGGGTTTGTCTACCTGGTTGATTTTCTCAAAGAACCAACTCTTTGTTCCATTGATTCTATTGTTCTCTGTGTTTCTATTTTATTGATATTAGCCTTCAGTTTGGTTATTTCCTGACATCTACTCCTTGGGGTGTGCTTCTTTCTTTTTGGTTCTAGAGCTTTCAGATATGCTGTTAAGTTTCTAGCCTTGGATGTCTCAATTTCTTTTATATAGGTACTTAATGCTATGAACTTTCCTCTTAGCACTGCTTTCATTGTGTCCCATAAATTTGGAAACCGAAGACTAGAACGAGGGAATCCCCCGCCTAGTCGTTTTCATTGAATCCCAGAAAGTCCTTAATTTCCGTCTTAACGCATTTTTCATTCAGTACAGAGTTGTTCAGTTTCCATGAGGCTTTAGCTTTCTGTTGCTGTTGTTGATATCCAGCTTTAATCTGTGGTGGTCTGATAGGATGCAGGGAGTAATTTTAATTTTCTTGCATCTATTGAGACTTCTTGTATCTATTGAGACTTGCTTTGTGTCTAAGCATGTAGCCAATTTTGGAGAAAATTCCTTTAGGTGTTGAAAAGAAGGTATATTTTTATGTTTGTGTGGAATGTTCTTTAGATATCTGTTGTTTATTTGGTTTATAATGTCAGTTAGCTCCAGCATTTCTCTGTTCAGTTTTGTCTGGTGACCTGTCCATTGGTGAAAGTGGAGTATTGAAGTCTCCACTATCAATGTGTGAGGGTCAATGTGTGATTTATGCTGTAGTAGTGTTTCCTTTACAAAAGTGGGTGCCCTTGTGTTTCGTGCATAGATGTTAAAAATTCAAATCTATTCTGGTGGATTTTCCTTTAATGAAATTGTAGCATTTCCCCATCTCTTTTGATTAATTTTGTTTGAAGTCCATTTTGGTAGATATTAAAATGGCTATAACAGTTTGCTTCTTAAGTCCATTTGCTTGAAATGTCTTTATCTAACCCTTTATCCTGAGGTAATGTTTACCCTTGATATTGAGGTGTTTTTATTGGATGAGGCAAAAGAATGGATTCTGTTTTGTCATCCATTCTGTTAATCTGTTTATTTTTATTGGGGAATTGAAGCCATTGACATTGAGAGATATCAATGTCCAATGATAATTTCTGTTTCATTGTTGTTGGTGGTGGTGGTAGTGGTTTTCTTTTTTAAATTTTTTCTATTCTTTGATTTCATTTTACATTCCAACCACAGTTCTCCCTAGCACCCCTCCTTTTCTGAGTGTGTGTGTGTGTGTGTGTGTGTGTGTGTGTGTGTGTGTGTTGTATATATGTATGTATGCTTCCCTTATTTTGGTTTTGCTGGTGTGAGATTACTTCCCAGGTTTTCATAAGTGTAGTTAAATTTCTTCTTTTTAACTTTTCTTTCTAGCAACTTTTGTAGGGCTGGATTGTAGATAGATATTGTTTAAATTTGACTTTATCATGGAATGTTGTATTTTCTCTATCTATGGTGATTGAAACTTTTTCTGGGTATAGTAATCTGGGCTGGCATCTATAGTCTCTTGGAGTCAGAAGCACATCTTTCCAAGCCCCTTTGTCTTTTAGAATCTCCATTGTGATAGGTCTGATAGGTCAGCCTTTATATGTTATGTGGTGTTTTTCCTGTGTAGCTTTTAACATTCTTTCTTTGCTCTGTATGTTTAGTGTTTCAATTATTATATGGCAATGGGATTTTCTTCTCTGGCCCAATCTATTTGATGTTCTGTGTGGGAAGAGATTTCCTGTCCCATAGCTGCTCTCAAATAAATACACTGAGATTTACATTAATTTTAAATGCTTGGCAAAAAGCTCAGGCTTATTACTAGTTAACTCTTACATTTTAAATTAACCCATATTTCTTATATACCCTCTGCTATGTGGCTCATGGCTTTACCTGTCATCCAGTATGTCCTGTTCCCTCTGTGACTCCTGGTGACTGTCCCCACTCTGCCCTCCTTTCTTCCTGTATCCTCAGTTTGATTACACATTATACATTTTGCCTGGCTATTGGCCAATGAGCTTTTATTAACCAATGAGAGCAATACATATTCACAGTGTACAAAGAATTCTTCTACAGCATTCCCTTTTTTGTCTAATTAAAAAAGAAGGTTTTAACCTTAACATAGTAAAACTATATATAACAAAATACTTATCAATTAATAACTACAGTTACAATATCCAATCTGTTTGTATTTGGCAAAATTAGAGAAAATACTCAATTATCTGACTTATCTTTCTGAGTATAAAATTTTAAATTTAATTTACTTTCTATTATAACTTAGGAATACTATCAAGGATCACAGAAAGACCTAATGACAGGGACATCAGGTTGCCTGGACAGTCACCCAAATTTTGCAACACTGGGGCATCCAACTCTGTATGCCTAGCTCTGTAGAGGACTAGCATATCTTACAGACATTCCCAGGAGTCAGGGAATTCTGAAGGACTGTTCTACCTTGTTTTGGAAAAGTTTGGCAGTCTAGTTCAGTTTGGACAATATACCATCAGCAACTGAGACAAGGAAGGACAGGAGTTTTTTGCCCACATGTTTAAGGCTTTTTTTTCCTTTTTTTCTTGTGCTCTAGAAATATTGTCCTGGCTGTTATTGCTTATGTTCTTACACTAGCATCTAGGCATCTTGGTCTGGGGTGATTATAGGTTTTGGTGCTAATTTTTGGATTTATCTTGGTTGGGTGGGTGTTATGTTCCTTGGTTTCTGTTCATACTCCTGATTTTCAGAGTGTGTTGGCTCTTTACCTTGCATGCTCATCTGGTGTAGTCATTGGAATGCTTGCTGGTGTTGGAGGTTGGTGGAAGGGAAAGCCAAGATGAGTTAGTCTGTTGCAGTGCTAGGCATGACCTGAGTATTGGTTCTGGGTAACAGTGAGAGTGGGTCAGGTCCATTGGCATCCTACCTTGTCTGCTGGCAGATGTGGCCTGTGGTCATGTTGGGGCATGGAATACAGTGAAGAAGCAGGGATGGAAGGATGGTGTGAGATGGTCTGTGGGGTCCATAGGAGGTGTGGATGGAACAGGGGAGTGGGGAGCTGCAGCTGGTGTTCTGCTGCAGCTCTAGAAGCAACCATGAGAACTGGATCTAGAATAAAGGAAAGAGTGGGGAAGGTCAGTGGGCAGCCTACCTGGTCTTCTGGTAGGCATGGCCTCTTAACCACTAACATATATTATTAATTATTATTAATAAAGGATAATTTTTTTCCATTTTAAATTACTTTTTATTTTGCAGCTTTCAAAAGTCTATGGTCCTGTGTTCACTATGTACTTGGGCAGGAAGCCTGCTGTGGTGTTGCTTGGTTACGAAGCTGTGAAAGAAGCCATGGTTGATCATGGGGAGGAGTTTGCTGGAAGAGGAAGCTTTCCAGTGGCTGATAAGATTGGTCAAGGCTTTGGTAAGTGTCCATGTGCCAACATGTCCACTCATCTACACATCTAAGCACCTATGTATCCATGTATGTGTGTTGGGCTGTGGTCATAGGGAATGTAATCTTGGAAAATCTATCAGACACAGCTTAGCTCTCTGTGTGGCAGCTGCCATCAGTCCCCCTTCCTTACTTAGGATCTCCCAACTCATTTCTTGTCTTCTTTTAGGCATTGTTTTCAGCAGTGGCAAGATCTGGAAAATGATGAGACGCTTCTCACTTGTGACTCTGCGCAACTTTGGGATGGGGCAGAGAAGCATTGAGGAGCGTGTTCAAGAGGAAGCTCGCTATATGGTGGGGGAACTGAGGAAAACCAATGGTGAGTGTTACTCATCATACATTTCTGTCTTGTTATTAGGTCCTTGAGAAGTTTTGGGGTTGGCCAGAGCTTTCATTCTATGTTCTGGTTCAGTTTCCATATGGAAAGTGTGATTTTGAACAAAAAATGTAGGAGAACTTTTGTATCTGAGAATTTTGTTGTATGGTGGAATTCTGTCTATTGCAGAGGCTCTAAGTAATCATTTAATTTAGATCTTTTCCAAATGTTTTGTTTTCAAAAAACAGAATGACTGTATGAATTTAGGTTTTGAGCTTATTTTCTTTTTATAATTGTAATTAGACCAAGTTTAAATTAGAAACAAGCTTCTTTTACATGTCAATCCCAGTTCCCTCTCCCTCTCCTCCTTCCCTGCCCCCCCCATCGCAACCCCTTTCTGCTCCCCAGGGAGGGTGAGGCCTTCCATGGGGGAATCATCAAAAGCCTATCATATTTAGAGCAGGGCCTAGACCCTCTCCTGTGTGTCTAGGCTGAGAGAGTATCCCTCTATGTGGAGTGGGCTCCCAAAATACATTAATGTACTAGGGATAAATACTGATCCACTACCAGAGGCCCCATAGATTGCACAACTGACATCCTCCAAATTGACATCCTCGTTCCGGGGGTCTGGAACAGTCCTATGCTGGTTTCCCAGCTATTAGTCTGGAGTCCATGAGCAATCCCTTGTTCAGGTCAGCTGTTTCTGTGGGTTTCTCCAGCCTGGTCTTAACCCCTTTTGCTCATCACTCCTCCATTTCTGTAACTGGATTCTATAGTGGGAAATTACCAATACAGGGTCAGGTAGAAATATAAGGGTATTTAATAGGGAAAAGCCTTACTTACAGAGCGACCTAGTCAGCCGGCGTGTCAGTGGTCTGTACAGCAAGAAGCAAAGTGAAACCGAAAGAGCAAACGCAGTCACACTACATCACTCTGACCATGCCCTCACAAGCGTGGTCAGGCACACCTGTAGCCAGCCCCTAAGTAGGCATGGCTACAGCTTCCCCTACAGGATTCCAGAGTTCAGCTCAGTGTTTAGCTGTGGGTGGCTGCTTCTGCTTCCATTAGCTACTGGATGAAGGCTCTAGGATGGCATATAAGTTAGTCATCAATCTTGTTATCAGAGAAGGGCATTTAAGGTAGCCTCTCGATTATTGCTTAAATTGTTAGTTGGGGTCAACCTTGTAAATCTCTGGAAATATTTGTAGTACCAGAATTCTCTTTAAACCTATAATGGCTCCCTCTATTATGGTATCTCTTTTCTTGCTCTCCTCTAATCATTCCATGACTAAATCTTCCTGCTGTGTCATGTCCTCCTCTCTCCTCCTCTTCTCCCTTTCTCTTTCTTAAGGAACAATAATTTCCCTCAGCATAAATATTAATTTTACTAGCAAACACTTGATTTATGACTATGGTGGCACTCACTGTATCACACTTGTATAGAACTGGAGCCAGATGTTGTCACTGTCTTTCATTGGACTACATTGTATAACTGACATATCTCAGGTCCATGCATGAAATTCTGTTGGATGTTGCTGTGGAACACATTTTTTTACTTGGCTATATCTTAATAAAGATTTATCAGTTCATTCTCATCTAAAAGCATAACATAATTTATATAAAACAGAATAAATTATTTCTAATCTTCTATGCTATTGATCTATAGTTTTGAATAAATATGTTATTATATGATTCTTCAAAATGAATGTTCAGTTTTCAGTAGTGTATGCAACTAGGCTTCCCCATTGGTTCCATTTCCATTTATTTATCTCGTCTCCCTCTTTTTGTTGTATTTGGGTTACAAATTTGTGACAATAATTGTCTTCTTTCACTCTCAAGTTTCCAAACACTTGAAATATTTGTCATGATGGAACACAACTATGTTTTTAAATGCCATCTTTCAAATTAAATGAAAGAAAATGAAAAAGGGACTTCTTTGAGTCTCCCTCTCTCTCTCTCTCTCTCTCTCTCTCTCTCTTCCTCCCTCCCTCCCTCCCTCTCTCTCTCTCTCTTCCTCCCTCCCTCCCTCCCTCTCTCTCTCTCTCTCTCTCTCTCTCTCTCTCACACACACACACACACTCTCTCTCTCTCACACACATGCATTTTCTCTTTCTCTCTCTCTCTCTCACACACACACACTCTCTCTCACTCACATACATACACAGTGCTCCCTCTCTCTTTCTCTCTCTCTCTCTCTCTCTCTCTCTCTCTCTCTCTCTCAAGCACACACACTCCTAGTCATTAACCCATACCCATGAACATAATATACTTTTTAAATAAATTTCTTCCTCCTTTGACATAAGAAAATATGTATTGTGTATTGATATACTATTTCCATGAATACTACAGTGTTTAAAAGCATGTATCATTCAAACAACTAACTCAATTTCTTATTGTTAAATGTCCTAGTATTTTTCCAAATTCCTTTTGATTCAAGTTATTTTTACTTTAGGTTTTATGGATTTGAGATTTTTAATCTGTTTATTTATTAGTTCAAATTATGAGCAGGCTTGCTTCACATGTCAATTCCTTCTCCCTCTCCCTCCCCTCCCTCCAACCATCCTCCCATCCCCACACCTGCCCTCCATCCCATCCACCCTCCACTCCCCAGGCAGGGTAGGGCCTTGATGGTGGCTCCCCAAAGTCCACCACATGATCCTGGGCCAGGCCTAGGCCCTCCCCCATGTGTACAGGCTGAGAGTGCATCCCTTCACGTGGGATGGGCTCTTAAAGTCCCCTCTTACACCAGGGAAAAGTAATAATCCACTACCAGGGCCCCGTAGAGTGCAGAGGCCACCTAATTGACATCCATGTTCAGGGGTCTGGATCAGTCTTGTGCTGGCCTCCCAGACAGCAGTCTGGGGTCCATGTGCTCCC
This sequence comes from Cricetulus griseus, assembly GCF_003668045.3. Lineage (NCBI taxonomy): Eukaryota > Metazoa > Chordata > Mammalia > Rodentia > Cricetidae > Cricetulus > Cricetulus griseus. The sequence continues at coordinate 22,210,106 of NC_048596.1, read as the reverse complement.
CCTTGTTCAGGCCAGCTGTTTCTGTGGGTTTCACCAGCCTGGTATTGACCCCTTTAATCTTCATTCCTCCCTCTCTGCAACTAGGTTCCAGAGTTCAGTTCAGTGTACATCTGTGGGTGTCTGCCTCTGCTTCCATCAGCCACTGGATGAGGGCTCTAGGATGGCATAAAAAGTAGTCATCAGCCTCATTATAGGGGAAGGGCATTTAGGTTATCCTCTCCATCTTTGCCTAGATTGTGAGTTTGTGTCATCCTTGTAGATAACTGGAAATCTCCCTAGTGCCAGATCTCTCCTTGGTCCTATAATGTCTCCCTCTGTTATGGTATCTCTCATCCTGCTCTCCTCTATTATTTTGCCCAACTCAACATTTCTGCTCCTCTATTTCCTCCTCTCTGCTTCTTTTCTCCTCATCTCATTCTGGCAGCTCCCTCTCCCCTACCCTCATGCTCTCAAGTAGCTCAGGAGTTCCTGTCCCTTCCCATTCTCTGGGGTCCATGCAATTTTCCCTTAGAGTCTTCTTTTTTCCTAGTTTCTTTGTTGCAGAGGATTATAGGCTGGTAATCCTTTGCTCTATGTATAAAATTCATATTTGAGTGAGTACATACCATGTTTGTCTTTTTGTGACTGGGTTACCTCACTCAGGATGGTTTCTTCTAGTTCCATCCATTTGCCTGTGAATTTCAAGATTCCATTGCTTTTTTATGCTGAGTAGTACTCCATTGTATAAATATACCACATTTTCTCTATCCATTCTTCAGTTGAGGGACATCTAGGTTGCTTCCAGGTTCTGGCAGTTACAAACAATGCTGCTATGAACATGGCTGACCATATGTTCTTGTTGTATGAACGTGCATTATTTGGGTATGTGCCCAAGAGAGGAATTGCTGGATCTTGAGGTAGACTGATTCCCATTTTTCTGAGCAACCACCATACTGATTTCCAAAGTGGTCTTACAAGTTTGCACTCCCACCAGCAATGGAGGAGTGTTTCCCTTTCTCCACATCCTCTCCAGCATAGAATGTCATTGGTGTTTTTGATTTTAGCCATTCTGGCTGGTGTAAGATGGTATCTCAGAGTTGTTTTGAGTTGCATTTCTCTGATGGCCAAGGATTTTGAGCACTTTCTTAAGTGACTTTCAGCCATTTCAGATTCCTCTGTTGAGAATTCTCTATTTAGTTCTGCACCCCACTATAGTGGGAAATTACCAATACGAAGTCAGGTAGAAATACAAGGGTATTTAATAGGGAAAAGCCTTACTTACAGAGCGACCTAGCCAGTCGGCGTGGCAGCTGTCTCTGTTGCAAGCTCAAAAGTGAAACCGAAAGAGAAATGCAGTCCCCGGAAAGACTCACTCTACATCACCCTTGCAAGCATGGTCAGGCACACCTGTAACCATCCCCTAAGTAGGCGTGGCTAGAGCTTCCCCTTTTAGTCTAAAAGAGGATTAAAACTTAACAGTGTAAAGTATCCAAAATTAACAATCATTAAGATAAAATATAGGAAGATATGTCACATCCTAACTATCTATTTTAACTAAACCCTAAAGTCATCTGAGAGAGGTGTCCAAGCCTGAACACCTCCTTCCAATCCCAACCATAAACAATAGGAAGCTATCCTTAACTAGGTATATACACTATCCTAAGTGACAACAATGGGGGAAGGGGACAGAGCATCCTCCAAGTTACTTCCTGCTGAAATGGGATGACCATAGCCTTGTGGGTCCTGTAGGAAAAAAATGTTAGTATAGTGAAAGCCTTGAATGGATTATATCCAGTCCATGTTAGATGTGGTTCACTTGATTGAAGATCTTGCTTGAAATCCTCAACTTGATTGCAGTCAGTACCCGAACTTCTGGCCAGAGTGTCAGTTGAAATGGAGCCAAGTTGGATCCAGTGCAGTCGAGGAGGTGTGACCCATTTTCTTTCCAGGGTGTCCAGGGATTGCTGTCAGGCAGGTCTTCATTGGCTGTGTGGGACTCAAACATAAACAGTTAGCAGAGAAATGTTTGCTTGTGTATGTACATATACTGGGGAATGCAACCATGAGAGCATAAAAATTATGAGAGGGTGTACACCTTGAGAGAAAGATCCAAGAAAAGACAAAGACAGTCCCCAAATTCTTCTTTTATTCTGCAATACATCAATTGGCTTCTTGATACTATACAGAAACACTGAAACACTAAAGTTTAGTTAAATAATGTGCTTGGATTTAAGAGGAGGAAAGCCAAATTCACCTCTAAATCCAGCATTGGTTTAATTGAATAGGGACTAGGAAATGAAGAGAAATAGAGTTCTCTGAGAGACAGCTGTAAAGTTTACCGTATGGCACTTTCCTTTTGTTTGATGGTTATAGCTACCTTTTCTTCTTAAGTATCTACCCATGCAGTGTCCTTTGCCTTCTGGAGATGAGTTTTCCTGTGAAGATAAAAGCAAAACACTTCCCTTTCCTTTGGGAGGGTTCTATTTAGTTTATGAGATATACCTTAGTAGAATACCTGTCATTCCACTCGAATCTTGATCAACTTTGATGGTATCCAAAGCTTTTCTTCTCCTGTAGAAACCAATGCAAAACCCTACCCCAACGTAACACATGTCCTCATTTCCATACAGAAGTTAGTACATCTTTGAAGTATACTGGCTGATTCAGTTCAGCAGTGTTTTCCATAGTCAAGTGTCTTTCTGTAGCTGTTTGTCCTTTTTCATTGGCATTAAGAAAGTTTAGTGATAATAAAGCATTCTGCAACCTATGTTTGGGGGGAGTTAGTCTTCTAAGCTTGTTTGTTGAGCATCCCCTTAAGTGTTCTATTAGATCTCTCAACCACTGCTTGTCCTGTAGGATTGTGTGGTATACCAGTGACATGCTTTATGTTATAATATTTGAAAATTGTTCCAATTTTGTAGAGACATATGCTGGAACATTGTCAGTTTTTATTTGTGAAGGTATACCCATAACTGCCATCACCTCTAGCAGGTGTGTAATAACAGAATCAGCTTTTTCAGAGTTAAGAGCAGTAGGCCATTGGAACCCTGAGAATGTGTCTATAGTATGATGCACATATTTCAAATTTCCAAACTCTTCAAAGTGAAAGACATCCATCTGCCAAACCTCATTTCTCTGAATGCCCTTAGGATTACAACCTGCTGGCAATGGAGTTTGATTATAAAAGGAACAAGTAGGATAGTTTCTCACTATCTCCTTGGCATGTTGCCAAGTGATGGAGAAGTCCTTTTTCAAACCTTTGCTATTTACATGTTTCTTATGAAATTCTCAGGCTTCTAGCACACTTCCAATTAATAATGATGAATCTCATCATTGCCTTGTGCTAGTGGGCCTGGCAGACCCGTATGGGATCTGGTATGTGTACTGTATGTAGGATTATTTCTGTTTCTGATAATTTCCTGTAATTGTAAAAACAGAGAAGTTAATTTCATATTATCAGGAACAAATTCTGCAGTCTCAATGTGTAACACAACTCTCTCTCTGCATATTGGGAATCAGCAACTATATTAAGAGGTTCTGTAAAATCCATAAGTACCATTAGAATTGCATATAATTCTGCCTTCTCTACCAGATATATATGGACTTTGAACTACTTTACTTACCTCACCTGCTTTATATCCTGCCTTACTGATTTGTTGGCATTAGTGTAGAAGGTAAGAACTCCAGAAATGGGAGTTTGTCTTACAACACGTGGAAGAATACAGATTGTCTTTTTTATGAATTTAATTCTGTCAGTTTTGGGATAGTTGTTGCTAATTGTTCCCAAAAAGTCAGTAAGAGCTATTTGCCAATATTTGCCAATAATAAATATTATCTTTCCATAAGGAGGATATTTCATCATTAGTTAAAGGTACTATAATTTCTGCTGGATCTTTTCTAGTCAGCTGACGAAGTCTTAATTTGCCCTTTAAAATCAAATGAGAAATCTTTTCTATATGTCTTTAACTTTTTATTTTGCTTATGTGGCAAAAATATCCATTCTAATATAGTGTCTTCCCTCTGAATCAGAATTCCAGAAGGATATTCTTTGGATGGCAAGATGACCAGAATGTAGTTTAAATCAAGGTTTATCCGATTTACATGTGCATCGAATATTCTGTTTTCTACCAATTGTAACTATTTTTCTGCCTCAGCAGATAATATTTTAGGACTGTTTATGTCCTTATCACATTTAAGGGCCATTTTTAAATGCTTTAAGTCATGTGCTTCACCAATAATCGTCTGTAGTTGAGAAATTTCCCCTAATAATTTCTGAAGAGAATTAAGAGTTTGATAACGATCTCTCCTAATTTGTACCTTTAGAGGTCCGATTCTTTGTAAGTCTATCTTGTAACCTAAATAGTTAATAGAATCTCCTCTTTGTATCTTTTCTGGGGCAATCTGTAAACCCCAACAAAGCAGAACTTCCTTCACCATTTCAAACATATGTTCCAAAGTTTCTTTATTGGAATCTGATATAAGAATGACATCCATGTAATGATAAACAAGAGATTGTGAAAATTTTTTATGAATTATTTCCAAAGGTTGCTGTACAAAGTGCTGACACAAAGTAGGACTATTTAGCATTCCTTGTGGCAAAACCCTCCACTGATATCTCCTAACTGGATTATCAAGATTTAGAAGAGTAAGTGCAAATTTTTCTCTATTATTTTCTTCTAATGGTATTGTGAAAAAAACAATCTTTCAGATTGATGACTATGATTGGCCATCCCTTAGGAATCAAGGAAGGCAATGGCATTTCAGGTTGCAGAGAGCCCATTGGTTAAGTTACCTTATTTATGGCTCTCAGGTCTGTCAGCATTCTCCACTTACCTGACTTCTTTTTGATAACAAATACAGAATTCCAAGGACTGGTAGATTCCTCTATATGTCCAGCGTCTAGCTGTTCCTGTACTAACTTTTATAAAGCCTCTAGTTTCTCAGAGGTCCTACCCAAACAGGTTCATCTGTAAGCCACTTCAATGGCAGGGCCTTTGGCTTCTCTGAAGGCCCATCATTTTTACCTAGTTTTTGTACAGCATGGATGGTTGGTAACCATTTTCCATAGCATCTTACAAGATCTTTCCTACTATCTAAAGATTGTACATAATTTGCATCTGACACTGGAGGAATATTACTTTGAGTATTCCATTGTTGTGAGAGATCAAGACACCAGAGACTTATAGCTATATCTGCCACGAATGGTTTCAGTATCCCTTTCTGTCCTTCCAGTCCAATGCAGACCACCGAGTTAACACTCTGTCGAACTCTAGATAGAGTTCCAATTCCTAAAAATTGTACATTTGCCTCTCTAAGAGGTCATTTCTGAGGCCAAGATTTTTGGGTAATAATAGTTACATCCGCCCCAGTGTCTACTAAGCCAGAAATAACCTAATTATTAATGTTCACTTTCAACTGAGGCATTTTATCATTAATAGAAGCTTGCCAAAATATGCGTTTCTCATTTTGTCCATTCACATTTGATTCAACATCACTATTCAAAATATCATCTAGAACAGTATCATTTTTCACAATAGTCAAAGATCTATCTATTGGTCCTGTGAGAGATTGTCTCCCACTGCTACTGGGAATGACCTGACCTTTCTCGATGTGGGGGCCTTCTTGAGTACCCCCCTCGGGGTTTCCCAACCTTAACAGGTTTCCTTGTATGTCCCTGGTCGATCTACATTCATTGGTCCAGTGTCTGCCCTTACCACATCTTCTACACAATCCAGAAGGCAGTGGCATTCCATATGAGGCATTGTTAGAATTCGTTTGTCTACAATTTCTCTTAGTATGTCCCATTTTACCACAGTTGAAACATCTAGGTTCCTGGAGCCCTCGTGGTCTCCAGGGGAAGGCTCTTCCTACCCAAGGTTCTGGTTCATAGTAGCAGTAACCTCTAGCCTCTTGGTACCTATATTGACCTCTGTATGGTGCTTCTCCTTGCCAAGCCCTTGTATTCTCACATCTAGAACTTTTAATTTCCTGTTGCCTTTTTAAACCTTTTGAAATGGCTTCTCCTACCCAAGATCCAGTATCTTGCACATTATAATCAATGTTGGCTGCATACAAACCCATTCTTCTAGCGGAGCTGATCTGATCTTTAAAGGCAAAAGTATTCTTTTGCATATTGGGTTTGCATTTTCATAAGCTATTGTGTATATAATTGATTGTCTTGTTTCTGGATCTGTTACTTGTAATTCTACTGTCCTAGTTAACCTTTGTAAGAAGTCCTAGAACTGTTCTGTAGGTCCCTGTTCTATTTTCATATAAGCTTCTAGGCATTCTCCTGGCTCAGGAACCTTATCCCAGGCATTTAATGCTGCTTTCCTGCATAGGGACAGTATATTGTCATCATATTCAGCCTGAGCCTATGGATTAGCATAAATACCATCACCAAGAAGCTTATCCAGAGGGGCTTCAAAACCTTCCTTCAAGCCCTGATGCTCTAGGAGCTTCACCTCTTCCCTGAACAATGCTTTCCACTGGCTTTGGCATGAATTCTCAAGTACAGGTGCTACCAATCGTTCCCAATCTGTGGGTGTCACCATGTTAAAAGTTGCCCATGAATGTAATAGCTGTTTTACGTATAGGCTATGGAGAACATAGGAGACAACTGATTCTTTAATATTCTTAAGATCCTTCAGCTGTATAGGTTGTAATTCATAAGCCATCTGTCCATGAGTGTGTTTCTTAGAAGCTGGCTTTTCTACCATGGTAGCTGGGTACACTAATGGTGTACGAGTAACAACTTTAGAAGAATAGTCACGATACCTGGGTGGAGTAGGTGCCTGGGATTGGAGTGATTCTGCCTCTGAGGCATCCCAATGATCTTTAAGCCTAGTGATGATATCCTTTTGAAAAGTTTCAATCTCCTTAATCATATAAGATTTCAAGCATGTTAATGAATCTTTAAATTGCTCTAACTGCTCATCTACACGTTTTTCTAGATCTTTAATATGATCATCATTAGACAGCATCTCGATGGCATGAAAACTGCCTTCTAGGTATTGGAGTCTAGATTCCAGGTCATGATTTGTTGATTTTTAGTCCTCAGCAATCGACCGTATGGACCTATGTAATCTGTCAGCCCTGTACTGTAAATTGTCTTCCAAATATTCAAATTTAGACTCAAATTTGTGATCTGCTACCTTGGATGCTTCAATAATTGATTGAATGGCATTATCCAATTCTTCAACCCTATCCTGGGTATTTTGCACCTTTGCATCTATTTTCTGGGTAACATTGCTTATCTGAGTTTCTAGCTGGCTATAGATATTCTTTAGCTCATCATGGTCTTCTGACAGCCTAGCCTCTATGGCCTCAGACATGGAGGATTTCTCTGTGCTTATCTTATCATAAATATGCTGCATCTCATCTTGGGTAACAGACAGCTCTGTCTTTAGCGTATTGGGCACAGAGCCAAGCTTATCATCCAATTTCTATTCCACTTGCTGCACAATTGTGGTCTGACCTAATCTGTTCTCCAAAACCTCATTGCGTAAAGCGGTTATTTCCTGCAAGCAGGTGGTGAGGTTATCTCTGTCCCTGTTCCTGAGCCTCTAGCTAATAGTATTATTTGTCCCAGGAAGCTAACTGCCATTAAGGCACATAGGCCAGTAATTGGCAATTTAGCATCCTCCTCAAACAGTGAATTCATGTTATAAGCAAAAATATTACAATCTTAGCAAATGATAATTATTCCGCCATAATTTTACCTGATTTCTATTCCAGATGCAGTAACTATCTTTGACCAGTGGGTGGCATAGATGTTCAGTTATTCTGAGGCATTTGGCAGTGGTGGATGGCAGCTGTGGAGTGAGGTCACAAAAGCGGCTACGCTTATCTTAGAGAGTATAAGGCCTTGTGGCTGCAACAACTGAATGAGGCTTGGCTTTAAGGCCATTGCACAGACCCTGCTGAAAGCCGAGACCTACTCCAACTCGGTTCAAGGGCTGGAGGCCACCGGGTGTGGGTAGGCAGCAGTCCGAGCTGGTCCTGAGCACGCATGGTGGTAAAACCATAGGAGGTCTGTGTCAGTCTCCAAGCTGGGAGCAGCTCAGAGACAGCAGTTCGGCTGGGAGACTGTAGCACCTGTGAAGAGAGGGACCTTTCTCCGCCTATGCCAAAGGCCTGGTGGGCTGTCCCAAATGGGATGTAGGTTTCCAATATCCCGCTCCTGACAACCAGATATAGTGGGAAATTCCCAATACGGAGTGAGGTAGAAATACAAGGGTATTTAATATGGAAAAGCCTTACTTACAGAGTGACCTAGCCAGTCGGCGTAGCAGCTGTCTCTGTCGCAAGCCCCAAAGTGAAACCAAAAGAGAAACGCAGTCTCCTGAAATTCTCACTCTATGTCACCCTGACCACACCCTCCCAAGTGTGGTCAGGCACACCTGTAGCCAGCCACTAAGTAGGCGTGGCTACAGCTTCTCCTACACCCCACTTTTTAATTTCATTATTTGGTGTCTTGGTGGCTAGCTTCTTGAGTTCATTGTATATTTTGGAAGTCAGCCATCTGTCAGATGTGTGGTTGATCAAGTTCTTTTCCCATTCTGTGGGCTGTTGTTTGTCTTTCTGACTGTGTCCTTTGCCTTACAGAAGCTTCTCAGTTTCAGGAGGTCCCATTTATTAATTGCAGACCTCAATGTCTGAGCTACTGGCGTAATGTTCAGGAAGCAGTTTCCTGTGCCAATTTGTTCAAGGGTATCTCCCACTTTCTCTTCTAGAAGATTCAGTGTGGCTGAATATGTTGAGATCTTTAACCCATTTACACTTAAGTTTTGTGCATGGTGACAGATATGGATCTATCTGCAATCTTTGCATGTCTGAATCCAGTTGTGCCAGGACCATTTGTTGAAGATGCTATCTTTTTTCCATTGTATAGATTTAGCACCTTTGTCAAAAATAAGGTGTTCGTAGGTGTGTGGGTTAATATCAGGGTTTTCAATTTGATTCCATTGGTCTACCTGTTTATTTTTGTGCCAATACCAAGCTGTTTTCAGAACTATGGCCCTATAATAGAACTTGAAGTCAGGGATGGTGATGCCTCCAGAAGATCCTTTATTGTACAGAGTTGTTTTGTCTATCCTAGGTTTTTTAATTTTCCCATATAAAGTTGAGTATTGTTCTTTCAATGTCTGTGAAGAACTGTGTTGGGATTTTTGATGGGGATTGCACTGAATCTGTAGATTGCTTTGGGCAAGATTGCCATTTTTACTATGTTGATTCTCCGTATCCAAGAGCATGGGAGATCTTTCCAACTTCTGGTATCTTCTTTAATTTCTTTCTTTAAAGACTCAAAGTTCTTACTGTATAGGTCTTTCACTTTTTGGTTAGCATTACCCCAAGATATTTTATGTTGCTTGTGGATATTGTGAAGTGTGATGTTTCTCTGATTTCTTTCTCATTGCATTTATCATCTGTATATAGTAGGGCTACTGATTTTTTTGTTAATTTTGTATCCTGCTACTTTTCTGAAGATATTTATCAGCTGTAGGAGTTCCTTGGTAGAGTTTTTGGGTCACTTATGTAGACTATCATATCATCTGCAAATAGTGAAAGTTTGACTTCTTCCTTTCTGATTTGTATCCCTGTGATTTCTCCTTTCTTGTCTTATTGCTCTAACTAGAACTTCAAGTCCAATATTGAAGAGATATGGAGAGAGAGGACAGTCTTGTCTTGTTCCTGATTTTAGAGGGATTGCTTTGAGTTTCTCTCCATTTAGTTTGATGTTGGCTGTGGTTTGCTGCATATTGCTTTTATCATGTTTAGATATGTTCCTGTTATTCCTGTTCTCTCCAAGATCTTTATCATGAAGGGATGCTGGATTTTGTCAAAGGCTTTTTCAGCATCTAGTGAGATGCTCATGTGATGAGATAGATCATAGTCTGTAAGACTAAGGTTTCTTTATTCAGATAAACAACAGCCAAGCGCAAGCCAAAGTGTGCCCAGAGCTTGCAAGCTACCATGGCCAGAGAGAAGGGAGGGCTCCCACGTGTCTGCCCCCTTAAGAACTCCCCATGCATCATCCTGCACCCCTCGACCAGGCCTGACAGGCATGGTCAAGCATACCTGTCTCCGGCCTATGGGAGGCCTGGCTACGGTGTCTCCCTATAATTCCCTTTTTACTCTAAGAGAGGGTTAAAACTTAATAGTGTAAAAAATGCAAAATTAACAATCATAAAGGTGAAATACAAGACGATACAATAATCTGCTATTGTACATCTTAACTATGTCTATACCAACTAAGGCCTAAAGTCATGAGGAAAGGGTGTCTAACTTGAACACCTCCTTCCAATTCCAACTCTAAACAATAAGAAAGTTATGCCTAACTAGGCTTATAGTGCCCTAATAAACAATAATGGGGAGCAGGGGCGTAGCATCTTCTAAGTTACTTCCTGCTGAAATGGGACGATGGTAGCCTCTTGGGGTCCTGTGTGAAAAAATGTTAGCATAGGGAGTCTCTATTGGGTTATCTCCAGTCCATGTTACATGGGATTTGCTTGATTGAAGATCTAGGTTGAAATCCTCAACTTGATTGAAGTCAGTACTTGAGGTTCTGGTCAGAGTGTCAGTTGAAATGGAGTAAGTTGAATCCAGTGCAGTCGGAGAGGTATGGCCCAATTCTTTTTCCGGAGCATGCAGGGATTGTCAGCAGGTGGGTCTTCATTGGCTGTATGGGACTCAAACAAAAGTGTCAGCAGAGAAATGTTTGCTGGCACATGTATGTGTACTGGGAAAGGCAACCATTGAAAAATGACAATTATGAGAGGGTGTAGGCCTTGAAAGAAAGAGCCAAGAAAAGACAAAAGATGGTCCTCAAATTCTTCATTTATTTTGTATTACATCAATTGGATTCTTGATATAACACAGAAACGTTAAAATTTTGTTAAATAACATGTTTGGATTTTAGAGGAGAAAAGCCAAATGCCCAGAACTGTTATAATATTTGAAGAACTGTTCCATTTTTGTGGAGACATATATTGGCGCATTGTCATTTTTTATCTGTGCAGGTATGGCCATAATTGCCATCACCTCTAGTAGGTGTGTAATAATGGAAACATCTTTTTCAGAGTTGAGACCAGTAGCCCATTGGAAACCTGAAAATGTGTCAATGGTGTGATGCACATATTTCAAATTTCCAAATTGTGTAAAGTGAAAGACTTCCATTTGCCAGATCTCATTCCTCTGAATGTCTTTAGGATTACAACCTGCTGGCAATGGAGTTTGATTATAAAAGGAACAAGTAGGACAGTTTCTCACTATATCCTTGGCATTTGCCAAGTGATGGAGAAGTCCTTTTTCAAACCTTTGCTATTTACATGATGTTTCTTATGAAATTCTGAGGCTTCTAGCACACTTCCAATTAATAAACGATCAATCTCATCATGGCCTTGTGCTAGTGGGCTTGGCATCCCGGTATGGGATCTAATATGCATAATGTACAGAGGATTACTTCTGTTTCTGATTGTTTTCTGTAATTGTAGGGACAACGAGGTTAGTTCAGTATTATCAGGGATGAATTCTGCAGTCTCTATGTGTAAGACAACTTTCTCCACATATTGGGAATCAGTAACTATGTTAAGAAGTTTTGTGAAATCCATAAGCACCATGAGAATTGCATGTAATTCTGCCTTCTGTATAGATGTGTATGGACTTTGAACTACTTTACTTACCTCACCTGCTTTATAACCAGCCTTACCTGATTTGTTGGCATCAGTGTAGAAGGCAAGAACTCCAGAAATGGGAGTTTGTCTTACAATGCATGGAAGAATCCAGACTGTCTTTTTTTATGAATTTAATTCTGTCAGTTTTGGGATAGTTGTTGCTAATTGTTCCCCAAAAGTCGGTAAGAGCTATTTGCCAATATTTGCCAATAATAAATATTATCCTTCCATAAGGAGGATATTTCATCATTAGTTAAAGGTACTATAATTTCTGCTGGATCTTTTCTAGTCAGCTGACAAAATCTTAATTTGCCCTTTAAAATCAAATGAGAAATCTTTTCTATATGTCTTTAACTTTTTATTTTGCTTATGTGGCAAAAATATCCATTCTAATATAGTGTCTTCCCTCTGCATCAGAATTCCAGAAGGATATTCTTTGGATGGCAAGATGACCAGAATGTAGTTTAAATCAAGGTTTATCCGATTTACATGTGCATCCAATATTCTGTTTTCTACCCATTGTAACTCTTTTTCTGCTTCATCAGATAATATTCATGGACTGTTTAGGTCCTTATCATCTTTTAGCGCCATTTTTAAATGTTTTCAGTCATGTCCTTCTACATCAATAATCGTCTGCAATTGATAAATTTCTCCTGGTAGCTTTTGAAGATTATTAAGAGTTTAATAATGTTCCCTTTTAATTTGTACCTTCTGTGGTTTAATAATTTGTACGTCTATCTTACATCCTAAATAGTTAATAGAATCTCCTCTTTGTATCTTTTCTGGAGCTTTTTGTAATCCCCATCTTGGCAGAACTTCCTTCACCATGTCAAACATACATTCCAAAGTTTCCTTATTAGAATCCGGTAAAAGAATATCATCCATATAATGATAAACAAGAGATTGTGGAATTTTTTTACGAATTATTTCCAAAGGTTGTACAAAGTGTTGACACAAAGTAGGACTATTTAGCATGTCTTGTGGTAAAACCTTCCACTGGTATCTCTGAACTGGCTGTGAATTATTAAGAGTTGGCGCTGTAAATGCAAATTTCTCTCTATCACTTTCTTGTAATGGTATAGTGAAAAAGCAGTCTTTCAGGTCAATTACTATGAACGGCCATCCTTTAGGTATTAAGGAAGGCAGTGGCATTCCTGGCTGTAGAGAGCCCATAGGTTGAATTACCTTATTTATGGCTCTCAGGTCTGTCAGCATTCTCCAGTTACCTGACTTCTTGATAACAAATACAGGAGAATTCCAATGGCTGGTAGATTGCTCTTTGTGACCAGCCTCTAGCTGTTCCTGTACAAACTTTTCTAGAGCCTCTAGTTTTCCAGAGGACAAAGGCCATTGCCCTATCCAGAGTGGTTCATCTGTAAGCCATTTTAATGGCAGGGCCTTTGGTTCCTCTGAAGGCCCATCATTTGTATTTAGTGTCTGTACAGCCTGGGTAGTTGGTAACCATTTTCCATGGCGTCTTACCCGATCCTTCCTATTATCCAGCGATTTTCTAGAATTCGTATCTGACATTGGAGTGATGTTAATTTGAGTATTCCATTGCTGTAAGAGATCTGCCTTGTCAGGTTTCAGTCTTCCTTTCTGTCCTTCTGGTACAATGCAGACCACCGAGTGAACACTCCGTTGAACTCTAGATAGAGTACCAATTCCTAAAAATTGTACATTTGCCTCTTTAAGAGGTCATTTCTGAGGCCAAGACTTCTGGGTAATAATAGTTACATCAGCCCCCGTGTCCACTAAGCCTTTAATAACTTTACCATTGATTTTTATTTCTGAGGCCTAGAATCATTAATAGAAGTTTGCAAAAATATGCGTTTTTTCAGTCACATTTGATTCTTCATCATTATTCAAACTACCATCTAGAGCAGTATCATTTTCCACAATAGGCAAGGAACTATCTATTTGTCCTGTGAGAGATTGTCTCCCATTGCCATTGGGAACAATCGGACCTTTCTTGATGTGGGGGCCCGCTGGAGTCCCCCTTCGGAGTTCCCCGATGTTAACAGGTACCCTTGTATGTCCCTATTCTATCTGCATTCATTAGTCCAATGTCTGCCCTTACCACATCTCCTACAAAACCCAGAGGGCAAAGACATTTCATGTGGGGAATCACTAGAATTTTTTTGCCTACAATTTCTCCTTATATGTCCCATTCTACCATAGCTGAAACATCTATTCTCCTGATGCTTCCATGGACTCCTGGAGTGTGCTCTTCCTATATGAGGCTCTGGGTCATGGTAGCGATGAACATTGGCTTCTCGATACCTGTATGAGTCCCTGTAAGGTTCTTCTTCTTCCCAAGTCCTTCTGTTACTATCTCTCCTAATCTTCTTCTGTCTGTTGAAACCTCTTGGGACAGCTTCTCCTGCCCAGATTTTAGCATCTTACATGTTACAGTCAATGTGGGTAGTATGCAGAACCCATTATTCTAGTGGAGCCGATCTGATCTTTAAAGGCAAAAGTATTCTTTTACATATTGGGTTTGCATTGTCATAAGCTAAGGTATACAAAATCGAATGTCATATCTCTGAATCTGCTATTTGTATGTCTACTGCTCTGGTCAACTGGTCTAAGAAGTCCTTATATGGTTCTGTTTGTCCCTGTTCTATTTTGGTATAAGCTTCTAGTTGTTCTCCCGGCTCACGAACCTTATCCCATGCATTTAGTGCTGCTGTTCTGCATAGGGACAGCATATGGTCATCATATTCAGCCTGAACCTGTGGGTCAGCATAAATACCTTCTCCTAGGATCTTCTGGAGGGGTGCATCAACCCCATCCCTAATGGCCTGCCACTGTACGGGTTTCCCCTCCCCTCCAAGTAATGCCTTCCATTTAACTTGGCAAGAATTCTCAAGGACAACTGAAACCAGTCCTACCCAATCTGTGGGTGTCACCCTGTTAAAGGTGGCCCATGAATGTAACAGCTGTTTTATGTATGGGCTATGAAGACCATATGAGTCAACTGATTCTTTAATATGCTTAAGCTCTTTCAACTGGATTGGTTGCCATGCATACGATGTCTGTCCCTGGGAGTGTCTTTTAGTTGGTTGCTTTTCCACCCCCATGGCCGGGTAGACTAAAAGTGTGTGCGTAATTACTTTAGAATGATTGAAATACCTGTTCGAAGTAGGCACCTCAGATTGGAGTGAGTCTGCTTCCTCTTCATCAAATCTATCCTTCAGCCTGGCCAGGACATCCTCATTGGTGGTTTTAATCTCATTCATCATGAAAGATTCAAAGCATGATATAGGATCCACGATTTGCTTTGACAATTCTCCTGTAAGGTTTTCTAGACGGGTAATACGTTCATCCCTAGCTAGCATCTGGGTGGCGTGGAGATTGAAATTTAGAATCAAGGTTGTGATTTGCCTCACCAATCGACTTGATAGACATTTCAAGTTTGTTATCCCTGTTCTGTAATTCATCTTGTAAACTTTGAAACTCAGTTCTAATTCTACCAATCTCTTTCGCATTTTCCAGCCATTGATTTAATGGCATTATCCGATTGTTGAAGCCTATTCTGGGTATCTTCTACCTTAGTAACAAAGGAATAGGAGAGAGAGACTATTTGAGTTTCTAGTTGGTTACATATGTCCTTTAATTCATCACAGTCTGTTGCCTGTGTAGCCCCTAACACCTCCAAAACATTCTTTGATTCATCATTGTCTGCTGCCTGCTTGGCTTGTAATGATCTAAAATATTTTTCAGTTCATCATGGTCTGTTGCTTGCTTGACCTCTGATGCCTCTAAAATACTCTGTAATTCATCATGGTCTGTTGCATGCTTAACCTGTAAGGCCTCTAAAATAATTTTTAATTCATCACGGTCTTCTGCCTGCCTAACCTGTAAAACCTCTAAAATGGAGCATTTCTCCGTTTTTATGTTATTATAAATGTGTTGCATTTCAGCTTGAGTAGTAGACAGATCTGCCTGTATTGTATAAAACATAGAATGAAGCCTATCATCCAGTTTCTGTTCTACTATCTCCATAAGTGTATTATAAGTCATTCTTGTCCCTTCTAAAACCTTGTTATGCAAAGCTTGCATGTCCTGTAGGCAGGTGGGGAAATCAGCCTTCCCTTTGTTCCTGAGGAATGACAATATGTGAATTAATACATTCACAGCTAATAAGACATATAAGCCAACATTCAGCAAGTCAGCTTGTTTCTCCAGCACTGAATGCGCATAAGAATAGGAGAGATTATATAGTGGGAAGGGTGACAGAAATTCAGCTACATTTACTGTAATGCCATCTTCAGGTGCAGTAACTACATCTGACCAGCAGGTGGAGCAGTCACGTCTATTTTGAGTAGGATCCGAAACTTTCAGAAAATTTCTAGACACTAAGAAATTTTTAGAACGTACCTGGCGGGTATTTGTGTCAGGCAGGTGACTGTGCCCACAGTTAATTTGAAAAGACTCACTCAGCAGCAGATGCATCCAGGGTCTGGCCCAGCGGATGGTGGGCAGAGCCCGGGAAACAAAGAAAGCAGCATCGAGAAGCTGAGGTGGGGACAGCACAGTGGGAACCTGGGACAGGAACTCGAAGCAGCAGTGAGCGTTTTCTGTGGATTAAAGCTGTAAACCCCAGGCTGTGCCAGCCAGGCAGCTCTGGATTTCAGGCTGCAGACACACACATGTAGCTAGATTTGAGCGAGCATGTGGCAGACACGCGGCTTTTCTGCCAGCAGCTAGGGTAGCAGAGGCACAAATTGGAAAGTGTGACAGGGAGTAGCAAAACATCGCCCATTGGGCAATGGGTGTCAAGTGATGAGATCGATCTGCAGTCCAAAAGGCTGAGATTTCTTTATTCAGATAAACACCAGCCAATCACAAGCCAAAGCGTGCCCAGAGCTCACAAGCTAGTGTGGCCAGAGAGAAGGGAGGTCTCCTACGTGTCTGCCCCCTAAAGAACTCCCCACACATCATCCTGGACCCCACGACCAAGCCAAGACAAGCGTGGTCAGGCACACCTGTAGCCGGCCTTTAGGATGTGTGGCTACGGTGTCTCCCTACAATCATGTGGTTTTTCTTTTTCAGTTTGTTTATATAGTTTATATAGTTCAGTTTGTTTTGTGGATTACATGGATGAATTTTCACATGTTGAACCATCCTTGCATCCCTGGGATGAAGCCTACTTGATCACAGTGGATGATTTTTCTGATGTGTTCTTGGATTCGATTAGCCAATATTTTGTTGAGTATTTTTGCATCAATGTTCATGAGAGATATTAGTCTGTAGTCTCTTTTTTACTTGTATTTTTGTGTGGCTTGGGTATCAAAGTGATTGTAGCCTCGTAAAAAGAGGTTTGCAATGTCCCTTCTGTTTCTATTGTATGGAACAGTTTGAGGAGTACTGGTGTTAGCTCTTGTTTGAATTTCTGGTAGAATTCTGCAGTGAAGCCATCTGGCCCTGGGCTTTTTTTGGTTGGGAGGCTTTTGATGACTGCTTCTATTTCATTAGGGGTTATAGGTCGATTTAAACTGTTTATCTGATCTTGATTTAATTTTGGTAAGTGATATTTATCCAGAAAACTGTCCATCTCCATTGGATTTTCGAATTTTGTGGAGTACAGGTTTTCAAAGTATGACCTGAAGATTCTCTGGATTTCCTCAATGTCTGTTGTTATATTTCCATTTTTTTTCTGATTTTGTTAATTAGCATGCTCCCTCTCTGCCTTTTGGTTAGTTTGGATAGAGGTTTGTCTATCTTGTTGATCTTCTCAAAGAACCAACTCTTTGTTTCATTGATTCTTTGTAATGTAATCTACTTTATTGATTTCAGCCCTCAGTTTGATTATTTCCTGGCATCTACTCCGTGTTGAGTTTGCTTCTTTTTGCTCTAGTGCTTTCAGTTGTTCTGTCAATTCTCTAGTGTGACTTTTTTCCACTTTCTTCATGTGGACACTTAGTGCTATGAACTTTCCCTTTAGCACTTCTTTCAGAGTGTCCCATAAACTTGGGTATGTTGTGTCTACATTCTCATTAAATTCTAGGAAGTCTTTAATTTTTTTTTATTTCTTCCTCAACCCATGAATGGGGCAATTGGGTGTTATTCCATTTCCACGAATATGTAGGTTTTCTGCAATTTGTATTGCTGTTAAACTCTGACTTTAAATCATGGTGATCTGATAAGATACAGGGGGTTATTTCAATTCTTTTGTAACTGTGGAGGTTTGCTTTGTTGCCATCTATGTGGTCAATTTTAGAGAAGGTTGCATGTGGCGATGAGAAGAAGGTATATTCTTTTGTGTTTGGATGGAATGTTCTATCGATATCTGTTAAACCCAGTTGGGTCATAACTTCTGTTAGATCCTTTGTTTCTTTGTTAATTTTCTGTCTGGTGGTCCTGTCTAGTGGTGAAAGGGGGGTGTTGAAGTCTCCTACTATAAGTGCGTGTGGTTTTATGTGTGGTTTGAGCTTTAGTAATGTTTCTTTTGCAAATGTGGCTGCCTTTGTATTTGGGGCATAGATGCTCAGGATTGAGACTTCATCTTGATGGACTTTTCCTGTGATGAGTATGAAATGCCATTCTTCATCTCTTTTGATTGATTTTTGTTTGAAGTGTAATTTGTTAGATATTAGTATTGCTGCACCAGCTTGTTTCTTGGGCCCATTTGATTAGAAAATCTTTTCCCAACCCTTTACTCTGAGGTAACGCATGTCTTTGAAGTTGAGGTGTGTTTCTTGTATACAGCAGAAGGATGGATTCTGTCGTATCCATTCTGTTAACCTGTATCTTTTTATGGGCAGGTTAAGACTGTTGACATTTAGGGATATTGATGTCCATTGATTGTTGGTTCTTGTTTTTTTGGATTTATTGTTGGTGGTGTCTTTGTGTGTGGATATCATCCTCCTGTTTCTTTTCGTGTTTGGTAAAACTGGATTATCTATTGCCTATGTTTTTGTGAGTGTAGTTATCTTTGTTGGGTTGGAGTTTTCCTTCCAGAAGTTTCTGTAGTGCTGGATTTATGGATATGTGTTGTTTAAATCAATTTTTGTTATGGAATATCTTGTTTTCTCCCTCTATAGTGATTGAAAGTTTTGTTGGGTACACTAGTCTGGGTTGACATCCATGCTCCCTTAGTGTTTGTAGGATATCTATCCAGGACCTTCTGGCTTTCAGAGTTTCCATGGAGAAGTCGGGTACGATTCTGATAGGTCTGCCTTTATGTTACTTCGCATTTTTCCGTTGATGCTCTTAATATTTTCTCTATATTCTGTAGATTTGGCATTTTGATTATTATGTGTCAGGGGGACTTCTTTGTGGTCCAGTCTGTTTGCTGTTTTATAAGCTTCTTGTACTTTCATAGGCATATCCTTCTGTAGGTTGGGGAAGTTTTCTATGATTTTGTTGAATATGTTTTCTGTACCTTTGAGCAGTATTTCTTCACCTTCTTCTCATCCTATTATTATCAAGTTTGTCCTTTTCATGGTGTCCCATATTTTTTTCTCAGTTAGAATGAACCTTCTCACCTCCCTGACATGTCCACAGGCCACTCTCTGGTGATGTCAGAGCCTGTCAAGTTGACAATCCATATTAATCACCAAAGACATTTACTTCCTTTTAAAGGGTGGAAATCAGAGAGCTTTTTAGACAGAAATGAGAAATAAAAACTTTAGCTATTTTCTACTTTTGTTTGTTTTCTTTTTGGGACATATTTCAAACAAAGGTCCTTGTCTTAATTTTATCCCAAGATATCCATTATATATTTAATATTTATATAACTTTCATTTCACATAACATGGATGTGTTTCCTTTTCCTGTTAGTTTTCTCAATCCATTAAATTAACATGATCTCTCTGTTTATTATAATCTCCTGGCCAAAGACATGGGCCTTTAAACTCCCATATATAATTTTTCAATGTTCCTATAATTTTTTCCATTTCTGAACAACTACAGGAGGTCCCATGGATTTCCGATACCTCCTTATTGAAACCCATGTTCCTGGGTTCTGGATCAGTCCCATGCTGGTATCCCATCTATCAGTCTGGGGACCAAGAGTTCCCTGTTGTTCAGGTCAGCTGTTTCTGTAGGTTTCACCAGCCTGGTCTGGACCCTTTTGCCCATCACTTGTTCTCTGCAACTGGATTCCAGTTCAGTTCAGTGATCAGTTGTGGGTGTCTGCTTCTACTTCCACCAGCTGTTGGATGAAGGCTATAGGATGGCATATAAGACAGTCATCAATCACATTACCAGGAGAGGGCATTTAAGGTAGCCTCTCCTCTGTTGCTTAGATTGTCAGTTGTCATCTTTGTAGATCTCCAGTCCTTTCCCTAGTGCCTGATTTCTCTGTAAACCTAAAATGTCTCCCTCTATTATGGTATCTCCTTTTTGTTTTCTTCTATCCCCCCCCACTGACTCAAACTTTCTGCTCCCTCATGTCCTCCTTGCTCCCTCCTCTTCTCCCTTTCTCATTCTCCTATCTCCCTCCCCTCACCTCCCTTGCTCCCAATTTGCTCAGGAGATCTTGTCCCTTTCCCCTTCTCCAGGGGACCATGTATGACTCTCTTAGGGTCCTCTTCCTTACTAGTTTCTCTGGCAGTGTGGATTGTAGGCTGGTATTCTTTTACTCTATATCTAAAATCCACATATGAGTGAGTACATACTATGTTTGTCTTTTTGTGATTGGGTTACCTAGCTCAGAATGGTTTCTTCTAGGTCCATCCATTTTCCTGCAAATTTCAGGATTCCATTTTTTTTCTGCTGAGTAGTACTCCATTGTGTAAATGTATCACATTTTCTCTATCCATTCTTCAGTTGAGGGGCATCTAGGTTGCTTCCAGTTTCTGGCTATTATAAATAGTGCTGCTATGAACATCATTGAACAGATGTCCTTGTTGTATGAATGTGCATCATTTGGGTATATGCCTAAGAGTGGAATTGCTTATCTTGTGGTAGATTTGATTCTCATTTTCATGAGGAGTCCCCATACTGATTTCCAAAGAGGCTGTACAAGTTGGCACTCCTACCAGCAGTGGAGGAGTGTTCTTTCTCCACATCCTCTCCAGCATAAACTATCATTGGTGTTTTTGATTTTAGCCATTCTGACAGGAGTAAGATGGTATCTCAGTGTTGTTTTGATTTGCATTTCCCTAAAGGCTAAGGATGTTGAACACTTTCTTATGTGTCTTTCAGCCATTTTAGATTTCTCTATTGAGAGTTGTCTATTTAGTTCTGTACCCCATTTTTTAATTGGATTGTTTGGTGTTTTGGAGACTAGTTTCTTGAGTTCTTTGTAAATTTTGGAGATCAGCCCTCTATCAGATGTTGGTTGGTAAATATCTTTTCCCAGTCTGTGGCTGACTTGTCTTGCTGACTGTGTGTTTGCCTTACAGAAGCTTCTCAGTTTCAGGAGGTCCCTTTTATCAGTTGTTGATCTCAATGTCTGTGCTACTGGTGTAGTGTTCAGGAAGTGGTCTCCTGTACCAATTAATTCAAGGGTGTTTCCCACTTTGTCTTCTAATACGTTCAGTGTGGCTGGATTTATGTTGAGGTCTTTGATCCATTTGGATTTAAGTTTTGTGCATAGCAATAGACATGGATCTATCTGCAGTCTTCTACATTCCAGCATCCAGTTATGCCAGCACCATTTGTTGAAGATGCTTTCTTTTTTCCATTGTATAATTTTGGCTTCTTTGTCAAAAGTCAAGTGTTCTTAGGTGTGTGGGTTAATATTGGGGTTTTCAATTTGATTCCGTTTGTCTGTCTGTCAATTTTTGTGCCAATACCAAGCTGTTTTCAGAACTATGGCTCTATACTTGAGCTTGAGGTCAGGGATGGTGATGCCTCCAGAAGATCCTTTATTGTACAGGGTTGTTTTGGCTATCCTGGGTCTTTTGTTTTTCCATATAAAGTTGAGAATTGTTCTTTCAAGGTCTGGGAAGAATTGTGTTGGTATTTAGATGGGTATTGCTTTGAATCTGTAGATTGCTTTTGACAAGATTGCATTTTTACTATGTTGATCCTACCTATCCAAGAACATGGGAGATCCTTCCAATTTCTGGTATCTTCTTTAATTTCATTCTTTAGAGACTTAAAATTCTTATGGTACTGGTCTTTCACTTTTTTGGTTAGCATTACCCCAAGGTATTTTATGTTGACTGTGGCAATTATAGACGGTGATGCTTCTCTGATTTCTTTCTCCACAAATGCATCATCTGTATATAGTAGGGCTACAGATTTGAGTTAATCTTGTATCCTGCCACCTTGCTGAAGGTGTTTATCATCTGTAGGAGTTCCCTGGTAGAGTTTTTTGGGGTCACTTATGTAGTCTATCATAAAATCTGCAAATAGTGAAGGTTTGACTTTTTCCTTTCCAATTTGTATTCCCTTCATCTCCTTTTGTTGTCTTATTGCTCTAGCTAGAACTTCAAGGACAATATTGAAGAGGTATGGAGACAGTGGACAGCCTTGTCTTTCCCCTGATTTTAGAGGAATTGCATTGAGTTTCTCTCCTTTAATTTGGCTGTCAGCTTGTTGTGTATTTCTTTTCTTATGTTAAGGTATGTTCTGTTATCCCTGATTTCTCCAGGACCTTTATCATGGAGGGGTGTTGGATTTTGTCAAAGGCTTTTTCAGAATATAGTGAGATGATCATGTTTTTTTCCCTCAGTCTGTTTATATGGTTGATTACATTGATGGATTTTCATATGTTGAATCATCCTTCCATTCCTGGGATGAAGCCTACTTGATCATGGTGGATGATTTCTCTGTTATGTTCTTGGATTCGATTTGCCAGTATTTAATTGAGTATTTTTGCATCAATGTTCATGAGGGATATTGGTGTGTAATTCTCTTTCTTAGTTGTGTCTTTGTCTGGCTTGGTATCAAGGTTATTGAAGCCTCCTAAAAAGAGTTTGGCAATGACTCTTCTGCTTCTATTGTGTGGAATACTTCGAGGAGGATTGGTATTAGCTGTTCCTTGAATTTCTGGTAGAATTCTGCACTGAAGCCATCTGGTCCTGGGCCTTTTTTGGTTGGGAGACTTTTGATGACTGCTTCTATTTCATTAGGGGTTATAGGTCTATTTAAGTTGCTTATCTGTTCTTGATTTAATTTTGGTTATTGAGATCTGTCCAGAAAATTATCCATTTCCTTTAGATTTTTCGAATTTTGAGGAATACAGGTTTTCAAAGTATGACCTGATGATTCTTTGGGTTTCTTCTGTGTCTGTTATTATGTTCCCATTTTCTTTCATGATTTTATTCATTTGCATGCTCACTCTCTTATGTTTGTCAAGTTTGGATAAAGGTTTGTCTATCTTGTTGATCTTCTCAAAGAATGAACTCTTTGTTTTATTGTTTCTTTGTATTGTTCTCCTAGTTTCCATTTTATTGATGTCAGCCCTCAATTTGATTATATTCTGGTGTCTACTCCTCCAGTGTGTATTGGCTTCTTTGTGTTGTAGAGCTTTCAATTGTGCTGTTAATTCTCTAGTGTGATTATTCTGTTTCTTCATAGCACTTAGTGCTATGAACTTTCCTCTTAGTACTGCTTCCAAAGTGTCCCATAAGTTTGAGTATGTTGTATCCACATTCTCATTGAATTCTAGGAAATCTTTAATTTTTTTTTATTTCTTCCTTGACCCAGGGATTGTGCAATTGGGCGTTACTTAATTTCCATGAGTTTGTAGGTTTTCTGCAATTTGTGTTGTTGAATTCTAACTTTAAAGCATGGTAGTCTGATAAGACACAGATAGTTTTTTGTACCTGTTGAGGTTTGCTATGTTGCCAAGTATGTGGTCAATTTTAGAGAAGGTTTCATGTGGCGCTGAGAAGAAGGTATATTGTTTTGTGTTCAGATGTAATGTTCTATAGATGTCTGTTAAGTCCAATTGGGACATAACTTCTATTAGTTCCTTTGTTTCCTTGTTAAGTTTCTGTATGGTGCACCTGCCTAGTGGTGAGAGTGGGGTGTTGAAGTTTCCCACTCTAAGTGTGTGCAGTTTTGTGTGTGATTTGAGTTTTAGTAATGTTTCTTTTAGGAACGTGGATGCCTTTTTATTTGGGCCATACATGTTCAGAAGTGAGACTTCATCCTGATGGATTTCTCCTGTGATGAGTAGGAAGTGACCTCCTTCATCTCTTTCAATTGATTTTAGTTTAAAGTCTAATTTGTTAGATATTAGGATTGGTATCCCTGCTTGTTTCTTGGCTCCATTTGATTGGAAAATCTTTTCCCAACCTTCAATTCTTAGGAACAGTCTGTCTTTGAAGTTGAGGTGTGTTTCTTGTATGCAGCAGAAGGATGGATTCTGTCTTCTTATCCATTTTTCTAACCTGTGTCTTTTTATGGGCGAGTTAAGACCATTAATATTGAGGGATATTATTGACCATTGATTGTTCATTCTTGTTTGTTTTGGATTTGGTGGTGGTGGTGAAGTTATGTGTGGGTTTCCATCCCTTTTTTCTTTTGGGTATTGGTAAAGTAGGATTCTCTATTGCCTATATTTTTCTGGTTGTAGTTAACTTCCTTGGGTTGCAGTTTTCCTTCCAGTACTTTCTGTAGGGCTGGATTGGTGGATATATTGTTTGCATCTGGTTTTGTTATGGAATATCTTTTTTCTCCATCTATATTGATTGAATTCTTTGCTGGTTTATAGTAGTCTGGGCTGGCATCCATGGTCTCTTAGTGTAGGTAGAATATCTCTCCTAGACCTTCTGGCTTTCAGAGTTTCCATGGAAAAGTCATGTGTAATTCTAATAGGTTTGCCTTTTTATGTTACTTGACCCTTTTCATTTGTTGCTCTTAATATTTTCTCTTTATTCTGTATGTTTGGGGTTTTGATTATTATGTGGTGAGGAGACCCTGTTTTTTTTTTTTTTTTGGTCCACTCTATTTGGTGTTCTGTAAGCTTCTTGTACCTTTATTGGCAGGCCTTTCTTTAGTTGGGTAAGTTTTCTTCTATGATTTTGTTGACTATGTTTTCTGCACCCTTGAGGTGGGTTTCTTCACCTTTTTCTATACCTATTATTCTTAGGTTTGGTCTTTTCAAGGTGCCCCACATTTCCTGGGTATTTTGTGTTAGGGATTTGTTGGACTTAAGATTTTCTTTATTTGATGAGTCTATTTCTCCTAGTGTATCTTCAACTCCTGAGATTCTCTTTTCCATCTCTTGTATTCTGTTTTTTATGCTTGCATCTGTAGTTCCTGATTGCATATCCAGCTTTTCTATTTCCAGCATTCCTTCAGATTGTGCTTTCTTTATTGTCTCTATTTTAGTTTTTAGGTCTTGAAATGTTTCCTTGAAAGATTTGTTGATATCTTGTATTTTTTGTTTTTTTTTTGGTTTGTTGTTTCTTCCATTTCTTTAAGGAATTTTCTCATCTCCTCTTTGAGGCCCTCTATCATTTTCATGAAGATGTTTTAAAGTCATTCTCTTCTGCTTCATCTGAATTTTGATGTTCAGGTCTTGCTGGTGTAGAGTCTCTAGCCTCCAGTGGTGTCATATTGGATTTTCTGTTGTTGAGTGTGTTTTTGTATTGTCTTCTTCCCATCGTTTCTTCTGGTGGGTGTAGCATGAGTCTCTTCCTCTCCTGGTGGGTATGGGATCAAGGTTCCCTTCTGGTAAATGCACACAGATCCAATACTCTGATGTCTGTCCTCTTCTCCTGGGCTGGTGGATGGAGGTGGGACTGTTACTGGGACCTTGGCAGTCTCTGGGTGTGGCCGAATTTGGATCCCATGAGCAGACCTCTGGAGTCAGGCGTCCCTGATTAGGGCCAGCCTTTACAGGGATACTCAAATGGTTCAGATCAGTAATGATTGACAGCACTATGTGCTTAATATGTACATGAATTTGTAGGAAGCATCCCAGACAATACAAAGTTAAGTAATTTGAATATATTGGCCCTAATTTTTTAGACAAAAAATATCTACCTCAAGAGTCATATAACACAGTGGCCCCACGGGATGGAAATATTTCCAAAACTCTCAGAAAAAAATGTCATGACATGATATAATGATGAATATTGTCTTTGCAGTTAATGTATGGAAACTTAGAAAAGCAGCTCAAGCGAGGCACACTTTCTACAGCATCTTTAGACTGAACTAAATCTTGAAATGTTAGGTGTGGACAGGTGAGGGAATTTCACATGAATTATAAGTTGTAGGTTGTGGTGTGAGAAGGGAATTAGTGCCAAGGATGAAAGGTGCCTTAAGTGAGTGTAACTTCAAGTGGATTGACATGGACATCGAATTAAAGATTGATGTCTATCAGGCACCTACATGAATAAATGCTTCTGTCATGGCTCCATTTGTTGAAAATACACTGATTTTCACTGAATACTGTTGGCACTCATCATAAATGTAAGGTGTTTGTTTTGTGAGCTGTCCATTCTGATCCACTGAACTTTATACTACTTATGCTAGCTTCGTCCAGGGTTTACTATCTGTGTTTAAGCAGTGTACCTCACTCACACGTTTTAGGGCCTTCCATTTTTCTTTACCACATTAACAATTGAGACCTTCATTTTCATGACTAGCCCTCACATAACATGCTGGCTTCCTTTTCTTTTTCTTATGTGTATTTTTGAGTGAAACTTTGAAACAAAGGAAATGGGGTGTCAATTCTTTTGTTTACGTGTCAGGAAGATGGGACATTGCATGGCTTACTTGCCTGAGGAGTCTCATGCAAAATTTTTTCCAGACATGACACTGGGTGTAGGAGGTGAGGATGTGTCAGGAGTTCTGCATGTCTGTTGAACACATGTCAGTTCCTTCCCCTGTTATACTTTTCAGGATCTGTCAGGTTAAACTCATCACATGTTAGTCATTTTATGTGCTGTAATAAGTATATTGACAAATAATTTGCTGGCTATCATGGTCAAACCATTCCTAGGAAAAGAACAATCCAAAGACGGAGTTTATTCATGAAAACTTGATCTTCTCAGTATCTGACCTGTTTGCTGCTGGGACTGAGACAACAAGCACAACACTGAGGTACTCTCTGCTGCTCCTGCTCAAGTACCCAGAAGTCACAGGTAAGGACACAGGAGGGAAGCAAGTGAGTTTCAGCAAGGAATTGGAAGAAATCCCTAGAGTCCTTGATTTTGTTTGTCATAAGGAAGCCTCAAATTTTAACTTTCTCTACCACTACAGTCTGCTACATCCCCCAACTCCTCCCCAGGGATAGTGAGGCCCTCCATGAGTGACCTTCAAAATCTGTCATATCATTTGGGGGAGGGCCTAAGCCTTCTTTCCTGTATCTGGGCTTAGGCAGAATTTCTAAAGACATTTTATTTATTATTCTAGAAATAAGTTTCCATAAAATACTATTTAACATAGGACAGATTATTGGGGAGTGTTCTATAATTTTATCTTTAATTGAAAGATATTCTATGTGTTTGAGTGTTTTGCCTGCATTTATGTGTGTGTACCATGTTCATGCCTGGTGCCCACAGAGAACAGAAGAAGGCATTAAATACCTAGAATTGAAATTTCCAGGTGGTTTTGAGCCACCATATGAATGCAGGGAATTGAACACAGGTCTTCATGTGATAAGAAGTAATATGCAGGAATATGGAGAACTTATGGGAAGGATGACACTGTCAGGGATGCTACTCAGAATCACACTTAGAAAATATCCAGTTTAGAATGGACCAATGGATGATGAAGGTATGAGGAGAGAACCAAGGACAAAAGGGAAATAAGTAGTTGATAGTATGAGACTTCCCCATAACTGGACAGTATTGGCAGGACTTTGAAACATCTATCTGAATATTTAAAAATAATTCTATTAAAATAAAAAATGTAAACATATAAAGAGAAATAGTTAAGTTCAAGATAGCACCAACAATGACAATAGCATCAACAAAACTAATAGTCATTGTTTTCTTACTAGGGCACAGATTTTATGTAGACACAAAGATTTACCCAATGGACACAAACAAAGTCTCCCTATGAGAAATTGGATTGAGGGAAAAGTTTATATTTAATATATGTAGAGATTATGAAAACATTATTTCCACATGAAGAAGAATTTAATCTCTCCAATGATGGACAAGAAATAAATAGTAATTACATATAAACATAGATTTCAGGAGAAACTGTTAGTATATGGCTATATATGGGAAGTAAAAGGGTATTACATACCTTTGGAAACTATATACAAAAATGCATGCAATCCATTACAATTTATTTATTTTTTTCTAGACCAATATGGCTGTTAATTTCTGTACAAGGCCAACTCAACACGGTAAACTGGGAGACTTTTTTCCAAAGTTGACAGCACAGCTAAAGTTTCCAAAAATTCAAATTATATATATATATATATATATATATATATATATATATATAGACCAATAATAGCAGTATGTTATGTATCAATAGCAGCAACAGCTTTTCCAGGTTCTGTAGTCATTTGAACAAAATTGTAGAGACATCCAGCACACTCCATTTAAAAAAAAACAAAAACAAAAACAAACAAAACAAAAAGTAAAAAACAAAATCCTAGAAAACAGCACAGTTCTGTTACTCTTGTGGTACCTGGCACCATTTTTTTTTAAAAATTAGCTTTTCAATCATCATCTGGAAGGAAACCATTCTAAGCAACATCTTTAAAAACAGCTCTGATAAGGCACGGTCACTACTATGTATCATAAAGCAGGTCCACATATGAGTGAGTACATATCATGTTTGTCTCATTGTTATTGGGTTACCTTGCTCAGAATGGTTTCTTCGAGTTCCATCCATTTTCCTGCCAATTTCAAGATTCCATTGTTTTTTTTTTCTGCTGAGTAGTACTCCATTGTGTAAATGTACCACATTTTCTCTATCCATTCTTCAGTTGAGGGGCATCTAGGCTGCTTCCAGTTTCTGGCTATTACAAATAATGCTGCTGTGAACATGGTTGAATATATGTCCTGGTTGTATGAATGTGCTTCTTTTGGATATATGCCTAGGAGTAGAATTGCTGCATCTTGTGGTAGACTCATTCCCATTTTCTTGAGGAGTCACCATACTGATTTCCAAAGTGGCTGTACAAGTTGGCATTCCCACCAGCGGTGGAGGAGTGTTCCTCTTTCTTCGCATCCTCTCCAGTATAAACTGTCCTTGGTATTTTTGGTTTTAGCCATTCTGACAGAAGTGATGGCATCTCAGAGCTGTTTTGATTTGCATTTCCCTGATGGCTAAGGATGTTGAACACTTTCTTATGTGTCTTTCAGCCGCTTTAGATTCCTCTATTGAGAATTGTCTATTTAGTTCTGTACCCCACTTTTTAATTGGATTGTTTGGTGTTTTGGAGAATAGCTTCTTGAGTTCTTTGTATATTTTGGAGATCAGCCCTCTGTCAGATGTGGGGTTGGTGAATATCTTTTCCCAGTCTGTGGGCTGTCATTTTGTCTTGCTGACTATGTCCTTTGCCTTACAGAAGCTTCTCAGTTTCAGGAGGTCCCATTTATTAATTGTTGATCTCAGTGTCTGTGCTACTGGTGTTATGTTCAGGAATCGGTCTCCTGTACCGATTAATTCAAGGGTATTTCCCACTTTATCTTCTAGTAGGTTCAGTGTGGCTGGGTTTATGTTGAGGTCTTTGATCCATTTTGACTTAAGTTTTGTGCAGGGTGAAAGGCTTGGGTCTACCTGTAGTCTTCTACATGTTTGCATCCAGTTATGCCAGCAGCATTTGTTGAAGATGCTCTCTTGGTTACAGCGTATAAATTTGGATTGTTTGTCAAAAGGTGTTTGTAGGTGTGTGGGTTAATTTCAGGGTTTTTAACTCTATTGCGTTTGTCTACCTGTCTATTTTTGTGCCTATACCAAGCTGTTTTCAGGACTATAGCTCTGTAATAGAACTTGAGGTCCGGAATGATGATGCCTCCAGAAGTTCCTCTATTGTACAGGGTTGTTTTGGCTATCCTGGGTCTTTTGTTTTTTCATATAATGTTGAAAATTGTTCTTTCAAGGTCAGTGAAGAAATGTGTTGGGATTTTGATGGGGATTGCAGTGAACCTGTAGATTGCTTTTGGCAAGATTGCCATTTTTACTATGTTGATCCTACCTATCCAAGAGCATGGGAGATCTTTCCATTTTCTGGTATCTTCTTTAATTTCTTTCTTTAGAGACTCAAAATTCTTATGGTACCTGTCTTTCTCTTTTTTGGTTAGTGTTGCTCCAAGGTATTATATGTTGTTTGTGGCAATTGTAAAGGGTGATGCTTCTCTGATTTCTTTCTCCACCAATGTGTCATCCATATATAGTAGGGCTACAGATTTTTTTGAGTTAATCTTGTATCCTGCCACTTTGCTGAAGGTATTTATCAGCTGTAGGAGTTCCCTTGTTGAGTTTTTTGCATCACTTATGTAGACTATTATATCATCTACAAATAGTGAGAGTTTGGCTTCTTCCTTTCCAATTTGTATTCCCTTGATCTCCTTTTGTTGTCTTATTGCTCTAGCTAGAACTTCCAGGACAATATTGAAGAGGTATGGAGAGAGTGGACAGCCTTGTCTTGTACCTGATTTTAGAGGAATTGCATTGATTTTCTCTCCATTTAATTTGATGTTGGCTGTTGGCTTGCTGTATATTGCTTTTATTATGTTGAGGTATGTTCCTGTTATCCCTGATTTCTCCAGGACCTTTATCATGAAGGGATGTTGGATTTTGTCAAAGGCTTTTTTGGCATCTAGTGAGATGGTCATGTAATTTTTTTCCCTCAGTCTGTTTATATGGTGGATTACATTGATGGATTTTTGTATGTTAAACCATCCTTGCATCCCTGGGATGAAGCCTACTTGATCGGGATGGATGCTTTCTCTGATGTGTTCTTGGATTCAGTTTGCCAATATTTTATTGAGAATTTTTGCATCAATGTTCATGAGGGATATTGGCGTGTAGTTCTCTTTCTTAGTTTTGTCTTTGTGTGGCTTGGGTATCAAGGTTATTGTGGCCTCATAAAAAGAGTTTGTTAATGACCCTTCTGCTTCTATTGTGTGGAATACTTTGAGGAGAATTGGTATTAGCTGTACTTTGAATTTCTGGTAGAATTCTGCACTGAAGCCATCTGGCCCTGGGCATTTTTTGGTTGGGAGACTTTTGATGACTGCTTCTATTTCATTAGGGGTTATAGGTCTATTTAGGATGCTTATCTCTTCTTGATTTAATTTGGAACGTGAAATCTGTCCAGAAAATTGTCCATTTCCTTTAGATTTTCAAATTTTGAGGAATATAGGTTTTCAAAGTGTGACCTGATGATTTTTTGGATTTCCTCTGTATCTGTTGTTATGACCCCCTTTTCATTCCTGATTTTATTAATTTGCATGTTCACTCTTTTTCTGTTTGGTAAGTTTGGATAAAGGTTTGTTTATCTTGTTGATTTTCTCGAAGAACAAACTTTTTGTTATATTGATTCTTTGTATTGTTCTCCTAGTTTCCATTTTATTGATGTCAGCCCTCAATTTGATTATTTCCTGGCATCTGCTCCTCCAGGGTGTATTGGGTTCTTTGTTTTCTAAAGCTTTCAGTTGTGCTGTTAATTCTCTAGTGTTATTATTCTCCTGTTTCTTCATGTGGGCATTTAGACCTATGAACTTTCCTCTTAGCACTGCTTTCAGAGTATCCCATAGATTTGGGTATGTTGTGTCTGCATTCTCATTGAATTCTAGGAAATCTTTAATTTCTCTTTTTATTTCTTCCTAGACCCATGTATTGTGCAATTGGGTGTTACTTAATTTCCATGAGTTTGTAGGTTTTCTGTAGTTCCTGTTGTTGATTTCTAATTTTAAATCATGGTGATCTGATAAGACACGGGGGGGGGTTATTTCAAGTTTTTTGTACTTGTTGAGGTTTGTTATGTTGTAAAGTATGTGGTCGATTTTAGAGAAAGTTCCTTGTGGCACTGAGAAGAAGATAAATTGTTTTGTATTTGGGTGGAATGTTCTATACATATCTGTTAAGTCCAATTGTGCCATAACTACTATTAGTTCTTTTGTTTCTTTGTTAAGTTTCTGTCTGGTGTTCCTGTCCAGTGGTGAGATTGGGGTGTTGAAGTCTCCCACAATAATTGTGTGTGATTTTATGTGTGATTTGTGTTTTAGTAATGTTTCTTTTAGGGACATAGATGCCTTTTTATTTGGGGCAAAATGTTCAGAATTGAGACTTCATCCTGATGGATTTCTCCAGTGATGAGTAGGAAATGACCTTCTTCATCTCTTTTGACTGATTTTAGTTTAAAGTCCAATTTATTGGATATTAGGATTGGTATCCCTGCTTGTTTCTCGGGTCCATTTGATTGGAAGATCTTTCCCCAACTTTTAATTCTTAGGTACCATCTGTCTTTGCAGTTGAAGTGAGTTTCTTGTATGCAGCACAAGGATGGATTCTGTCTTCTTATCCATTTTTCTAACCTGTGTCTTTTTATGGGCGAGTTAAGGCCATTAATGTTGATGGATAATGACCATTAATTATTTTTCATTCTTGTTTGTTTTTGATTTGGTGATGGTGGAGAGATTATGTGTGGGATTCTGTTCCTTTTCCCTTTTGACTGTTGGTAAGTTTGGATTATCTATTGCCTATCTTTTTCTGGTTGTAGTTAGCTTCTCTGGGTTGCAGTTTTCCTTCCAGTACTTTTGTAGGGCTGGATTGGTGGATATGTATTGTTTGCATCTGGTTTTGTCATGGAATATCTTGTTTTCTCCATCTATAATGATTGAAAGCTTTTCTAGTATAGTAGACTAGGCTGGCATCCATGATCTCTTAGTGTAGGTAGAATATCCAGGACCTTCTGGCTTTCAGAGCTTCCAAGGAAAAGTCAGGTGTGATTCTGATAGGTTTGCCTTTATACTTGACCTTTTTCCTTTGCTGCTCTTAATATTTTCCCTTTGTTGTGTATGTTTGGTCTTTTGATTATTATGTGGCGAGGTGACCTTTTTTTAGTTCAGTCTATTTGGTGTTCTGTGGGCTTCTTGTATTTTCATTGGTATGTCTTTCTTTTGGTTGTGAAAGTTTTCTTCTATGATTTTGTTGAATATGTTTTCTGTGCCTTTGAGTTGGACTTCTTCACCTTGTTCTATATTTGTTAGTCTTAGGTTTGGTCTTTTCACTGTATCCCATATTTACTGGATATTTTGTGATAGGGATTTGTTGTCCTTAAGATTTTTTTGGTTGATGAATCTATTTCCACTAGTGTGTCTTCAACTCTTGAGATTCTCTCTTCCATCTCTTGTGTTCTGTTGGTTATGCTTACATCTGTAGTTCCTGAACATTTACCCAGCTTTTCTATTTCCAGTATTCCCTCAGATTGTGCTTTTTTATTGTCTCTATTTCAGTTTTTAGGTCTTAAACTGTTTCCTTGAGAGCTTTGTTGATATCTTGTATTTTTTGGTTCGTTTTTTCTTCCATTTTTTAAGGGATTTTCTCACGTCCTCTTTGTGGTCCTCTATCATTTTCATGAAGATGCTTTTAATGTCATTCTCTTCTGGTTCATCTGCATCGTGATGTTCAGGTCTTACTGGTGTATGGTTCCTAGTCTCTGGTGGTGTCATGTTGTGTTTTCTGTTGTTGGATGTGCTTTTACTTTGTCCTCTTCTCATGCTTTCTCCTGGTGGGTGTAGCAAGTGTTTCTTGTTCTCCTGGTGGGTGTGGGACCAAGGTTCTCATCTGGTAGATGCAAACAAATCCAATACTCTGATGTAGGTCCTCTTCTCGTGGATGGAGGTGTCATTGTTACATGGGTGTCGGCAGTGTTCGGGCATGCCAGGTCCTACTGGGCCAGCAGTTGGAGGCAGAGCTGTCACCGGGCCTTGGTGTGTGTGATCCCGCTGCTGAACTCCGTCCAGCACGCAGGTTGCTTGTATCAGATGACTCTGAGCAGCGATGACAAACAGGAGCCAGAAACATCTACTGGCCTACCTGGGCCGGCAGATGGAGGCCAGGCTGCCTCTGGGTGTTCGGTGTTCAGAACCCACTGCCGCCGAACTGGTGCCATCACACATGTTGCTTGCATCAGATGACTCTGAGAAGCGATGATCTATAATTTAGTTTTAAATGCACTGCATTATTTTGATACAAATAATGCTTGATCAATAGTTTTCTTCTATAAGAGCTGATTTTCTTCTGTTTATCATTTGAAAATAATAGTTAATGTTGACTTTTAAGTATGCTAATTGATATATAAGGACTATGTATTGTGACATCTAGTATATATGATAGTAGTATTTATATCGTATCAACTGTCACTTAATTAGTATATATTATGCTTTCATAATGCTACCAGGCATCTTCCTCTTTCCACAAGTAATCCTGGGTTGTGACCAATGTGCCACTTCCTTCCTTTTTCTGTCAAACCAGCCAAAGTCCAGAAGGAGATTGACCATGTGATTGGTAGAAACAGAAGCCCCTGCATGCAGGACAGGATTCACATGCCTTACACTGATGCTGTGTTGCATGAGATTCAGAGATACATTGACCTCCTTCCCACCAGCCTGCCCCATGCAACAACCTGTGACATGAAGTTCAGAAACTATCTCATTCCCAAGGTAAATTTCCTTTGTCTACACTGTACCTTTATGATCTTGATTTCAAATGAGTGAGTGAAATTAAATCATAAACCCAAGATATTAGGTCTTGCAATTTCAGATTACCAATTCTGAAGAGAAAGTTCTAAAAACCTTCAGGGAGATTAAGCTAAACAAGCTGCAAATGTATATTTACAAGTAGACTGTGACTGGTCCAAATTTTCTGTCTCCACAAGATAGGAGAAATAACACACTTTAAATCTGGAAGCTGGATTGATTTTATGCTATTTCCAGTAAGAGATAATACAATTATAGAACAAATGTTTGTTTGTGGAACTGTATGTCTCCCAAATGTACTCTCCATTTAAAACCACTTGACTGTTTACACTTTCAAATAAAACATAAAGTTCGGATTGGCAGTCTTTGAAAAGACTCTTCTAGGATTTTATCAGGATGCTAAGAAGTATTTAGGCACAATTAGAGAATTTATATATTGACCCATTAAATCTTTCAGTTCATGGTATTATGTACTCAGTTTCAGGGTTGGTTTGTGTCATTGTTCTCTAACAGTTTACTTCCAGTTATAACACTGGAAAAATAATGGACAAAGGATAACCTATAGGACTCATATATTGAAACAGATAGGCATATGTTAACTATGTTGTTAGTGGATATGACTACTTCTTCCTGTCTTATGATGTATTCAGATCTCTCCATTATAGAGGCTCTGCTATTTTTGTAATCAATAAAATGTATGGCATGGCCCATTGATGCCTTAAGAATATCCTGCTTGGTGAGTCATCTGATCAGTTTCTCAGTTTCAATATTTATTCTCAAGTAAACTGATGACACTGACTGGAATTCTTACAAAATCAGGAAATTTCTAAGTTTGTCATACCTTGAATTTTTTTCAAGTAGTCCTAAATGTAATACATATTGCATCCATATTTTAAAATTGAGGCAAATAAACTGTGTGTTGTGGAAAAATGGAATTATGTTTTATTTGTTTTTGGTTGTGTTATTCTAGAAGACATTGTTAATTTTATTAGACATGTATATGCAACATTTCTATGAGCAGGTACTTCTGGTGTTACACATAAAAAACTTACATTTGAAGCCACGTTCCACATATGCATGATGCTAAAGCAGCAGTGGTAAAGTAGAGCAGTAGGTTGTGATAGATACTAGTGCCAAGCTTGTTGAAAAAAGAACATCCCATTACATGGTACTTCTAAAGTTATTGGAGGACACTGTATCAAAATCATTGCCATTGGATCCCAACTTATCTTTGTCTGTTACATGATTTGTCTGTCTAGATATGCCTCTGCTCTTGTTTGGACATGATTTCCTCAGAAGCTTTGACTATCCCATGCCCATTGTTTTTCTTACCTCTGTAACATTTATATAACTTGGCTTGTCTATGCCTCTTGTTTATAGGGTACCACTGTCATAGCATCTCTGTCATCTGTCCTATATGATGACAAAGAATTCCCCAACCCAGAGAAGTTTGATCCCGGTCACTTTTTGGATGAGAATGGCAAGTTTAAGAAAAGTGACTACTTTTTCCCCTTCTCAACAGGTAATCAAAATTATTTCTTGGTCTTCACATCTTACAATACACCTCCATCTTCCTTAATGTTCCATGAGCCTTAACTGCAGCAGTTGTGTTGTAGGGTATCCACTGGAGTTAGACACCCAGTGATAAATTGTTCTCTGCACTTTGGTCAGTTGTGGTTTTCTATAATGGTCTCTCTTTGTTGCAAAGAGTTTCATTGATGAACATGAGAGCTACACTTTGTCTGTGGATATAAAGATAAGTAGATCTATGCCTTCACTAGCCCAGGAAATTTGCGGAAGATTTCTAGTACCAGACAATATTTCCATCCCATTGAGGGGACTTAAAGACAGCCATAGGTTACCAACAAGATTTGTGTGTCCCTATTGCATCTTTAGGGATATTTTGTATTACGACCATGACTGTGGATCATAGTTGTCACAACTAGGCTGGCTGTATTGGTTGCTTCCTTCTCTTCTGAAATTATGTTTCCTAGAAATGACAGGGAAACAACTACAAAACCAATAGGTATGCTAACACAGAAGGGGGAAATGTCATGAGACTCTTTCCTTAAACAAATAACAACAGATAACTAAAGAATCCACAGTGAGAGAAATCTTCATCCCCATTGATGAGCCTCCTTATTGGCTTTATAATTCTAATTGGTCAGCTTTGAAATCATATATATATATATATATATATATATATGTTAATATATGTATATATATTAACACTAATGGACTCAGACAGTTGTATTTTTATATCTACATATATAGATGTTATATATACATTTAATGATATATACTCACATATAACTACATGTTACATTTGTATGTAGCAATAACAAAGAATAGGAGATCATGATTTGAGAGTAAGTGAGGGGACATGTGGAAAAAATGTTACAGAAAGGAAGTGGAAAGGTGAAATGATGCAATTATATTTGAATTTCAAAAAAAATATCTCTAAGGTAGCAAGGTAACCTTTAGGTATCCCTTGAATATTACAAGTTGTTTTTTCTTAGGATGGTAGATTAGATCTGATCTGATCACCATTCCTGATGCCCATGCATTTTTTTCTGAGATGAAACATTATATCTGCTGAGTCATATTAGTGGTACTCTGGAATGTTGACTCATCCTTTCCAAATACACAAAGTGAGACCACAATGCAGTGGTATTATGTTTATAGATATCTCATTGAGCTACTATTGGATCCTTCCTACACAACTGGGCACCATGTGTTTAAATAATGAGCCAATGAAGGACATATCATATTCAGTACACATCAAAGATTCTTTTCTAAGCAACTGTCTCTGGTGGTCACTGCATATCCAGTTATAGCTGTGGACTGCCCATGGGGACTCTATGATGATGTCAGGTTTTCTAATCCCAAGAACAGTTTAATTTCTATGATTTAGGACAATCCTCAAGATGATTGCTGGCTTTAGTACTCTAAGTGTTTGCTGAGAGACATGCAAAGGTTTCCTGTAAAGCTTCTCATCTAGGAAGGATCCTGGTTATCTGCTTATTTAAGCTATTTCTTTTTCTATGTGAAGCAGCCTTGTCTATGCTATGGCACTTTCTCTCTTGCATTTCTCCTTTCAGTGGGAGTCTCTTCCATTATCATTGTGTTTGGTTCCAAAGCAGTAGTATTCTAACTCTTCTGTTGTATTCTATATATTCTCTGGAGTTCATCAGCTCTAATTTTGTGTGTTTTTAAATCCCAAGCCTCACCTAGCTACTCAGCTCCATGAGCAGTTAAATGAGTGTTCCATTGTTTTTATCCTGTGAATGAGAATTCTAGTGATCAGTATTGCTGTTCCACCCTCTAAAGCTTTGTATCCAAGTATTTTAATTCTATGCTTTCTAATATAAGACATGGAAAATGTACCTGTCTTTTTTCCATTTGTCCACCCAACTGTCCATCTATCCATCCATCCATCCAGTCTATCAAAGAGTGACACAAATTCTCTTTTATTATAATTGTACACAGTGTTTGTCTCAGCCAAACATAAGGAGTTAATTATATTCTGTTATTTATTTATTTATTTGCAGGAAAATGGATTTGTGTGGGAGAAGGCCTGGCCCGAATGGAGTTATTTTTATTCCTGACCACCATTTTACAGAACTTTAACCTGAAGTCTCCAGTTGACCTGAAAGACCTTAATATCACCCCAGTTGCCAATGGATTTGTTTCTGTGCCACCTGAGTTCCAAATCTGCTTCACTCCCATCTGAATGTATTTCCCCATTGTACCTACCCCCTTCCTCTAGAGCACAGCTGACCTCTTCTGTCAGACATGCCTCTTTGGCCTCCCATCTCGCATGGCTTCATCTCCTCAAGATCTAGGGAATGCCTGTCTTCTAATTGGGGGCAATTTTCAGGGTTAATGTACAAACATATCTACAATTCCCTATGCTGTCCAATGATTTATTGATTTCAGCATTGCCAATTCTTATCTAATGCTGAATTGTTAATACATTCTTACTATAAAACTCAGAAATGTGACAGTTCAGCATCACCTAGCCCTGTGTATTTTAAATAAAATCATTATAGTTCTGTTCTGTTTTCAAAGTTTCCTTTCTTTTTTCTCTTATCATTTTATATAATCTCATGTAGTTCAGGCTGTCTCTAAACTCATTGTGCAGCTGAACATAACTTAAAATCTTCCTGTCCCACCACTTGAGTTCTGGAATTCTATGTATATACCTGTACAATCTGATCCATTGTCATTTTTTGATCATAAGGCAAGTAGTAATAAATCAGTGTCCCAAGATGCTTTTGTTTCTTTATCATAACATATGCAAAGAAAGTAAGAATGAGTGGTAGAAAGGGTCTTTAGTTGAGCCTCACTGATAATGACTACAAATTTGGGTCTGAATGAGAAAAATGATGCTGTAAAAAGAAATATAAGAAGGACTAGACATAGGATTCCATATTAAGTGTTGATTCCTGTCTCTGACTTGGTGTTACTCTGAAAATAAACACTTGGCATGATCTTTCCAGTTTATGATTCTTACCTATTACCAAATATGAATCCATGCTTTCACAAGGGAAATACTGTGTTCTATGTATTATCTTTCTCTCCCAAATAAGACCAAGTTCTTCTATGAAGAAGGATATTCTAAAGGACTGTCCTGCCTTGTCTTGGCAAGGTTTACAGTCACTCTTTTTAGTGTCCTGTTTGTCCAATTTAGACAAAATATTGTCAGCAGTTGAGGCAAAGGACAGTTTCTTGCCCAATGGCTTACTTTTGCCACAAAGAAAGTAAACTCCATGTGGAGTTTCTCTAATAACCATCATCTTCTCCAATGTAGATTGGTGCTTCCAGGAGCAGAGGTATCTCCTTGTCATAAAAATACCTATATTGAAACATCTTAAATGCCATATTCTATAGGTCTCTGAAATGTTTGAAGATGACCATTCTTCCTAAAATATATCTTTTTGACCTTGAAAAAATACCTTATGTGACTACAACTTTGATTGTAATAGCTGAATAACTACTAACCTATACTTCCTTATTATCCTATATAGTTGGTAATAATAACTTTCAAGGACTAGAAATTTGCATTACATTGATAAATGAGCTGTATAGGTACAGTATCTTGAACAATATTAGAAACATATGGACAATATTTTTAAACAAAATTAATCTCAAAGATTTATCAATATATAATATTTGTATAGAATATATAGAAGTCCAATCCAATGTAAAAGATTTAAAACTAGCAGGTGCTTTTAAAAAATAAATTCAATAATCTACCTTTCAATCTTATTATATCTATACTTTGTAGAAGCAGATTCAATAATCTACCTTTTTATATGTCATATCTATATCTTCCCCTTTTTTCTTTTCAGAGCAGATTTTAAAAAATCCGTCCTTTTTATCCTATCATATCTATATCCATTTTTTCCTTTCAAAATGAAAATCTTGAATCTAATCCCCTTGGTTCAACTTTTTCCTGACCTTAATGGACAATGAATTTTGCAATCGATTCCCCTAAACAATGTCAAATATTCATAACCCAATGAGTGACCAAAAACAGTTCACCTCACCTTTTTGGAAAATGCATCTCTTGTTCTTGAATTTACTTCTTGCTATTTGGGGGTGATGACTGTTAGAGATAGACCAGCGATCAATAGAGTATAGGTTTTCTTTATTCAGATACACCAGCCAAGCACAAGCCAGAGCACACCCAGAGGCAGCAAAGCAGGGAGGCCAGAGAGAAGGGGTCCCCATGTGTCTCCAGCCCTTTAAGACCCTCCTTTTATGTCACCTCAGATTTCCCCTCACCCCGCTCTCACTGGCGTGTCCCGGCACACCTGTCTGGGTTACCTGGGGCGGGGTTAGGGTGTCTCCCTACAGATGACATCTTAGGGGATTCTGAAAATAAAATTTTGGGTTAATTGTTTTGCTGTATTATTTTTGTGCATTCTTTGCATAATGGGAAAATGCAGGGCTTGTCTCAAGTCCTGGCTAAAGTGGTCTGTGAGATAGGATCATCTCAGTTGGCCTGGCTTGTTCCTGATTTTAGAGGGATTGCTTTGAGTTTCTCTCCATTTAGTTTGATGTTGGCTGTTGGTTTGGTGTATATTGCTTTTATCATGTTTAGGTATGTTCCTGTTTTTCCTGTTCTCTCCAAGATCTTTATCATGAAGGGATGTTGGATTTTGTCAAAGGCTTTTTCAGCATCTAGTGAGATGATCATGTGGTATTTCTTTTTCAGTTTGTTTATATGGTGGATTACATTGATGGATTTTAATATATTGAACCATCCTTGCATCCCTGGGATGAATTCTACTTGATCATAGTGGATGATTTTTTCTGATGTGTTCTTGGATTCGATTCGCCAATATTTTGTTGAGTATTTTTGCATCGATGTTCATGAGGGATATTCATCTGTAGTTCTCTTTTTTACTTGTATCTTTGTGTGGCTTGGGTTTCAAAGTGATTGTAGCCTCGTAAAAAAGAGTTTGGCAATGTCCCTTCTGCTTCTATTGTGAGGAACAGTTTGAGGAGTACTGGTGTACTCTTGTTTGAATTTCTGTTAGAATTGTGCAGTGAAGCCATCTGGCCCTGGGCTTTTTTTGGTTGTGAGGCTTTTGATGACTGCTTCTATTTCATTGGGTGTTATAGGTCTATTTAAACTGCTTATCTGTTCTTGGTTTAATTTTGGTAAGTGATATCTATTCAGGAAACTGTCCATTTCCTTTAGATTTTCAAATTTTGTGGAGTACAGGTTTTCAAAATATGACCTGAAGATTCTCTGGATTTCCTCAGTGTCTGTTGTTATATCTTCTTTTTTGTTTCTGATTTTGTTAATTAGCATGCTCTCTCTCTGCCTTTTGGTTTGTTTAGACACAGGTTTGTCTATCTTGTTGATCTTTTCAAGGAACCAACTCTTTGTTTCATTGATTCCTTGTATGATATTTCTAGTTTCTAATTTATTGATTTCAGCCCTAAGTTTGATTATTTTCTGGCATCTACTCCATGCTGAGTTTGCTTCTTTTTGCTCTAAAGCTTTCAGTTGTTCTGTCAATTCTCTAGTGTGATTTTCTCCACTTTCTTCATGTGGGCACTTAGTGCTATGAACTTTCCCCTTAGCACTGCTTTCAGAGTGTCCCATAAATTTGGGTATGTTGTGTCTACATTCTCATTAAATTCTAGGAAGTCTTTAATTTCAGTTTCTTCTTCCTCAACCTATGAATGGTGCAATTGGCCGTTATTCAATTTCCACGAATATGCAGGTATTCTGCAGTTTGTATTGCTTTTAAATTCTAACTTTAAAGCATGGTGATCTGATAAGATACAGGGAGCTATTTCAATTCTTTTGTAACTGTGGAGGTTTGCTTTGTTGCCAACTATGTGGTCAATTTTAGAGAAGGTTCCATGTGGCACTGAAAACAAGGTATATTCTTTTGTGTTTGGATGGAATGTTCTATCGATATCTGTTAAACCCAGTTGGGTCATAACTTCTGTTTAATCCTTTGTTTCTTTGTTAATTTTCTGTCTGGTGGTCCTGTCTAGTGGTGAAAGGGGGGTGTTGAAGTCTCCTACTATATGTTTGTTTGGTTTTATGTGTGGTTTGAACTTTACCAATGTTTCTTTTACAAATGTGGCTGCCTTCGTATTTGGGGCATAGATGTTCAGGATTGAAACTTCATCTTGATGGACTTTTCCTGTGATGAGTATGAAATGCCATTCTTCATCTCTTTTGATTGATTTTTGTTTGAAGTGTAATTTGTTAGATATTAGTATTGCTGCACCAGCTTGTTTCTTGGGCCCATTTGATTAGAAAATCTTTTCCCAACCCTTTACTCTGAGGTCATGCCTGTCTTTGAAGTTGAGGTGTGTTTCTTATATACAGCAGAAGGATGGATTCTGTCTTGTATTGATTCTGTTAACCTGTATCTTTTTATGGGCAGGTTAAGACCGTTCACACTTAGGGATATTAATGTCCATTGATTGTTGGTTCTTGTTTGTTTTGGATTTATTGTTGGTGGTGTCTTTGTCTTTGGATTTCACCCTCATGTTTCTTTTCCTGTTTGGTTGAGTTGGATTATCTATTACCTATGTTTTTGTGAGTGTAGTTGTCGTCATTGGGCTAGAATTTTCCCTCTAGAACTTTCTGTAGTGCTGGATTTATGGATATATATTGTTTAAATCTGTTTTTGTTATGGAATATCTTGTTTTCTCCCTCTATAGTGATTGAAAGTTTTGCTGGGTACACTAATCTGGGTTGATATCCATGCTCCCTTAGTCTTTGTAGGATATCTATCCAGGACCTTCTGGCTTTCAGAGTTTCCATGGAGAAGTTGGGTGTGATTTTGATAGGTCTGCCTTTATATGCTACTTGGCCTTTTTCCTTTGCTGCTCTTAATATTTTTTCTTTATTATGTAGATTTGATGTTTTGATTATCATATGTTGGGGGGACCTCTTTTTGTGGTCCAGTCTATTTGGTGTTCTGTAAGCTTCTTGTACTTTCATAGGCATATCCTTCTGTAGGTTGGGGAAGTTTTCTTCTATGATTTTGTTGAATATGTTTTTGTACCTTTGGGCAGTATTTCTTCACCTTCTTCCATACCTATTATTCTTAGGTTTGGTCTTTTCATGGTGTCCCATATTTTCTGGATATTTTGAGTTAGGGATTTACTGGACTAGAGATTTTCTTTGGTCGATGAATATATATCCTCTAGTGATTCTTCAATAACTGAGATTCTCTCTTCCATCTCTTAAATTCTATTGGTTATTCTCACATATTTAGTTCCTGATCATTTATCTAGCCTATTTCCTGCATCCCCTCATTCTGTGTTTTCTTTATTGTGTCTATTTCAGCTTTCATGCCTTGAACTGTGTCGAGTGCTTCCTTCATTTGTTTGATTGTTTTTTTTCTTGGCTTTCTTTAGATTCTTTAAGATATTTATTTTTTTGAGTTTTTCATTTCTTTCTTTTCCTCCACTTTATGCAATTTTTTGCTTCTTTTTTTCTTCTATTTGTTTAAGGGATTTTCTTGTTTC